>NC_133359.1:15848214-16448214 GCF_030506205.2 Paramisgurnus dabryanus | reverse complement strand
ATTCACTTTCAGTCTTTGTGCTAAGCTAAGCTAGCAGGGGCTGTGTCAGACAGAGTTACAGCACGCACAGAGATGAGAAAGGTATGTATGGACTTTTCTAACTCTGGGGGATACAATGAATAAGCTAAATTCCCAAAATGTGGGCGTGTTCCTTTAAGGTACCGTGCTCTTGCTAGTTTATTTACAGATAAAGGAAACTAAAGTATTGTCTTACTTTGCAAACCTGAATAAAATATCAAATTAACCTTTAAAAAGGCCAAGGTGACTGCTAGCTGGGGAATAAAAAGCAAAAACACAGTGGGACAGTAATGCATGCAGCCCGGCTGCTTGAAAAAAAAAACACTCCATGTATTATGCATGCACTTCCGACTTCCATGCAGCCAAACTGGAGGACAACAATGAATGAAACCACTGGAGCATTCAGTGGTGGACAGGGAAATGCACACTGAATATATACAATCCATCTTCAGCCTTAAACAAAAGCATCATCGTTGCATGGGTGACAAACACTCATTACCTTGCCGGCTATGACTGAGAGCATAATTGAGCCTTTACGATACAAATCAATTTAAAAGCACTCCAAAATAACACCTTTATTCATTCTCCCCGCTATAAATTGTTCATCTGCATATGGCGGCATGCACAGCGGCAGGAGAATTTATACATAAATAATCAGAAGACTGAGCTGGCGTATGTTCAGGGAGCTCTCCAGACAAGCCGAGGAAATGTCAGCTATGCATTGGAGATGAGTTAGACCGTACGTAGTAAAGACACCAGACACTCAAGTAACGCTCTCGTTGGAAACACTTTTTCATTAAGAGGGTCCCGGAGGACTGCAAAGAAGGCATAATCCTAATTTAATGACAATTGCGATTAACGGATACTTACGTCCTTATGTGTTGGCGCTATGGGACTCGTTTTGGGACTGCTTGGATTTAACTCAACAGAAGTTGGTCAAACAATCAAAAATAAAGGTCACGTTTTGAACACTGGTTGCATTTTCAGTTCATTTCCGAAAAGGGGAGGCGATGCAAAAGAACCAATAAGTATCACAGAATTGCATCTATACTTGCATTCGTGTGTTTGTTGACTACTCACCAGGAGGGGTTAAATGCAGAGGTCACATTTCAAATATGGGGGTCTGTATTTAAAGGAAAACACCACTGTTTTTCTATATTTTACTATCTTTTTTCAATGCGTGCACTTTTAATCTTTGTACAGCGCGTTGTGAATGTGTTAGCATTTAGCATAGCCCCATTCATTCCTTAGGATCCAAACAGGGATGAATTTAGAAGCCACCAAACACTTCCATGTTTTCCTATATTTAATGACTGTTACATGAGTAGTTACACGAGTAAGCATGGTGGCACAAAATAAAACTTTTGTTTGGAGCCATAGGAATGAATGGGGCTAGGCTAAATGCTAACACATTCACGAGGCACTGTACAAAGATTAAGCGCACGCATTTAAAAAAGATAGGTATGTATTAATTCATCTAAGCTGAGGTAAGAACATAGAAAAATATTGAAAAACGTTGCTGTTTTTCCTAAATGTTGCTTATTTTGCCGTTGACCAGCACCAATCCCCATTTACATTCATTATATTTTCTATATTTGTATTTTGTGTTAAAATGAAACCAACATCAGGACTTGAATGACCAACTTTAAACCCTTTCTGTAAATTAACCCAACCCAGCGTAAGCTGAGTGTAGACAGCAGCTGGGAATGATGTTGCACAGCATTCAGCCGTAAAACAAAACGCTCCGGACGAGAGTGAGGCTTCAATGCCAGCCGTGAATGTAGGCCGACAGAGCAATTCAGATTCATTATACTGGTGGCAATGAAAGGTTAAGCTAGGGGATACAGCTCTGGTGGTGTGCACTACCGTTTCAAGCTGCCGGGGTCATGTGACATATCACAGTGGGCGGCACTTACAGCCGCAGCCAATGAGGTTCCAACCTGAGCCCTCGGATAGTTGCAGAGGAAATGCTGCTGGCCACATGCATAGGGGTAAAATAAAGGAATAGTTCACCCAAAAATAAAAATGTTGTTATCGTTTACTCACCCTCATGTAGTTTTTTTATTCTGTTGAACATAAAAGAAGATATTTTGATAAATGTTGGTATGCACACAGTTGACGGTACCCATTGACTCCCATAGTATTTGTTTTTCCTATTATGGAAGTCAACGGGTACCGCCAATAGTGAGGTTACCAAAATGTATCAAATTATATACAAATAAAAAAATGTGGGTAAACTATCCCTTTAAGAAACCTACAAAATATGCAGTACTGGGAGTCTAACACAATCAGGCTTGATAACTGTGTTACGGTATATTAATTATAATGACCTTTCATTAAGAAATAAAGGATGTGATGAAGTTTCCCACAGGGATGCTGTATGATACATGCATGTGCATGTGGTAAGCCATAAAATCGAATGACTTCATACTGAGAGATTGATCTTCATGCAGAAGACTGCGAGCTCTCACTGGAAGGGTAGAGTCTTTCTTTTAGGGATTAAACTGGCTTTACTGCATCATTAGCCTGATCCCATATGAGGGGGCATTGTTTAATCATATTATAATTAAAAATGTAAGTCTCTGGTGACTTTACAACCTAAATATCAATCAAACAGGGTGTCACACACAATCGCACGGTAACTGGCAAGAAACGGCATACAGTAGTTTGCACCAAAAAATGACTTTTTCGAATAGAACCATGTATGTATTTTCAAGTAAATAAGCATGAAAAGCAGACTGATATTTGTCGAGCTCTCATCCCGTCTGGATCATTAACTTCACAATATGGCCACAACTGTCGGCATCAAAGCAAGGATCCATATGGATTACCTGGTGTCGCTCCAAACAGCAGGTATAATTTCCCAAACCGCACTTCTTCAGGGCACCCTAGGTCTCCATTACCATATATGGCAACAGGGGGCCATTTCTATTAGCCTGCAGTAGCATAAGCGCCAGAGAGGAAGCTGTCACCGGGCAGTAAGAGCAACTGAAGACATAAGAGTCGTCATTGACCAGAACTCCAAATGACACGTCGATATGAATTGGATGAATGTGAAAGGTGTGTCGATCGGTCAGGTGCATGGACAACAGAGAAACCAAGACAGACAGAGACTGATGGTGGTCTGGCAAAGCCCAGGAACGTGCTAACTGTGTATTCACACCAGACGCAAATGAAGCGAATAATGCTTGAATTTGGACCCTTGAACATTTTGAGTTAACTTGCATCAAATTCAGACGTGGAACGCTCAATTTGCTAGCGTTAGCTAGCTTGTAGTCTCAAAATGTATGTATACATACAGCTCAGGGTGTCCACATACAGCGATAATGATTTTGTCCTCCATTGTTGTTTCGTATTTCTGCCTGCGCTAGCTGCGTCGTAATTTCATCACTACTAGAGCAAGCTCCTCATTGGTTTACGTGGTGCGAATATCCGCCAAAGTTCAGAAATTTCAACATGCAAGTCAAATCCCAAAACACTTAATTCATGCCGCGTCATTCACACAAATCACATCACTCGGGAGTCGGGACACCTCATTCGCACAAATTTAAACGAAATTGAGCTGCAGGATGTCTATTGCAAAATGTTACCATATCATACATGCATACATTCATATGCTAATAACTGTGATTAACTGAACAGTTTCATAACATAAAGTTGTAATTCAGACTGCTAGTGTCTTTTAACAAGTATGAAGTCAATATGTGATGGTTTTATGTCCATTTTGTTGGTGAAAGAATGTAAATATTTGTTCTTTAGTAAGCCAATACTTTGCAAAGCCATGCTGTTTTCTTAAAGGATTAGTCCATTTTCTTTAAAAAAATCCAGATAATTTACTCACCACCATGTCATCCAAAATGTTGATGTCTTTCTTTGTTCAGGCGAGAAGAAATTATGTTTTTTGAGGAAAACATTCCAGGATTTTTCTCATTTTAATGGACTTTAATGGACCCCAACACTTAACAGTTTTAATGCAGTTTAAAATTGCAGTTTCAACGGACTCTAAATGATCCCAAAAGAGGCATAAGGGTCTTATCTAGTGAAACGATTGTCATTTTTGACAAGAAAAATCAAATATAGGCACTTTTAAAGCACAACTTCGACAGCGCGACCTCACGCAATACGACATCACGTCAAGAGGTCTGCGAAACTACACCCCAGTGTTTACAAGTGTGGGGAAAGAGGACCGTTTTGACGTTGTATGTTGAATACTAATTAATGTCTTTGTGTCAGTTTATTGTTTAAATGGTCTGCAAATGTGCGTTTCATATATGTAACACAATTACGTGAGGTCGCGCTGGCGCGTCACAGAACCGGAGATAGACAAGAAGTTGTGGTTTAAAAGTGCATATTTTTTATTTTTCTTGTCAAAAATGACAATCGTTTCGCTAGAAAAGACCCTTATGCCTCTTTTGGGATAATTTAGAGTCCGTTGAAACTGCAATTTTAAACTGCAATTTTAACTGCATTAAAACTGTTACGTGTTGGGGTCCATTAAAGTCCATAAAAATAAGAAAAATCCTGGAATGTTTTCCTCAAAAAACATAATTTCTTCTCGCCTGAACAAAGAAAGACATCAACATTTTGGATGACATGGTGGTGAGTAAATTATCTGGATTTTTTTTTTTTTTTTAAGAAAATGGACTAACCCTTCAAGGAATTTTTTACGATCATCTTGAAAAAGAGAAATGCTATCAAAATGTCCTCTTCTTCTCCGCTTTGACACTGAGGTCGGCCATAAAAGATGTCGGTCAGTTGTCTTATCTGATCGAACTAGACATCTGTTTGTGTTAACCCACCAAATGTAGCAGGTGGGGAGGGGTTTGGAATGGTTGTTACAGTATCTGCTGTTCCTACAATGGGATGCTGATACAGAATGATTTCTGATCGACTTTGGGAACAGATGAAATGATTTTGTAGTTTGAATATTTGGTTTTGTGTTTAAGGTTTTGAGAATGTGGGCAAGAAATGTGTTTATGCAAATGTGAAAAACTGTAAACTGAAAAACTGAGCAACTGACTCACTCCCTCCTTCCTGCTTCAGTTACCCACAATTCTGTCCCCTCAGTTCCAATGACAATCCATATTTCACAGCAATATACTGCGCCTGTCAGTCTCAAAATAACATCTTGCAAATTGTGAATTATGGACATGAGTAAAGCGATACACATGCCAAAAAGAACAGGAAAAGTGTGCTTTGGGCTTTTAACAGAATTGCATGAAATATATAAGGAATCGTTGGGTTAAGTAGGAAGAAATAATCAATAGAGAGAAACATCATTAGCAGTGCATAAACATTTTGCAATGCATCAGTCATGTTCTTCTCTCTGCTGCATTTTTATCTTAATCTTGTGAGTGATTATCTCAAGCTAACAATCGATGTTAAAAACGCCAGTCCTATTATTCCACACATAGGGACCTAAACACCATAGAGAGACAGACACACACACACACACACACACACACACACACACACACACACACACAGAGATAGATAGAGAGAGAGAGAGAGAGAGAGAGAGAGAGAGAGAGAGAGAAACGTTTTTGCGAATTAAAGGGACACTCCACTTTTTTGAAAATATGCTCATTTTTAACATTTGGTTTTGACCGTTTTGGAATCCATTCAGCTGATCTCCGGGTCTGGTGCTACCACTTTTAGCATAGCTTAGCACAATCCATTGAACCTGATTAGACTATTAGCATTGCGCTAAGAAATGACCAGAGAGTTTCGATATTTTTCCTTTTTAAAACTTGAAACTTCTGACTTGAAACTTAAAACTTGAAACATTGTGTACTAAGACCGACAGAAAGTTAAAAGTTGTGATTTTCTAGGCCAATATGGCTAGGAACTATACTCTCATTCTGGCGTAATAATCAAGGACTTTGCTTATGTAACATGGCTGCAGGAGGCGCAATGATATCACATAGTGCCCGAAAATAGTAATTTGCTACTGAAAGATACTAAGGGGACTATTTTCGGCTGCTGCGTACTCAATTGTAAGAATCAAATGTTTAACCCTAGGGGAGCTGGAAAATGAGCAGATTTTCGAAAAAAGTGGAGTGTCCCTTTAAGGTATTTTTATTTGGCGTTTCCACTCGTTTTTGATGCGATACTTCAATATGTGCATAAAATCATGGTGATGGAAACAAGGTTACTGGGGCAGTACCCTTTCAACAAGATTTCAAATTTCTACCTTGTATTAGTACCTCAAAGATACATATAGGTACAAAATGTATACATATCTGTACTTAAATGGTACATATTAACATAAGGTACATAAGCTAACGGACCATTATTGACTTCTTAAAGGAATATTCAATTTTCTTAAAAGAAAAATCCAGATAATTTCCTCACATCCATGTCATCCAAAATGTTGATGTCTTTCTTTGTTCAGTCGAGAAGAAATGATGTTTTTAGAGGAAAACATTGCAGGATTTTTCTCATTTTAATGGACTTTAATAGAGCCCAACATTTAATACTTAACTCAACACTTAACAGTTTTTTTCAACGGAGTTTCAAAGGACTCTAAACGATCCCAAACGAGACATAAGGGTCTTATCTAGCGAAACGATTGTCATTTTTGACAAGAAAAATAACAAATATACACTTTTAAAGCACAACTTCTCGTCTAAATCCAGTCCAGCGCGACCTAACGTAAATGCGTAGTGACGTAGGGAGGTCACGTGTTACATATATAAAACGCACATTTGCGGACCATTGTAAACAATAAACTGACACAAAGACATTAATTTGTATCAGTTGACATACAAGAACGTAGGAACGGTCCTCTTTCAACACACTTGTAAACACTGGGGCGGAGTTTCGCGTTTGTCCTCTGTGACCTCTTGACGTCATGACGTATTGCGTGGGGTCACGTTGGCGCATCACGACCGGATTTAAACAAGAAGTTGTGGTTTAAAAGTGTATATTTGTTATTTTTATTGTCAAAAATGACAATCGTTTCGCTAGATAAGACCCTTATGCCTCGTTTGGGATCATTTAGAGTCCTTTGAAACTCCGTTGAAAAAAACTGTTAAGTGTTGAGTTAAGTATTAAATGTTGGGCTCTATTAAAGTCCATTAAAATTTGAAAAATCTTGCAATGTTTTCCTCAAAAAACATAATTTCTTCTCGACTGAACAAAGAAAGACATCAACATTTTGGATGACGTGGTGGTGATTAAATTATCTGGATTTTTCTTTTAAGAAAATTGAATATTCCTTTAAGCCACTTTTAAACAAATACGTCACACTAATGTGATATAATTTACACTATTAGGGTTTGTCTCTGTAAATATAAAATGTATTATTATTGATAAAATTATTTTTCTTTGATAAGCAGCATGAAAGGTGACTTGGTATTTTCGAAACAGCTTTTTAATAAAGATCATCAACTAAAAAACAAAATAGAAAAATAATCTTGCCATTCTTTTTAGTGTCACTATGTTCTTGAAAGTGTGCCTCGAGCCCTGCCCAACTTTTCAGAGCTGGCCTTCAGAGGACTTTTATCTTATGATATGCATATGAACATTTCTGATGATTTCCACTGAGAAATGTATCCCACAGGTCTGTGTTCCCGTGTATTCATTTTTTTGGTAAAAAAAAAGTCAGTTGTCTGTCAGCCCTCAATGTTTTCTCCTAGCAACGGTGTAACAAATCTCATCCGTGTTTTGATAGATTGCACGGTGTGACATGTGAAAAGACAAAATCACGTGCAGTCGTGTAAACGGGTGAGAGAAGAAACAAACATACCGTAACTCTAACTGGTAAATTCTCTTAGCTACGTTTAAAACTGTCAAAAACATCCTTTATAGTTTAGTCACATACCTCTGTTATATTTCAACCAAAACAACAGCCTCTGTTTTTTGAATATACCTCCAAAAGGGTGCTGGATCCCTTGCACAAAAGCCCAAAATCTGGTCGCTTATGTAGTCAGTAGTGGATGAGCTACTGTAGGCATCATCACCATAGCATCTGATATAATCTACACTATCTAAACAAACAGATCTGACTTAATCACTCGCAAAATGTGCAGACAATCTGTTCTAAAGATCAGATTCGGAAAACAAGTCGAAATTGGGTACAGTGCGAACGCAGCCGGCGCTCTGATAAAAACAGATATGCAGTAAATAGGCGAACAACTGTGGAAAATTGATTCTCAGAAACGTTGCCAAGATCTCTTTAACAGTCCCAAGACTAATGAATATATGCATTTTAATCCATTCCGAGATGCATAATGACATAAGCGTCCTTATAAACCCGAGGATTAATTCACGATCGCTCTCCGCAGTGTGTCACAAGGCATTACCAAATACGCCCAATCAGTAATCCCATTAAGTTGCAGACAAACAAGAGACGAGTAAGTTTGTGTGCTGGTCTACTGCCCTTTCAATTTCGTGTTTGACAGGGACTGTTTAAAGTGAACCCGAGCCAGAATATTTACCTGTGTGCTAAATTGGCATCGGTTAGATTGCTGGGCACGGTTCCCTTCAGATGGACAGCACCTGCAGAGCAATCACTCTTAAAACGGGCACAGATTTTGCTGGTGCTGTAGCTACCGGTTTGGAGAGGTCAGAACCCATTAGAGAAAACTTTCAAATTAGCCAAATTACAGCAACCTTCCGCTTTCATCTAGCCTTAAACTATTTATTGAAAATGTGTCAGGTCTCGCACTGCTTCCAAATCTTCAGTTAAGGAGAAAAATTGCTAAATAAAAGTTTTTTGTGCTTGTTTAGCAACCCATGCACAATTTCTGGGGCCCGTTTAAGGAGGTTAAGTGAAAACTCACAGTATGTTAACCCTGTAATGAGGAAAACTCTGGGTCATCCATTTTAGAATGGGAGACATGTCAAACCCAAGACAGCGGGGTAACACTTTTTATTTACTTATTTTATTTTCTAAGAGCCAGATTTACCAACAGCTCAAACAATCATTTAAGCGTTAACTCATTCCCCGCCAGCCATTTTTCGAAAAGTTGGTCGCCAGCATTTTTTGTGATTTTCACAAAAGTTTCACAAAATGCCTTCCAGGAAAATTTTCTTTAAAAAATATATAAACATACAAATATATCAAATGAAAGAACAGACCCTCTGCTTTCAAACAAACAAACAAAACGGGAAAAAAAGTTTCATCATATTTATATTTTATCTCTGCTTATAAACTATTAAATGGATATTTTTCTTTAAAAATATTTTTTTTAGCAAAAAGCTGAAATAATTGCATTTTTGTGAAGGAATTTAGTTACAGATCAGTTTCAGAACAATTATAAAAACATACATAGAGTTTAAAATTAGTAAATAACGTTTTGGCTTCAGTCTTTTATTAATTGGGTAAGTGCGATCTAGTAGATAATCGCGGTATTACAGATTAACATTAAAATTCTTCAAAAACATGTTTTTTAATGCAAAGGTTTTTTTCTTTATTGACGAGATAACTTATTAATGGTGGGGAAAGAGTTAAATTACGACTGTCAGGATTGTGGTCTTGTAAGTTTTGTGACTGATCTTAATGCATATGCATTTCTAGAAGTTTCCCTTTCAGACGGCAAATTTATAGAAGGAGATTGTTTAAATGTGATAAATGTGTGTGATATTACTGGTATTGTGCCATTATTTAACGCTGAAAAAAGGATGCACATGTTGCTGATAGGAGGAGGCATCACATATATCAGAGAGCACATGGTACAAGGTAGAGAATTTTTTACATAAGTAACTTTTTTAACATATTATTCAAAAATATTGTTTTGGCAAGCCATTTTATTTTTTATTTGCTGGAGGAAATAAAAGAGGAGTCACTAGGCGAAGTCACACAATACCAGGTGTTTCTAAAGTTCTTGTAAACTTTCATTTTTTTGGCCTCCTGTTCTTTTCAATGTACTATTGCTTCGTTGACACCCTGCAAATTTAGCTGGGATGTCGGTGGTGCTGAACTCAAGCCCATCAGGCACTAGTAGATCACCTGCACCTCATCAGCTCTGCTTATTTTGGAACTCATTTGCCCTGCCCTAGTGTGTTGATCATTATGGAAATCAGCTGTTGCACCGGTGTTATTTAATTTGCACCTTTTTAGTAAATAACTTGCATATATTACCACTCCCATCTGCGTTTTTTGGAATTGCGCTTTTACGCTAATTTGCCCCGTTTAGTAAATCTGGCCATAAATCTCTAATTCTCCCATCAATCATGCATTCAATAACACACACATTTTTACATTGGAATCCTAATAAGCAACCAAGTTGTATAATTTAGTTACACTGGCTAATCAACACTTTTGGACCTGTTAAAAAAATTCAGACGAGATATATATATGTTTTTTTTTTTTTTTTTTTTTGAAAACAGCTGAAAATGTCGAAATGTCTCTTATAGCAGCCGAGCGTTTACAGTATGTCTGTATTACTTTTTAACACTTATGGATCTTCTAGCGATGAGCCAGACATGAAGTTCATGTCTGTGGAAGCCGCTTCATACAGGCGAGGATTAGAGAAAGGTCAACAGAATAAAACGGATTGATGGCACCCGCAGCTGCTCGTAGATGAGTGACTGAGTCTGCGGACTGTGGCCAATGTGCTGTTGCGCTCGGGCTGTAAATAAGTTTGTATTATACGGTATCATCATCCGCCAGCACAGAAGATTTATCGTTTAATGCCTTGGATAGCGCTCGGACACTAAGGATGCAAAATTTTGCACAGCTTACCAACCATCCTCAAGAGAGGGAAAAATTAGATGATCTCTAATAAAGTAAACATAAAATGATATATAATTTAATGCAATGTATGAGTATGTGATAAGACATTCGTCCTACTGTCGTTGATCCTTGACATGTGGAGAACCAGTCAATGTCGTCTCTCTTGATTTTGCTGACAACCTTGAGTGTCAATATCAATCTGACAATGTAAGAGATATCAAAGACTTGCTGGGATCAGCTGACATCTCTTTAAAGATCACCTCAGTGGCAAACATCCAGGCATACTTCATGCTCGCATTGAGAAGGAAAATAACGAACAATATTCACTCCTAAAATTGCGCAAACCCCCAATAACATTCAATTTCCTGTCGCAGTCAAAGTCCTGTCTCAATCTCTTTGTAAAAAAGAAAGATGTCAGAAAATAGATAATTGAGAAGACGGAAAACTGCAGCTCTTCCTGCGCTTCCTCCTCGGGCGTGTTATTTACGGCGAGCGCTTAATTGGATCTGCGGCAAATAAACATAGATGACACACTTGGCCTACGTCTGCACCTGAGATCGGGCTATTCTGCTGCCCTATGCTGCATTATCATACAAAGCAGACTAATTATAGCTATTCATTCTGTACAATACAGTCTGTGCAAAGATCTGATTTCAGGGCACAATTTTCTGCTGAAAGCGGTTTTCTCCATCTCACTCTATATCCGTCTTGATTACTGCAGTCCTTACTGTTTCCCTTCATCCCCACAGGGACAGCGAGTGCCTGAAGAGACAATGCAAATTGGTGTAAGTCGCAGAGGACTCATTTGTATGCATGTCCACGAAGATATGTCTTTAAAGGTGCAGTGTGTAGATTTTAGCGGCATCTAGCAGTGAGATTATGAATTGCAGCCAACGGCTCAGTCCAAAGTTCGCCGAAACGCATAGAGAAGTTACAGTAGCCGCCACAGGACAAACATGTTGTCGCCTGTTGTGTATGTAGATAAAAAAGTCTCATACTAAGGTAATAAAAAATACAGTTCATTATGTAAGGTCTTTATACACCACTGATAATATAGTTATGTATATTATATTTTATTTCTGTCATTAGATTCTTCTAAAAGTCCCACATTGTACACAGTGTTTTGTTCTCTCTCTAAATGTAATATAAAATGATGATTGTCTTATTATCACATAGCTTTCTTTAACATTTGCGTACATCATTCTGCTGGTGTTTATTGTATAATAGCCATTTTACTATAGAACAGTGGGCTTGTTGGTAAATTTGGTGATTTTTCAAAATATCATTGGTTCTTTTCCTAATGTAAAAAGCCCAGATTACATTAACAATTGAATATAAAGTACAGGCCTAAAGTGATGTCCAATTGTTATTTTAGCGTTTGGAGTACAATCTGAAGCTTAGTTTTGGGAAAATTTTAACTCTTTCCCTGCCATTGACGTGTTACTCAACTTACTAAACCTGGAAGTTTCCCCTTACAGCAAACAGTTCAAACTCTATTTATGTTTTTGATCATCATTCTGAATCTGATCTCTATCAAAAGTCATTCACAAAAATGCAATTATCTTAGTTTTTGTCTCAAAATTTTGTATTTTTTAAGAAACCTACCCATGTTTTAGAGGTGATAAAAAGAGAACAAATAAAGGTAGGATGAATTTTTTTTTTTAAAGCAGTGGGTCTGTAGCCTGACGTTGTCATACTCAATTCTATTCAGAATTTGAGTCTGAAACCGCTCCATTGGGTTGTGATTATGGGGGCGTCTTTCAACCGAACCAGGACAAAAAATGCCTCTGCACTCAATTGGATAGACCTACAACCAATCAGAGCAACCGAGTGTGCAACGTATGTTGAAATGGCGTCTTTTGCAGCCTGACCGAACTGCTAGTTATTTCACTACAATGACACTAACATTATGATTATACTAAGTCTAAGCAACTCAGCAAAACATTATATCACAACATTGTAAGTTATTTACTAAGTCATACAGTCAGACTATCTCTTATAGGCATGGGCCGGTATAAGATTCTGGCGGTATGATAACCTTTAGCAAAAATACCACGGTTTCACGGTGTTGCGGTATTGCCATTGCAACACTAAAATGTGTTATTTTCAAATGCCAGGTACAATAAAGCCTTTAAATTATAATATGCTTTCAAAACATATATAATATTTTCGTAATATATATTAAATGTAAACATCAAATCAATCACATGACTTCATGATTTAATGAATTTTGTATAAACACAGCTCATACCTTGGAGACGGTATCACAGAACATTTTAGTGGTTTTGAAACCTTGACTGTTTTAAACCTCGGTATACCTTGAAACCGGTAATCGGCCCATGCCTAATCTCTTATCATTTTTAAGTTAGATGAACTTCATCCACGGGCTTCCGAAAAGGAGCTGGCAACGACCGCTAGTTATATCCACGTTGTCGTGCACGGCGAGTTGCCCATTTTCATTGTGTCCCATCTTCTTAGCGACCATCAGAGTCTTTCAGATCAACAAATGTATTGATCGCGTTTCTCTGTTCCTCTTTTAAAATCAATACACTTTCGATATCTTCTAGAACAGACTCGATGGCAGAATATTTAAATCTCTATTCTCGGCAGCCATCTTTGTTGTAAACGGATTCAACACAAGTGCTATTTGGTCACGTGGTTGATTACATTGATGTTGATCATATGTCCATCATCGTATAAAGCCCTCCCTGACAATTTAATTGGTCCGACAGTTTTTGTTAAGTGCATAGTAGTGCCACAACAGAGCGACTCCAGACCGAACAGACTACACTGTTGTGGGTGGGGCTAAATTTGGCTGGCACCCAGGCTAGTGATGTTCTTTGATTTAATATATTGTACATTTTTATATTTAAAGAAGAACATTTTCTGGAAGGCATTAAACTTTTGTAAAAATCATTATAGCGCTGGCTGGCAACTTTTTTTTAAATGCTGGTGGGGAAAAAGGCTTTGCAAAAAATTACACACGAAACCATGTAGATTTATGAAGACATAGGCCAGGACATGACTACAAAATATTACCATAAAGATGATCGACCAGTATTAATACTAGATCAATTGTAGTCAATGTATACTTTATTACCTGTGAGCTTTTTTTTTTACTTTTTGTATATTGAAATAAATCCAGATTCCTTACAATGTGGTGTATTTTTATTTCCAAATTATTCTGTCCAAAAAATACCTCCTATTTTCATTTTTTTATCAAACCTGATGGGGCACTATAGCAAATATTGTAAGAATTTCCCCCCATACATTCATTCTGGTCACTGCTGTGTGTTTCGGTTGAAAGGCGGGCATGTGACCAGTATTGTGTTTGACCCACATATGTAAATTGATTAAAATACATATATTTATGGACTGTTTTTGTATTAGCATCTTATTTCTCTTCATATAATATCCTGTCTCTACCATCTAATTTGTCCTATGGATTTCTTTAAGTCTAAATCTTTGGTGTCCCCATAGTATAAATGTGAAGTTCTAGCTCAAAATACCATATAAATAATTTATTACAACATGATAAAATTTACACTTTGTAGGTGTGAGCAAAAATGTCCCATTTTGGGTGTGTCCTTTAAAATGCAAATGAGCTGATATCTGCATATGGCATTGCCATGGTTGGATAGTGCAGATTAAAGGGCGATTTATAGTCGTGCGTAGGTCCTACGGCGTAGCAGCGACGGCGTAGGTTCCGCGTCGGTTTTCATTTATACTTGTGCGTCGCCGTCCGCGTCAACGTGCAAACACACGCGAAACCGCTGGTTGGCAGTAATCACGTGTGTAACCACAGTAGCAGCAGAAGTCGTCACAGAAGAAGAAGCTTAGCAAGTAAACCCACAAACGAAGAAGAAATAGCAACTTGTCCCATACAAAAATGTAATATATGGCCATATATGTACATATATTTTACATAGTATGACATATATTTATACATATATTTGACTTATCTGAGAACACAATATATGCCTGCAACATATATGTACATTTATATGTCCAAACATGTGAAAAAAATATTTGGTTTCATCAATATATGATAGCATATATCTGCATATATTACACTATAGTATTTGTTTTTCGCATATATGGACAACATTAATTATAAATATGTGCCATGCATATTTGTTTTCCACATATTTATACATATATTTGACTTATCTGAGAACACAATATATGCCTGCAACATATATGAACATTTATATGTCCAAACATGTGAAAAAAATATTTGGTGTCATCAATATATGATACCATATATCTGCATATATTACACTAAAGTATTGGTTTTTCGCATATATGGACAACATTAATTATAAATATGTGACATACATATTTGTTTTCCACATATGTATACATATATTTGACCTATCTGAGAACACAATATATGCCTGCAACATATATGAACATTTATATGTCCAAACATGTGAAAAAAATATTTGGTGTCATCAATATATGATACCATATATCTGCATATATTACAGTATAGTATTGGTTTCTCGCATATATGGACAACATTAATTATAAATATGTGACATACATATATTGTTTTCCACATATTTAATAAATGTATGTAAACATACATGCATGTGATACTGATGCATTTTTAAAGCTGTGGCATATGGTCATGGTACTTTGTGGATGTATTTGTCAAAAATGACAAAGAAAACACTGCATTATTGTATTAAAAATACTATATTATGAAGTCCTGTTAGTTTTGTGACCTAAAGACCCCCCCCCAGGATCACCATCAGACAGGTTTTTGCTTTTATACAGCAAGTAAAAATTATCTGGTCAGATCATCTTTAAATATGTAAGTGAGTGTTCAAGAAGCTTTGAAATGTATGTTCATTATGGGGAATCAACAGCTATTTTAATTACTTTTAACAAAAATTACTTCTTTAGTTTACCATCATCAGAAAACTGCCAACTTAGTCTGTGTATATTAACAAACAGTGATAAGTTGATACTGATTATTATTAATAATCACAAATCAATTACATTGTTATTTTATTTTATTATTTATTTTAGTTTAGTTTTTATTTTATTTGTGCAGGGATTGGTAAAGTTAATAAATAAATAAATAAATAACCTAATGTTAGTTTTTTGGTTGCTTTTATATCTTTTAGTATAGTGTTTGTTTAGCGAATTTACATATTATTATTATTATTATTATTATTATTATTATTATTAAATCGTGTTAAATGTATTGCTTAATTAATAATAAATAGTCAAAAGAACATAGCATATAATAAAAATTTCCTCCACTGCCTATACATGGGTTTCAGTCATGTGACTTTTTACGTTATGCCGCCATCTTGAGGACCTACCGAGTACCAGTAGGCTACTGACAAGCATTGGCTGGCTCTACGATTTACGGATTTCTTATCTTTTACTGTCTATGATTCTTATGGATACGGGAAATGGCTACGAAAGACAACATGTCGCACCTCGACTGTCATGAAAAGAAACGCGACTTTAAAAAAATATACCTTGGTTTGGGTGTGATGCCTACTCAATCCCCGATACGTTCTTCCAGCCGCTGTTCGCTGCTACCGAACTACCACTATTTTACAACACTAAGGCGGCGCGTCACAACATGAAACTTTGCTCGAAGTATCACCTGGATCTCTACTCATGAACGCGAACATTGAGAACATTGTTTGTGTACACAGAGTTTAATAAAAAGAAAGTTTTGTACAACTGATTTTGGCTGTTTTGGTGTCTGCTCGTCATCCCTGCCAGACGGAAATAATCGATTTCTGAATGCGAATGAATAAATCTCATATGAGGCTCCTTTTTCAACTAGAAGGTCAATATTGTTTTTCACTTGCGACAAAACAACAAATTATCTGTGCATTTATATGGAACTATGCTTTAGGAGCTATCCATCTTTACTCTCCTCCCTCCTTACGTTCCATTCGCAGATCGATACATCTAGACTGGGAAGATGGCGGCGAGCAGAAGCCAAATCAACCAAAGTCAGTTGTTCAAAACCTTCTTTTTAGTAAACTCTTTGTTCACAAACAGTGTTCTCAATGCTCGAGTTCACGTGTAGAGACACAGGCGATACTTCGAGCAAAATGTCATGTTTTGTCGAGCCTTCTTAGTGTTGTAAAAATAGCGATTTTGATGCTCACAACATATTGAAGGCATAGCTTCTAGTTCTTTTGCGACCACTTCAGGTCCTCAAAATGGCGGAGGACAAGAGAGTGACGCCAGCTGAAACCCATGTATTGATGCTGCGTTCCAGGCAACCGGTAACCCGTAACTCACGAGTTCAAAACCACGACTCACGACTCTGAACTGGGAGTACATCGATCTAGTACGAGTTCACGGGTGGGAAGTCACGGGTTTGACTGCCGTTCCAGTGCACTTTCACCGGTAGAAGGTTGTAAAAACACGAGTTACAGGCTGCCTGGAACGCATAGGGTCGTGAGTCGTGGTTTTGAAGTCGTAACTCACGGGTTTAAAAGCCTGCCTGGAACGCAGCATGAATGCGGTACACCCAGTCCAGTAGGAGGCGCTAATGACCCTTCAGTTGCCAACCGCCACTCAGGCCAAAAGCGCAGAAGAACAAAATGACCGGGAAAAGCTGACAGGACTGAGAAGGTGATAACAGTACAGCGGGGTTTTAGAAGTAAGTTTAAAATATTTAATATATTTTGCATAAGTTTCTTGCTGTCTAGTTGGTTACAGCCTAATTAGTCATTACTGTTAGGGGAGGTTTGCAAGTTTTTGTCGTAGTAATCGTGTAGCTTGCAGTTTACTATGGTTTGATGCTTAATTTTTCATGGGTGTTTTTGTAAGTTACGTTATGTTTTAATTTAATGTTATTGCACAATGCACAAAACTGTTCAGAATCTTTCAGTTTATATTATTCTGGTTAACCTTATGAAGCATGTACTTAAAGGAACAGTGATTAATAAGGCACATATTTATGCAGTTAATTCATAATTTACAAAATACGATTTGTTTAAAAAAGGCAATACATTTATAATGCCTAACAGTCACTTGAGAAATTATTCTAGAAAAATAACGTGTACAGACATTTTCACAGACATTGTAATGTAACTGTTACATCTGCATGTAAATTATATAGATAAAAGCAGCTTTCTGGCAACCAGTGGCGGATTTAGCAAATTGGGGGCCCTAGGCGAAGGTATTTTTTACTCCAAAATGAAGATGGAAAGCAGAGGTCACACAAAGTGCAGCACTACACAAACCAATAGAGAATAAGTCAATGGGGCAAAAACAGCCACGAACAGTAAATGAGGGAGAAATAATTTAAATCTGATGCTGCACAAAAACTAGCAATGCATCAAAGCCAATGTTGTTACTAATCTTTCACATACCCAAGACTGTGTTAAAAGGTTTAAAAAAAATCCAGTCTACAATCACTTTATATTAAAACTATGTTTTCTTTGATGTTTTCTTCACAAACATAACAAAAGGGTTGTGAATTTTACCACAGTGTATTGTTGAGTTTTTGAAAAATGTTCAAAGCATTTTCCCAAAATGTGTGTCAACATAAGATTTTTCACCAAAAATCATTCCATATGCTGAAAGTTGTGGCCAAATTAAGACTCAACAGCACCCCATAGTGGACGAAAACATCCCCAACATAACATCAGCAGGACTAACATTTGAGAGAGGTTGCACTTGCCTCAATTTGGTGGCACCAGTCACTGGGTGGTGTAAAAACAAAAAATAAACACTAAAACTAATGCTGCGTTCCAGGCAACCTGTAACCCGTAACTCACGACTTCAAAACCACGACTCACGACTCTGAACTGGGAGTACATCGATATAGTACGAGTTCACGGGTGGGAAGTCACGGGTTTGACTGCCGTTCCAGTGCACTTTCACCGGTAGAATGATGCAAAAACAGGAGTTACAGGCTGCCTGGAACGCATAAGGTCGTGAGTCGTGGTTTTGAAGTCGTAACTCACGGGTTTAAAAACCTGCCTGGAACGCAGCATAAGTCCAAACATGTTTAATGCATTAATAATTCATTAAAACCTAAGTCCAAACAAGTTTAATGCATTAACAAATTAATTACAAATACAAATAATTGTATACTTTATATACATTAATTATTTTTTTACTTTACCATACTTATTATTTTTAACATATATTTGCCTTATTGTAAACCATTAAACTTACAATCAACTTTTTATTACTTTGTTGTAAAAGCTTTAGGCTACTTTAACACAGACTTGAGTAAAGAAATGACATTCTTGTGCTGTAATCACTACAAAATGTCTCCATGCACTCTGAAGATATCATTTGGCCAGGACTTGTAATCTAAGGTACTGAGCACAATGTATTACGTTTTTTCTGACTTCTAGCGTGAATACGCAGTGTACAGCGCTATTTTTAGGCTTTCATTGATTAAACTAAAGCAGCTGATCTCCGCCTCTTTTATTAGTGTCATTTTGCGAGCGTGTGGAGGTTGTGGGGAGATTATTTCATCAACTGCGCTGAAATATCAGAGAAAGCGCTTACATACACATAAAAAAAACACTGTGCAACATCGTTAATTACAACACCGGACTCTGACATCACATAATATTAGTTCGCGTTATTTTAAACCCGTCATTTCTCCCGAAAACGAAAGCAGAGGCTCTCGCCCGCAGTCTCCATAGACCACCCCTCAAAACAATCAGGGCAGAAGCGGTCGAAAGTGGACAAAAGAGAGGGGTTTAGAGAGGTGATATGCACCTGAGCTGATAGAAAGGCGGGGGTGCGGGCAACAACAGGAAGAGTGACTGAATGCGTCGCAGACTTAATCGCCTGCGCATTATATTAATATAATTGTATTTAAATTTCACAGTCCAGCCAGTGCGACATTTAATAAAAAATAGTCATAGGCAGGGAAAATACTCGCAAAATGCGACTATTTACTCGCATTATTTACTTCACCACAAAATAATTTTTATCAATGTAGGGCTATTACTAGCCGGTTGACTTACCAAAGCCCCATTTTCGCGTTTATATTTGTCTTTAAGTCTCTGTTCATGTACTTTCCCAGTCCCTGTGTCACTTTGTGTTTATCTTTCGCGCCGCAGCACGCACCGTTATGGACTAGTCCATTTCATTGTGAAAGAAGGGGTGTAAGTGTTTAGTGACAGAACATGAACTGGAAATTTTAACTACTATTTCAAAGTTTCAACGTATTTCTTAAGAATATTAATTCAATTTACAATGATTTTGAAGTGTTCGTGATGATAAGGGTTTTATTTATTTATGTAGGCTATTTATTAGGTTGGTTGGGGGCCACCCTAATTTGACCGCTGGTGGGGGGCCCCAGGCGGCCGCCTACCTATGCCTCTATGGTAAGACCGCCTCTGCTGGCAACAGGTGGTGTGCTTTATTAATATATTTAAAATGTTCATATCTAATGCATTTTGACATCCCTTATATTTATCTTTATGTAAGAGTTATACTTTTATTTTAGTGAGAGGGTTATGTTTGTGTTTAAGCAGACATTGCAAGCAGGCCAAGCACTTATAGCTTGACATGGCTGGAGTCAATACTACTAGGCTTGTTGCGATAGTCGGTGAAACGGTGATTACCGGTGCTTCAGCCTCTCACCGGTTAGATCACTTGCCCACCGCGACACCGTCATTTTGATATTTTCTTGTAATTAAATCATTTAGTTTCGTTAGAGAGAGCAAACACTAACAACTGAATGTGTCTGCTGGCTGAATCCAGCGGAGCTGAACGCGCGTCATCACAGAGCAGCGGCTGCGGGTGTCAGATTTCATTCCTGTCAGACTGCGGCGAGCAGGCGATGGCAGAAGCCACATGCTTACTCGTTTTTGTTATAAGATACATATATGATGTTTAATATAGGCGAGATCGTTTTGTTGTTGTGTTTTTCATTAAGAATAATAATAAACCCATCATTCAAGCAGCGCTTTATGGAGGAATAGCCGGTTGGTCTGCTTGAGACTGGCGGGTTTCTGTCAGAAGTACCTGCGCACATTGACTCAAGCACTTAAACCAGCTGTTGCACTCACATTTGCACGCAAATTCATATGCGATTTTAACGCAGCGTACGCAAGCACTGGATTTAAACAACAGTTGCATCTAATTCAAAAGTGAAAGTAAAATGCGCACTTCTGTGCATTTAAGCCCCTCCCACCCGGTGAAACCGGTATAACCGGGTTTGTCACGCACTGATTAACCGGTGGGAAAATTCTGTCACCGCAACAACCCTAAATACTACCTCACCAAAATTACAACTAATGTTTGGCTTAATCCTTGCCTAATTGCAGTGTTTTTCCCTTTTATTATTTCTCTTTTTGTAGGCCCATCAGAGTGATTTTCTGAGTTCTTTCACATGCTGTATGGTAAGAGTGAATTTCTGCCAGTTGATATCGGTGACAGGTGTTAATTATTAAGTTTATCTTTGTATTTTTTATTAAAGGTCAGCGAATGGATGGATTATCCAGTCATGGTACATAATGAAAGGTAAATGGCAAGTAATTAAGTAATGTACTAAATGTATAAACTGTAGTGTATTCAGTAGCTACTAATCACATTACCTCTATCACTCTCTCTAAAAGACTGAGTTAGAAGAAGCTGAGCGACTCT
Organism: Paramisgurnus dabryanus; assembly: GCF_030506205.2. NCBI lineage: Eukaryota > Metazoa > Chordata > Actinopteri > Cypriniformes > Cobitidae > Paramisgurnus > Paramisgurnus dabryanus. The sequence continues at coordinate 16,426,907 of NC_133359.1, read as the reverse complement.
TCAGAGTGAAGATGTTATGGTAATGTAAATCTTACGTTTTTATATTGCAGTTATATATAATATATCAGAGACAGCACGTCATTTTAACCCTGTTTTATGGTTAAAGGGGTTTTGCACCCTAAAGGCGCTTTTCCATTGCATACTACCCTACAGGTAAGGTCGAGTCAGCTCACTTTACATTGGCTTGGTTAGCTTTTCCATTGAGGGAGGGATTATAGGGGTGTCAAATGTATATAGCACGACATTCGTTGCTCGACTTATCGAGGCTGTTTTTTAAGATGGCTCCTGTCTGTATGTACTGTCTTTATAATGGATCTTCTTATTAGGGCTGTCACTTTTGAGAAAAATCAAGCACCCATATCCCGCGCTTGAGCGTGTTTCTGAAAAGTAATCGTCACTGAAAACAAGCACACATACATAGCCTATGTATGCGCGCGTGCATATACATTAACCCTACGCGTGCTGTTTGCTTGACCGTTTTTAATGATAGAGAGCACAAACCATTGATATTTGAGAAATAAAACTTACCGCTGAGTTAAGCAGATCTTACTTCGCTCTGTCGTCTATGTGACATGCGACAGTCAGCACGTGATCATTTTAAATCAGTTTACAAGACAAATGCTGTTGTTGATTAATATAAAGTTTACATCAGGGCTTTGAACCTGAATTTTTTCCCAATTGGTTCGTTCCGAACAGAAACAGTATTTTAACGTTTCCGGTTTTTGGTTCAACCCTAAAGTTGACGTTCCTGAACCGGTTAGAACAAAAAAATAAAGTTCCCGGACCGGTTAATAACGTTCCATGTCAGCTGTGGGACATAAAAATAAGTAGGCTGATCATTAGGACATTAAAATTAAGAAAAATTATGTAGACTAATAAGTTAAGTCTCTATCTTGTCATCGAACATTAAAAAGGCTAAATTATGTAAGCGACATAACTGACATGCCTACATTTGTTGAGTGCATTTAAACGCACACACACAGACGGAGAACGAATTCCAAACGGCGCTTCGGGAAGAAGATGCTGCATAAACAGTCGCTCCACATAAAGTGAAAATTATGATGTTTTTCAGTGCTTTATTCGCCAAATGTATTTTATACATCAAGAGTTCTGTCTTTGAAGGGCATAGGGATAATCATGTTTGATTGGAGTTAGGGCTGTCACTTTTGAGAGAGATCAAATTCGAACGGATATCGAATATCATGCAATATATTTGAATATCTAGGTGCCCCCCGCGCGCATCAAAAAAAACCCCACTATAATGGAGATTCAATCAGAAATTTATTAACAGTGACAGTCATAAACAGGACTGTCTGAATTATTTATTTTACTTTTGAAACAGCAGGTTATAAACTTATGATGAATAACAACTTATATGAAAAAAAAAAACTATTCAGAACAGGTACAGACAATAACTTAAACTGCAGCAGGAAGCCCAAACGGAATTCACGCCGCAGATTTCGATGGAAAACTCAGTGGATTGAATGCGCGTCATTGACAAGCAAACATATCCCGCGCTTGAGCGTGTTTGTGAGAAGTAATATCTTTGACAACAAGCACACATACATAGCCTATCCCACGCGTTTGTGAGCCGTCATTGACAAGTACATTAACCCTACGCGTGCTGTTTGCTTGACCGGTTTTAATGATAGAGTGCACAAACCCTTTGATACTTGAGAAAAAAATTACTTACCGCTAAGTTAAGCAGATCTCACTTGACTCTGTTGTCTATGTGACGCGCGACAGTCAGCACATGATCATTTCAAATCCGTTTACAATGCTGTTGTTGTTTAATATAGTTTACATTGCGTTGTAAAAATGATGAAATTATCTTCATACATGCTAATTTCATAATGTGAACGTATTAGCACAAGCTTTTTATTCTGCTATAATATTTAATATTAACAATAATATGTCATTTTATATACAAACTATAATTCTATCTTGACATGCACATTAGGTTCATGTTGGTCAAATTTGATTCCCTCTCTTGCACACAGTTGCCGTCGTCGGTCTCACTCTCAGCCTCCTTCCTATTACGAGGTGTTACTTAAAAAAATTCGCTACACATGATATTTTAAAAACCGTATGGTTTATTTATAGTTCGAATACGGATATTTCACGTCATGTTCAAATGCATATTCGAATATCGAATAAAAAGTGACAGCCTTAATTGGAGTTGGGCCGGACACATTCAAATACATGTGCGTCTGTGTGTACAGAATTTTTTTATTTTAGCGCCTTTTTGCGGTTAAATTGTTTAAAATCACTTAAGTGTTAACATTTGCAAGCCTTTGAAAACACGTGCAAATGATCAACTTTCACCCTATTTAAATTTGCATATTATTCCGCAAATCGCATGCGAGCCGAACTGTGGGTTGTGATCTGTACAGATCACTGATTGCGTTTACATGCAGCCAATAACCCGTTCAAATCCGGAATATTAGCAATAATCCCCCGGTCGCGCACGTCCATGTAAACACCGGCAAAAACCCGAATATGCTCATATTCCTGTTTTTAAAATCCCGAATATTACCCCTGGGTTACCTCTTTTCTAACCCGAAATTTTGGTCATGTAAACGCGCATCGGGATATTCCCATCAAAAGGAACATTGATTTGTGTACTGCGCATGTTCTATTCGCAAGGAATCTTGGTCTTTTTAGTAGAGGAACTTCTTATGCGGCAAAAAATCCGCAGGGAGTAGAGGTAAGCATGGCGAGAGAGATGCACCACACATTTAGAGCGAGGAGGAAACCAATTGCAACAACCGCGTTTAATATATAGCTATTCTTGTTTTTCAAAGCATACATGTATAATAAAGGTCAAATAGATTGTCAATAGTTATGAGAGTAACTTGTATTTTTTTGTGTGAATTTGAATTCAAAATGTAATACTATGCTATTCATATTTCGTTAAATACAGTGAATGTGTGAAAAAGTTAAAGATGACAGAATAACTGTAGCGTCATCTGCATCTTGATGCAGTTTCTAAGATTAAAATTACTTTAATTTAACTGATCAACACAAATACAAAGCGGCAAATAACTGATTGCTTACCAGCATTAAAACCACTTAAAATAAAAACCTTAGGTTTTTTCTTTGTATACAGCGTCCGCTCTGTGGATAAGGATGTTGCAATAACGCCGGTGGCTTTATTTTTAACTGACTGAATACTTATACCTGACATTTAGATATGAAAGTTTATCATCAACAGTACCTACGTGAAACATTATAAACATTGGTGATCATCTGCCGACTCGACTGTTTCTGCACGTTCTCAGTCCGCTTAATTAACGGCTTTTCGTTCTATCCGCGTGAGGTAAACATTTTTGTTCTGTACTTTTTTACTTGCATGTATTTCTACATATTTTCGGCCAAGTAACACTCAGGATATAATGTAAGTTATTATAGATAGTATAAGCTTGTTCTGAAAGGATGACAATTATAAAAATTATCCATCCAGCTTAATTTAGCCAAAATAATGATTTATTCGTTTTCATACTTTATAGATGTTAATTTATCTACTAATATATTATTGAAAATGCCATAAATAAATATTCATTGCCTTTTGTAAGCTATTGCATTCGTTTTGTACATTTACAGGTGCATGAATACTTTCTAATTTTAATTTCTTTAAGACACTGTTGTGTTCTGTATTTACCGATGCTCTGTAAATATGCACTTAAAAAACCTTCTTGTTAGAAAATCGTTCTTCAATTAATTTTTTTTTTTTCAAAAATATATTTAGCTGAAGGCTAGTATAGCTTGTTAATCTTTTTCTCATAAAAGGAAAGACATGTAACTTAGCCTACCCTGCTTCTACATCGGTGCAGCTTGTTCTGGATTTAAATAATAATTTTATTTTAGTAAATGAAGGCGGTAAAACCACATAGCGCACTAGTGAGCCACGCAAAATCACTGCATTTACCTTTTAATCACAGTTTACATCAGGATATTGCCAATTCCATGTATACAGGGGTAACTCTCTCTGCTCACGCATGTAAACGGGTTATTCCGAATGTTTCAGAAACCCGAAACCCGACCTTAACCTGACCATAACCCGAATATTTACAGCATGTAAACGTAGTCACTGACCAACTGCGATCCGTTACACCACTAATTAGTATTAAAAAAAAACAAACAAACATCTTGAGATACTTGGTAGCTTACAATATTTACTAGGGCTGGGTATTGTTTAAAATCTTTCGATCCGGTGCCAGTTTCGATACCTCCGTTTCGATACCGTTTCCTAACGGTACTTTTTCCCGATACCATATGATTAAAAATCCATTGAAACCTTAACAAAAATGCAATAAACACACAACTTTTATTAATTATTATTAATAAAACTGGTTGTGCGTTTTGGATATGGGGTGCGCCAGCATACACACTTATCAGTTTTTTTATGAAAATAAGGACAAAAATAAAGAATTTAAGAATATAATTAACACTGCTTTATTTTATGAAATGTCAAATGGTCTTTAGCTTGGACTAACAGTATTTAAATAAGTGGGTTCATTATATCTGCAACTTTGACAAAAAGTTACAATATTTAAATGGGTGACTTGAGTTTTACTGGGAAGATTTGTATGCATGTGTGTTTTTTGTAAACAATTCTCAACTTCATATATCAAAATATTAAATACATTTGGGATTTAATGATTTAAAATGATTAGAAAATGCGTTCAATGTCATTTCATTCAAGTGAAATTAGCAAACCAGTTAAATTTAGTTTGTTTTAAACAACGAGCCAGGCTTTGTAAGCAGTGTTGGGCTGCGAGTGTGCATTAAGTTTAAACCATAGACTGTAAAAAATAGGTTTAAACGCATTGTCCATTTTGGGAGATGAGGGCATGAAGGCTTTGCGATGCGGAGAGACAGGCGCGAGTATTTCATAAGGATTGAGAGACAGAAGCTGCGCATGTGGGTCAAGTTTAAACACCTTGTCGAGAGACTGTTGTGCTTTAAATTGAAACCCCTCTTCACTTTAGGAGAAGTGCAGTTTTGGTTGACGTGCCTTTCACGGAGACAACACGGCCATACTTGCGCTAACTCTAAGACAAATGTCACAAAGACTTTCTGTATATTTCTCATATTGCATCCTTTCTACACTTGTGTTGTTGAGTGACTGCGAGAATTTTCAGAAATCCTCTCCGTCACGTGGTGATGGACAGCCAATCACCAGCGCTTTAGATCCTTACATGCAATTACAGGCTCACACAGACACAGCCGCTTGGCTTTTTGGAAGCGACATTTGGCACAGAAAGATAAATAATTTTTCGATACTTCAAGTATCGGAGTTTTTCGTTCGATACCATAAAAGAATCGACGTTCGGTACCCAGCCCTAATATTTACCTCTTATGATTGAGCATTAGAGACTTGGGCTTGAGTAGGCTACCTGCTGGTGGCAAGCTTCTCATTTCTCTGAGTCAACGATGACCGGAAGTGACCTTCACAGAGTCAAATTGCACAGAAATCTTGTCAAAGAACTGAAAAATGAACGTTATTAACCGGTTACCATTATTTTCAATTAACGGTTTTGTTCTGGAACATATTTTTTTGGAAAGTTTCTGGTTTCATTTCTGGTCCTTGCAAAACGTCAAAAGTTTCTGGTTTTCGTTTTCGTTCCTTGAACCGGTTCAACGCCTTGGTTTACATTGCGTTGTAAAAAAGATGATGAAATTCTTCATACATGCTAATTTCACAACAAAAATGTATTAAAGGGACATTCCACTTTTTTTGAAAATATGCTCATTTTCCAGCTCCCCTAGAGTTAAATATTTGATTCAATCCAATCCATTGAATCTGATTAGACCATTAGCATTGTGCTAAAAAATAACCAAAGAGTTTCGATATTTTTCCTATTTAAAACTTGACTCTTCTGTAATTAAATTGTGTTCTAAGACCGACGGAAATTAAAAGTTGTTATTTTCTAGGCAGATATGGTTAGACCTATACTCTCATTCTGGCATAATAATCAGTGACTTTGCCGATGTAACATGGCTGCAGCAGGCGTAGTGATATTACGCACTGCCCGAAAATAGTCCCCTGCCTTTGAAAGTAACGAAGGGGACTATTTTCGGGCAGTGTGTAATATCACTACACCTGCTGCAGCCATGTTACATCAGCAAAGTCACTGATTATTATGCCAGTTTGAGAGTATATTTTCTCGGTAAGAATCAAATGTTTAACTCAGGGGAGCTGAAAAATTTGCATATTTTCAAAAATAGTGGAATATCCCTTTAACACAAGCTTTTTATTCTGCTATAACACTATAAACAATGATATATGTAATTTTATATACAAACTATAATTCTATCTATCTGGTTCGTGTTGGTCCAATTTATTTCAGAGCACTTGTTTGGTTTGGTGTTTTCATTTTCATTGTAAGCCTTTAAAAAGTAATTATTTTAGATGCAATTTTGTAATATTTATGGCTTAAATTCTCTTATATATTTTTTTAAATATTTAAAATCATTCCGCAGAATTATCCAAAAAAGTCTGCAGAAGCCGGAGCCACGTCTTCCCTCTCTTGCGCACAGTTGCCGTCGGTCTCCCTATTACGAGGTGTTAAATTGTAAAAAATGCGCTACACATGGCATTTTGAAAACCGGATGGTTTATTTATAGTGGATATTTCACGTCATGTTTGAATGCATATTCAAACATCGAATAAAATGTAACAGCCCTACTTCTTATTATACTGTTTGTACACTTACAAAGTTCCACTTGGGGTTAAGTGCCTTGCTCAAGGGCACAACGGTGGTGACCAGGATTCAAATCACAAATTCTAGGCTAGCATACTGCTGTGCTACCACCACCCCTTTCAGCTTAGTGTCTGCTTTCAAACCACACCCATGGAGATATCTGCCAACAAATTGATAATCATTCATGGGGCTACAGATGCATTCAAGAATTTTCGATGAGAGGTGGTGGAGGGTGGTGTTTGGCACTATGACCCTATCTCGCCTGCAAATTAAATTGGTGCAAAACTGTGAGTATGTAAGTAATAGGCAAGTAAGTGTGGCCTTACTTGCCTATTCACATACTTTGTCACTTAATTTTACTGACTTGCACTAGAAGAAACGGCAATAAAGATTTTTTTATCTTTGTGATAAGTTTATCCACCAGTGTTTTGTCTATTTTTTACCTAAAACTTTTTCTTTAAAATGTACCTTCTCAGATGCAGTTATGTCAAAGCACTCGTTTCGGCTGGACAGATTGGAACAGACCTGAATGGGAAGATGGCAGAGCTAAGACTGGCAATGTCCAGGAAAAATGTTAACTAAAAATGAGTGTGTTTCCCCCAGCGAGTGAGTTTGGGAATGTTTTAAATGTGCCTAGAAGTTTGAAAATGTAATACTGAGGGAAAAAAGTGAGCGCTTTGAAAAGGCTTTAAAAAGAAAAAAAAGTCTGATGTTGATGTTAAATGAAGTTAAAGTTTTTACTTGAAAAGTTTGTACTTGTTTGTACTTGTAAAGTCTGTGCTGAAAAAAATGCAGTAAAGTTTGTATTTGAAAAGACTTGGAATTGTGTGTTTTGTAGAATGAGTACAAATATATGTGCAGGCTGTATAAAAAACATAGTTGTGCCACTAATATAAGTGAAAGTACATGGTGTCATCATATTAGAAGCATATTTGTATCCCTAATATAAGTGAAAGTACATGGTGTCATCATATTAGAATCATATTTGTATCCCTAATATAAGTGAAAGTACATGTTGGCATCATATAAGAAGCATATTTGTATCCCTAATATAAGTGAAAGTATGTACTATGGAAATAAGTACATATATGCATGTATACATATATGTGTCTTACATATATTTCACATGTATGTCCATATATGGGAAAATATATGACACTTACATGAAAACGCAGTAGCGCCTCACTGCAGAACGCGACATCCAGGGGGCGGGGTTGGATTTAGATCCAGGGGAGGAGCTGGATCCCGATCCAGAGATCCCATTGGTCGGCAGTTTTACCACAAGACACGTCATACACGTGTTGCTGCGTTACCATTTCCGGATTAAGTCGTAACTAAATTAAGTTATTATTTTGTCATAAAAACTAACTTTACTTATGACTACAATAAAAGTAGTGCCTTTAGGGTGAAATGTAAGTTTTCTGCTATAATGTTTTGGAGTAAAACATTTCTGGTAAGCCTACTATGAGTAATCTTAGCACATGCAGTTTAAGACCTATTAATGCATACAGTATAAATATGCATAATTATTAAAATATATAGGCTATGGCATGTTATTTAGAAATTAATAAATTGAATGTTTATCTTGTATGGACTTTGAACTTGTTTTAACGCGTCTTTGCTTACAGCCATTAGGAAACAGGTTTCCCTCGTAGATGGTTTACTTTTTTATTTGCTAATAAAAGATATCAAATAAATTTGTTTTTATATTTACTCGTATAGGAATAGCTGTGTTATAAGTGGGATAATGTACAAATAAATCCCTTCAGTGATATCAAATTGTCGGGAACGTGTCAGTACCTCTTACACCTAACTGTGATACTTTCTAAATTATGAATCTTTCTCAACTATATTATTAATCAAACGTACACTTAAATTGATAAGAGCAAACGTTGGCGACCACAGGTTGCAACTAATTGCAGGCTGCAACAACGCAAATATACTGGTTCATTTGGCGGAACAAAGTATATAAAGTGGGAGGAGTTGGATCTAGATCCAACCCCGCCCCCTGGATGTTGTGTTCCGCAGTGAGGACCATCTCTGAAAACGGCCATTTTTGCTATATTTTGAAATATATTTTTCATATATGTCTATGTATGTTACATATATGAATTTTGCATATACTTTCATATATGCAGCAGACATACATGGGCACTGATATTATATATGTAATTTACATATATTGACATATATTACATTTCTGTATGGGGTTGTGTATAATTTGAGAAGACCAGCAATGATGGAAGTAAATAAACAGCGACTTATGTTTCAGTTTGAGTTAAATCACTCCTCAACTTGGCTCATCTTTGTTTTCACCGTCTCAAACGGAAATACCTATGACGCAGTTTTTTTACCTGACGGGAGGGGTTCTGGTGGACCAATCACAGCGCTTACGGTCCGCATAGAGCTGACGCGCTGTTAGAAATTTTGTGAGGTGCGCGTCAGGCTACGCAGAGCTACGCCGTAGGACCTACGCACGACTATAAATCGCCCTTAAGGGAAGTCACAAGGGGAGCCAAATTTCAATACCCCATTTTTTCACATGCTTGCAGAGAATGGTTTACCAAAACTAAGTTACATGGTTATTCCTTTTTAATTTTGGGGGGTTAATAGAAGCACCGAGGACCTAATTATAGCTCTTAAACATGGAAAAAGTCAGATTTTCATGATATGTCCCCTTTAAAATAGATGGGAGATTGGCACACTTGCACTAGCCGCTGTGATCAGGTAGTAGGTGATTCGAAGCGGGTCGTCGCCTAGGCTGTGATTACATCCACAGCGCTGATCCACACACACTCACCTCCCGGCCGTCAAGAACAAAAACTGACAGCAATTACATGTGTGAGCACACTCGTGCGTGGGTGCGGACAAACACTCGCTTTCGTGCTGTGGTGGTTTTGCAGGTGTTCGCGTCAGTCCTTGTAGAGACTGATGCTGACACTGTTTTTATGTGCAATTCCCACAACCCGTGTTCCAATCTTGGCAGCGCGGTGGCGGATCCGAGTAATCTAAGAGTGCAAAGTGAAGAACCATGTGTTTAGACCATGGTGCTAGTTATGAAGGCTTTTGTGCACTTGGTGTAAGGTACTGGATGTGCTTCATATATCAAAACTAACTAAAAATTAATCTTAAAGAGGAGGTTTAATGCTATTTCATGCACTCTGACTTATTACCACAGTTTAAGAGTTTTAGTCCTCATGCTAAACATAAGCAAAGTGTCAAAAAGTTTGTAACAGAGTATTTCTGAGCCAAACTCACGCCTCCTTTTCCCCACAAGTTTCGGAAAGTTTTTTTCAAATGGAAGTATCCTTTACGACCCCCATACGACAATATATATTTGATTATTTGTTTTATCAATCCGAAACACACACTGCTATATCCAATATCTATTTCTTGCCATGCTCACAAAAGTCAAAAGCAGCTACAAAGACCACAAAGACCACCTCCTCCTCGTAAGAATGACCAGTTCGGCTTCATGCTGGTAAGAGGAAGGAAGCATCTCTCGGTTTATCTGTTTTTAATCAACAGATGTGTTCCCGAGTGGACCGGCTCCATGACGACCAGCTGCCTGTCACAGACTGATAATGAAAGCACTTATAGTGCATCAACACGAGCATCAGAAACCAAGTATAAATATATCATCACAGGGGTTTGCGACTCTGTGTGTCTTGTGCAAGCTCGGAGATGTACCCAAGTACTTAAACTTGCCGATAAAAGAAATAAATCCTATCAAATATGAAATGATTTGCTCAGCGCTGTTATCTTTAAAACAGTCTGATCTTTGATGTGTACTATGATCAGTTTTTATTTTATTAATACTAAATTACTAGACGGCTTTCCTGTATAAACTTGCTAAAATTCACTTTGACTTGTTTAGTCTATGAAAGAACTACCAGAGTGCCAGACGCCCACAAGACAATAATAAATTATAAGCACATCAAAAGTTTACCAGATGGCACAAGTGCTAATATTATGCAAAACTACATACATTAATATATTATGGGTATGCTGTCCTTTTAAAGAGGGTGCCCTCATAATCATCACTGCATTATGGCTTTGAAATTACTCATTTGACTTCAAATTAATATAGAGTACTGTACAGATATTTCAGTAGAGATATGTATCAACATGTTGGCTAACTTTGAGGTATATGCACTCTTTACAAAAGGTCCAATGGTGTACGTTTTAAAAGTGTTACAGATGTTGTATCTTTATTTCGGAGAGTGTATGATGACATGAATCATTACATTTTGCACTTGTATTTTTTTATAAAAATGATTCTAATTTAAATAAAAAATATGTATATATCTCAGACTGTTGGACCTCATTGTATTTAAGGGATCCATTTTCTTTAAAAAAATCCAGATAATTTACTTACCACAATGTCATCCAAAATGTTGATGTCTTTCTTTGTTCAGTCGAGAAGAAATTATGTTTTTTGAGGAAAACATTTCAGGATTTTTCTCATTTTAATGGACTTTAATGGACCCCAACATTTAACAGTTTTAATGCAGTTTAAAATTGCACTTTCAAAGGACTCTAAACGATCTCAAACGAGGCATAAGGGTCTTATCTAGCGAAACGATTGTCATTTTTGACAAGAAAAATAAAAAATATCCACTTTTAAACCACAACTTCTCGTCTATCTCCAGTCCTGTGATGCGCCAGCGCGACCTCACGTATTACGTCATCACGTCAAGAGGTCATGGATGAGGGTTCGAAACTACGCCCCGGTGTTTACAAGTGTGGAGAAAGAGGACCGTTCCGACGTTGTTGTATATCGAATGATACTAATTAATGTCTTTGTGTCAGATTTTTGTTTAAAACGATGTGCAAATGTGTGTTTCATATATCTTACACGTGACCTTTCCACGTCATTACCCAATTATGTGAGGTTGTGCTGGTGCGTCACATGACCGGAGGAAGACATATTTTTTTATTTTTCTTGTCAAAAATGACAATCGTTTCGCTAGATAAGACCTTTATGCCTCATCTGGAATCATTTAGAGTCCTTTGAAACTGCAATTTTAAACTGCATTAAAACTGTTAAGTGTTGGGGTCCATTAAAGTCCATTAAAATGAAGAATCCTGGAATGTTTTCCACAAAAAAAAAAAACATAATTTCTTCTTGACTGAACAAAGAAAGACATCAACATTTTGGAGGACATGGTGATTTGCAGTCGCCTACTGCAACTTGGAAATTTTTAAAATATATGTAAGGACAGCGGAGAGTGAATGTACAGTACAAACCTATTGTTAGTGCTTCCTTTGTTCTTAGGACAACACACATTCAATATCTCACAGGATATCCAAAAGCGCTTCTCTCCTTGGAGTATCTCCAAAGGACAGGCTAACCCTGCAGAGAAGATGGCCCACCTCAGAGGAGCTGTCCTGCTTCACTGGCTTAAAATATCACTTACATGAACACATCCACTAACATGCCGACGCGCACATGCCTCATGCACTTGACTGGTGTTTGCATGTTGATTCATTGGGTAACACTATGATAACACCTCCACTATTATTACACAATAGCTTTACTTGATTTGCTGTAATCCTTGACAACAAATTAATCTTATTGCAGAGATACACACTGGTTTCTCTATAATGCCAACATTGCAAAATAGCAAATTTTTGGCATTTAAATTGGCAGCACGTTAAAAAAGTATCATTCATTAGCATAATACATTAGCTCAAAGGAATAATGTAACAATGAGAATCTTTTACTGTAAATTAACTAATGTTTGATTTAAAAATTGCATAAGTGAAACATTTGATTTTTACCGTTTTGCAATCAATTCAGCCGATCTCCGGGTCTGGCGCTACCACTTTTAGCATAGCTTAGCATAATCCATTGAATCTGATTAGACCACTAGCATCGCACAAAAAAATAACCAAACCCAGATAGCACACGTACGTCTCAGATACGTATCTGCGAGGTAATCACTCAGATTTCCATTCCGTCTGGAAAACGTATTATAAAGGTCGTTTGCCCATATGAATTACGTATCTGAGACGTACGAGCCCAGCCGTTTTGAAGACGCTTTTAAGATCTTTTCAAGACGCTTGATATTTAGAATGATGGTTAGCAGATGTATCTAAGATATTTCCAAGATGTTTCTTAGATCTTTAAAAGATCTTTATAAGAGCTTTAATCGAGCTCTTTCTAAGATGTTTCTGAGAGCTTTAAAAGACGATTAAAAGATCATTAAAAATAAATTGCTCTAAACTACATCTTCTACACAGTTATACACATTATTACAATATATCATTGACAACAATTAAAACAGTATTTTCAATAAAACAGGCAGTTGATTGCGTAAAATTTATTAAAATTAGACAAAGGAAAACATTCATAAGATGCATATTTACACGAGTGTATGCAAAAAAGCAACGTTTTTCTATAACATACAAAGAAACACAATATCTTTAAATTAATCAAATGCTTCCTCGGGCAAAGAACATCTTTTCCCGATTTTCCGCGTCTCCTTCAGTGGTAGACGGACGGATTCTTCATCTGCAGCAGCTGCATTCTAAAAGAAACCATTACAAAAATAAGGAAAAATTAATTTTACAAACTATGTCATATGTTTTCTTTGTTTCCTCAATATAACTCTGATTAGAATGTCAAACAAAGATAAAATCATCCGTATTAATGGTCAATATCGTGTATATTATTAATATGAGCGTCTTTGCGTTAAATTCGTGCTACACCACACCATGCACTTATATCGACGTCGCAATGCAAAAGAAGAAGGGCAAGAAAGAAACCTGTCCTGGTCTGGCGATTTAAGGGGACATTTGTTTAAGGTATGTAGTAATAATACATTTTAATAATGCTGGGTGTGGGATCAGTTAACTAGAAATTTCGTTGATAATTAGCAATGTATGTACAGTAACTAGCTAGTTCACGTTAGATATTTTATTCACGTGTCTGTGGTTATTTTAGGTTTTTGATAGTTAATTTCACTGATAGTTTGAGCCCGTGTAAATTTCTTAAAAAGCTGTAATTATTATTTTATTTAACATTATTATGTTTGCTGTCAAGACTGATATTTATTTTTATATATTTATTGACGTTGATATGTAAACTTAACCTACTCAGTTGTACTTGACTAATGCAATAATGACAGGTCCACCTGTTTAAGTATATTGTAAAACATTTGAACATAACAACATTTGGACATAACATACACACATTGTTTCCGCCTGCATCACTTTAGTTGTATAGCTGCATTGCTGGTTAACACCTCTGGGCAGATTCTCCATGTTCTTCTTTTATGTGTAGCTGCTCACCTTTAACAGATACAGTACATTGAAGTAATGTTTAAAACAAATTAAGCCCTATAATATTGTTTATGTTTACAATAATTGGTAAAAAGTTTGACGGATAAAATGGTTCTTACCATTCTCTATATAAGCCCCTCTGTTAACTTTTGTTCAAGCCTGTCTAGATCTTTTATCAGTCTAGAAAGATGTTGGAGAAAAGACATCATCCTCTTCTATAATCTCCATCTGTAATTGGACTAACAACTGGACCAGTCAATGCAGGTGACTCCAAGATTGTCTCGCTTACAGCTGCAATATCAAAAAAATAATTGAATTGAGGCTTTTTATATACATTTAGTATTTTTTATTAAAATTCATAATGAGCATATGTATACATTGATTTAAAACAGTACTCAAGACTGTAGATTTACTGTGAGGTTTTGAATGTTGGACAGATTATCAGACCTGCATCTGCCTCAGACATGTTGATGTTTAGCTAATGACAATTTTAAATACATTTTTATTTTTTTATTTTTTAGGCAACTTACTCTCCATTCGACCTTGCAGGTCACACCATGGTCTCAAGAGGGAAAATGAGTGCTCTATGGATTGAACAGAAAAAGGTAGTATTAAACAGTGTTATGTTGTATTTAAATGCCATGAACAATGCGTTTATGTTTTCTTCCTAATTATGTCAACAAATGCTCTCTTACCTTGCATGGTACTTTAGGTGAATCAAAACTCCAACATCTGTATGAGGGTCTGGATGGATAAAGGATGCCCACTGGAGCTGGAAATGATGGATCAGGTCATTTTCATTTGTCACATTTACAAAGAAGCACACTCTAAGGATTGCGTTACCCTGTCTGTGGCAAATACACTAGACAAAAGTATTGGGAGGCCTCATTCTAATAAACATGTTTATTTATTCCAGTATGTCCAATCAAAACAAATAAAAATGCTATACCATATAATACCACTACAAAGAATTTTGATTTTTGTTGCAACAGTTTTGTAAGTGCCTTTTTCTGTTCCGAAATGACTACAGCTTCTTGTACAAGTCATTGATAGGTTTAGGTGATGAGTTTTTGGCTAAAAACCTTTGAGTCATATCAAAGGTGTTAGCTGAGTTAAGGTCTATTCAGACCAGTCAAAGTTCTTCCACACCAGACTGAATCACTAATTTTCTGTTTGAACCTTACTTTGTTTGTAGGGTCATTCTTAAGTTGGTATTGAAAAGGGCCCTGCCAAAACTCTTGCTATAAATTTAGCATCAAACGGTTTTTCTAGAATATCATATGTTGTAGCATTAAGATTTGTGCTCATGGAAATATGTAAAGTATTTAAACCTGTTTATTAGAAGGAGGTGTCGCAATACTTATGTCTATATAGTTTATGTTTAACAAGCCAAAATAACTAGGGCTGCTTCTTTTTAAGAACTTTTGGTTATTTTTAAATCAGCCAGAGGAATAACAGTCCTTAAATGTGTAATGTACTGCCATAATCTTGTAATGATCAAACGTGAGGTCAGATTCTTGTTAACCTACTGTGTTCTTTCTTGATGGTTAGCCGAGTGTCCCAGGACAGAAAATCTGTTTCGTATGGATCAGAGTCAGACATTAACATCTAATATGTAATATCTAGTGATATGTTTTCTTAGATAATGCTGTGAACAAATGCTCTTTTACCTTGAATATTAGGTGGATCCACACTTGAACCATCTGTATGATGATCTGCACCCACTGGATCTGTAAATGGTGGTGCAGGTAAGTTTCACAAGTAAACAAACTCAAATCCTATTCAGACCATTCATGATTCCAGCAATAACCAAGTTTTTTCGTAACAATAAGACTGCATTTACAATGCAAATCTTAATGCACAGATCATATTTTTTTGACTATATTCATTTTTTGTTCTGATCTTTTTATATTTACATAAGACACTATTCATATCTGATATCGGTGTTACAATAATTTGCAAAACTACAGTTAATATGAGTGTCATGATTTGCACTTGAGTTTTGTATCGACTTAAGCCAGGGTCACTGCCAATTTAGGCATGTTTTAATTATGACACTTAAACAATTGTATATGTACTTCGATAAAGGTTTTTGCAATCATGGAAACATAAGTGAATCGCAGACAGCATTCTTCTTTTACGAATGTAAAATGGCTGGAGTAGTGATGTCACTAGCTAAATTAATTTTCATTTGACCTCCCCCACAGAAAGACACAGCACATCATTATATCGTTGGCTCCGCCCACTGGTGTTCAGTCTAAAGTAGTAGTTGTTGACAATCATAAAGTTGTAATAACAGTAAGATTGTGATGTCAGACAAACATTGTGCTGTTGCTGGCTGTGGGAAATTAGTGTCTTTGTAAGGGTCGCAAATAATTTGAAAATATTTATGTTTCTAAATATGCCCCCCTACCATGAACTAAACTGGACTGTTGCAGAGACCAAGTGTAGTAGGGTACACTACTATGCAGGTGACATTCTTTTGTTTATTGAAGCTATGACAAATAATTTGTCTGTTTAGTTAATGTTTTATACAGTGTAACTGTACCTAAACATTGTTCCTTGAGGTCCTCTGCTATTTACATTTTGTATGTCTTCCTTATTTAACACACCTTATTCAAATCATCAGCTCATTAGTAGAGATCTTCATGAACTGAACTGAGGCTGTGTCCAAATGTTCACACTTGTTGTCTTTGCACTAGACTACTTACATTACGGGGTTTTTTTTGTATTTGGCCTAAGTATTCTAGTGGGCGTGAAGATCCCAAGCGTGCATGTAGAATTATTCATCCGATGGGACACACTTAGCATGGGTAAAAATTTCAATCCAGGTAGTCCCAGCAATTTGCACCAAAACGTATTTGTGTTTTATTTACTACTTTTAATTTATATTTAACATTTTTAAGTTTTTCTGTAAATAAAATGAACACTCTGAAATGAACATTTGCTTATATCAAACTTTTAGATGCAGAATTCTTTGCTCCTGTAAAAAAGCTCTTTGTTTTGAGTATGTAGCTTTATTAAAGTGTATTATTTATTCAGTAGTCCCTAAATAAACGACACAATGTTGCAGATGTTTCACAAAATGCATAACAATAATGCAGTGAACACCATAGAAATGTTAACATACAATTAAAAGTCTCATGCTTTACATCCAGAACATGATGCACGATAGGATGCACAAAGTGATATTTGGACGCAGCCTCAGTCTGTCAAATCAAAGAGACATACAGAATGCACAGAGCAGTGGGATTCCATGAACAGAGTTGAGAACCACTGCTGTAACTCATTATGCTTACCTGACTCATGCAGAATTCTGGCCTGGTGTTTGGTCCCCCCTTTCTCTGGCTTGTGTCTCCATCATCATTACACTCTTGTCAGTGTAATAGTATCGTCGTCTGCATACCAGGACTTTGTTACTCAGCTGTCCCTTCTCCTTCAAGCTACATTTTTGTCAAGCTGCAACAAGTTGGAATACATAATTATTAACGTTTAATGATTTTGATGTATGAAATATGTAACAAAAGCAAAAAATGTATAGACATTCTATTAAGAAATTACCTTTTTGTTGTTTGTTTACTGACCTTTCAACCATATTGCATTTATAATTGATCATCATACCTTTGGTCTACTGTTAACAGGTTACTGTAGAAAACAAAGTCAAACAAAAAAGAGAGAAAAAATTATAAATGCTGAATGTGTCTCATCTTAAATACATTGTTGTTGTTTTTGTTTCATTGATTTTGGATGTTTTGATGATTTAAGGAAAATTTACGTAGCATATATATTGATGTTTTAAATCAGAGTTTGTTAATGACACTTAATCATTTACAAACATTTAAAAAGCTTTATTACAATACTAATTGATAATATATATGTAATAATCTTGTTTTGTAACACCCTAAATCACTGAGCGCACAAACGCTACCCCTGTTACAAGCATGAGTGATTGACTTCAGGCACACATGCGCAGACATTGAAGTACCGCGAGAGTGATTCAAAAGCCCACGAAACAGTGTAATCACGCGGTACTGTGATGTCATACTGGTTAAGGCTAAGCCACGTGAAGCCGGACACAAGGGCTTTGGGCTGGAGTAGCCTGTGGCTTTTAAGGCTTCGTGTCTCATCGCGTTAAACGATCGCAGAACGATTTATTTCTCTTTTTCACCTCGATCTTTGGCCTCGTGTGATTTACCAAAACCAACATGTGAAGTTACAACGCTGACGAAGGAGTTTCATCAGTAGAGGTAAGTAACCAACATGTTATGCATGTAGTGGATCTAAAGATTGATTGTCGTATATGATCATTATTTTTTTGGTTGGTTTGTTTGTAACGTTTATCAATGCAAGCCAAAATCGAGCTGCAAATCCTGAAGGCAAGGCACGTTGAACATGTAACCGTTTTCTCAGCGGTGGTGGGGTAAAAATTTGCTAAGTTAGCCTAGACCAGCCCCTGTTTAACTTAAAGTTACTTGAGTTATAAAATGTATCAATCTTCCCGTCCGACTTGCTTGGAGTAAGTTAACGTTATGTAAACGACCGGTATTCACAAGAAGCCTTAAAGTTTTATAGCGAAGTGGTTTGATAATTAAGTTAATATATTTTTTATCAGTTGTATTAGCTATAAAGTTATTTATATCTGTGAATTAATTCGTATTTTTATCAGTTTCTAACAACACATACATGACAAAAGGCTAGCGTAACGTTAATAACGTACGTTAAGTTACTTACCAACACGAACAAACTGAGTCTGACAGACAAATTAACTTAAAGCCAACAATAATAAAAAAAAAACATATTATAAATTAACATAAACGTTATGTTTACGAATTATATTATTTACATGTTAATATTGATGTTAAATGCGAAGAAAATGTTGAAGTGTGCCTGAGGAAAAACGGTCATATCATGAAAATGGCGCTCACGTGACGTACGAATGGCCTCGCGACCACTGTCTATGTTCGCGCTTGCGCGACAGAAGGGTTAACTTCCTGCTCCAACCTGCAACCATTTGAATGCAGGGATAATAACAAATAACCAAAGTTTAATCATATTGCTGGATTTTTTTATAATGCTTAATAAATGATGCGTGTAAATTTACACATATTTATTACGTCACTGACATTGTTTTTTATTGCGTTTATTTCTTTTATATTGATTGAAAATGAAAACCTTATTTAATTTACCTAAAATTTGTTTGTGTTTAACACTGATTTATGTTGTTTTTCTGTTTAATATTAGTGTGTCCTGGAAAACGTGTGCTCGGAAACATGCAGAATACAGGATTTACAGAGCCGACCTTGAGGCACCCACTGATGGATAATCTGTTTACCTAAAAACAGGTAATGTATAAACATTGCAAATATAATGAATTCACAAGTATATAATTTCACAAATATTAAATATTATTAACAATTATTATTAATAATGTACATATTAAATTATATTATACATGTTCAGTTGTTCTGTTAAGTTATTTGAAAGATATGCATGGTAGATCAATTAGATTATCTTTCTCACTAGCTATAAGCAGCATGCTATAGAAATGTTCCACTTAAAGGTGTAGCGGAGGATTTTCTCGAATTTTAGAAAAGAAACGCCGTCTCCGCTTTTTAAAAAAAATGCAATTGCGCAACACTCCAGATTGACAACTAGGAGGACCAATAGTCTTGATGATCCACCCGGAAAACCTAAATTCTCCGCAATAACTTTAATGTTTAATGCTCTTTTACCTTGATTGTTAGGGTGGTGTTCATACAAAGCAACTTATTGCTCATCTGCTTGAGAGAAAGTTACTGCTGGGGCTCTCCTGCTAAGGTTGTCTTAATTCTAAAAAGAAATTAAGTCATTTAGGCTTAGGTCATAGCAAGTTTTGAATGAATGACTTCACAATCTGTTTTAATAATGTTTATTTACAATGTATTTTATTCCACTTACCTGAATCGTGCAGAGGCTTGATGTTTAGTCCACCGGTTGTCTTCTCCAACCTCTGAGTGAAGCCACCACGAGTGGTCGTGTTAACCAATTTTTTTAATTTTAGTGCACAGTGAGTGTGTCTACATAGTCTAAACGCTTAATAAACTGATAACGTGTAAGGTCATTTAAATGCATAAAATTGTTTTCTTTTATAGGGTAAAGCCCATAAATGGCAAAAACTGATTGGCACAGGTAGTTTTTTTGCTCTTAAACCAGATTTTAAAGTCTTTTTTGCCGTTTCGTATGTGCGTATGTCTCCACCTGAGATAGATAAACTTCACAAATAAAAGTAAATTAAAACGCTTGAAACATGTTAATGTAATAAGCTGATTTTTATAATATCATAATAGGATAATTGTCCTCTTATTATGTGCATGTAAACATACTCAATGTCTTTGTTTATCCTTTGTCTCAAGTCACACTGAGTGTGAGAAGTCATTTGTCCAGTGCTGTCGGGAAATCTAATGATAACTGCAATTCCTTCAGTCTAACATGATGGTTGAATTACACACAGATAAACTCCCACTTTATAGACCACAAGATTTGAGTTCAGGCAGATTAAGATAGTTGATTGAGTTTAGTTGTTATTGTTTGGCTGTTGGCTCATATTATTATTGATTTTGACAATTTTCTTACAGCCCTTGTCTATCAAAATAATGCAACCTCTGGTTGTAAAGCACATTTTAAACTGATCTTCTTCATTCTGTCACTAGCCCACCACAATCCATGTTTACCAGCTGTGAAAGTGCAGGCCAAAAATCTTCCTTCACCTGTGGGCCTCTACCCACATGTAGATAAGGTAATGAATTATTTGATTACTGTCGCTGTTTCTGTCACTGGGGCAAAATAACTGCCATAGAGAACATGAAGATTAGCCAAAACTGTGGTATTGCGCTAGCCCTAAAAATTTGAGAATCTTGATGTTTCTAACACATGGTACAACCGCTTAGTAGGCATGGGCCAGTATAAGATTCTGGCGGTATGATTACCTTTAGAAAAAATACCACGGTTTCACAGTGTTGCGGTATTCCCATTGCTACACTAATTTTTTTTATTTTTAAATGGCAGGTAAAAATAAAGCCTTTAAATTATATTATATATAATATTTTCGAAATGTATATTACATGTAAACATCAAATCAATCACATGACTTAATGAATTTTGTATAAATACAGTTCATACCTTGGAGACGGTTTCACAGACCATTTTAGTGGTTTTGTAACCTTGACTGTTTAAAACCACGGTGTACCTTAAAACTGGTAACCAGCCCATGCCTACCGCGTAGTATCTATTATTAAGGTGGTTGACAGGTCTGTTTGCATGTTATTGCATTGGTAATAATTTATTGTTTATAGTCCAATATTGATTGTGAGAATTATTTAAATTTCCTTAAAAATGTTTTAACATCTTTTCCTTTCTTTTCTTAATGCAGCACTTCAGGAGAAACCTGCCTGTGATCTGCTAAGATGCAAAGATTCAACTCTGGCCCATTGTCATCCCAACACCTCACCTGCCATCAGTTTCGTTTAGTGTCGGTCTATTGCAAAAGTTCTTATAAACTTTAAATGAGACTTTGTGTTAAGCAGGGGTTTCCAAACTTTTCATTCCACAACATATTAAGCCCAGGATACACAGCAGGATTTTTGCAATCCAATAAGACCTTATCACACTGTGTGACAAGGATTGTTTAAACTTCAGCAGTAGACTGTCGATGAAGACACCTATTGCATCTGAAGCTGCGACATCTGTCATCAACATGCGCTAGTGGTAAACAAATACAGGTATGCAGGTCGTAGAAGCAAACACATTGTTGATGTGCGTTGATCATGCTGAACTTCTTACACTGTCATAAAACTATCGTAGGTGTCTTTGGTCCCAGGACTGGGAAAACAGACGTCTTTAAACCTCTCACACTGTATGAGATAGGACCACCAATTAAGAGCCACGATCACAGAAATCTCCACAATTGTTTCACGATTAATAATCTTTCATCTGGGACAGCCAAAAATCGTGCCGTGTATTATGGGTTTAAGACAGGTGTAATCTTATAGTATATCAAAACCATTGCTAATAATTAATTGGACAAACCATTACTACAATGCAACACTCACTATCTTACGGTGCGACCCACAAGTGGGTCATCACCCACAGTTTAAAAACCCTGAGTATGAGAAAGAGTATGTTGTATTGTAATTAAAGTCACATCTAAGTGTTATGGAACAGTTTGTCATTATATTCACAGTATTACATGGTTCTTTCAGCAGTTACTACGTTACAGTGCTCTTAAAGTGTCCTGATCAGCTTTGGGTCTTGTGAAGTAATGTAATGAGAACGTGATCAATAGCTTTGCAGTATTTTGTTACACTGTGGCTGTAATCATATTAACACATAGGTTAAACATTTTATTCAAATTTGGTAAACAAACTAGTCAATATAATTCATGCTGTGATGCTGGATTAAACCTGGTCAAATGATTGTGTATTGTGTTTTCAATTTTTATGAGGTTTCTTCATCTATATAAACATTCTTAATATCACCTTTGGTTTGCTCAGAGTTTGTTCAGATGATTTTTTAAAACTAAATGTTGTGAAAATGCAAGGTGTGTTACACAATTTCAATGGATGGCGTGGGGTCAAAAACTATCAAAAGTTTCAACCTTAGATATATAACTGTTGACAAATGTGAGTCACACCCAGTAATTATAATAAGCAGGAATTACAGTAAGCAGGGTCACCTTAAGATAATCAGCTTGTTGGCAATTGTTTTATTTAATTAAATGTATAACTTTTTTCATTTCAGACTGATAAAACAGTCAGAGGGGCAGTGGCTGTTGGCAATGATGTTCTTGTGTGTTTTGTATTTGTTAATATTTTGTAGTCAGAAAGAGTATGAGATCACCTTTTCTTGTGCATGGTTTTTTATTATACGTGATATGGGCTTTTATTAATTATATTTAATTATATTTTTTGCTTCAAAATTAATGCCAACCCTTAAAAACATGTTGACTATATTTTTAAAACAATTAAACAAGACATTTATTTAAAAAATGAAATGAGTTGGAGGTCTTTGCTGATTCGTCTGCGTTTGATCGGATTCAAGACCAAACGGAGATGCATGCAGGCAGGTAGGATTTAGAATTTTTTAAGATCTTAAATACGTCTTGTAGAGATATGGAAGACGTATTATTCAAAGACGATCGTCAGCAGATGTAAAGATCTTTACAAGACGTATCTGAGACGTACGTGTGCTATCTGGGAAGAGTTTCAATATTTTTGATAAAAAGTATGTTAATGTACTTAAAAATTAAATGTAAAACAAAAACATGCAATGTGAAAAAGGGTACATTTCAGATGTTTTGTACTGTGTGTACAAATCTGTGCCACCCCTGTGGACTCTAAGGTCACACCCACAAGCAGTGATGTCATCTATTGTACAAAAAATAGCTTTTGGAATAATACAACCTGTGATGTGTCAGCAGAAGACCGTAAGCTTTGATTTTGGACCATTTCAGAAGTACAGTATCTGGCCTAATTCACAGCTCTTTACTCCAATTATTGCTTCATACCACAGCAAAGCAGTTGACCTTGTATTAGCAGCTGTTAGTACTCCTACACTAAATCTACATCAGACATGAAGAGCGAGTCTTTGATGCATCAAAACTAAATTGCTCCCATTATAATCAAACAAGCTGTCTACACACGAAGCGCTTCACGCAGCGCATCACACCTTCAGTTGACAGACCCCCATTTCTATTTT
This sequence comes from Paramisgurnus dabryanus, assembly GCF_030506205.2. NCBI lineage: Eukaryota > Metazoa > Chordata > Actinopteri > Cypriniformes > Cobitidae > Paramisgurnus > Paramisgurnus dabryanus. The sequence goes on along the minus strand of NC_133359.1, from coordinate 16,403,181 downwards.
TGACACGCCGCACAGCATTTTAAGCACTTCATTTTCGTGTCTGTCCAAAAAAAAAATTTATTAAAAAAATATTATACTGTGTGAACTTGTTTCAGTCAGTATAGGACAGAACTTGATGGTTCCCTTTGAATTTGTTTTTCCTACTATGGAAGTCAGTGGTTTCCAACAGCTGTATGCTTATCACCATTTATAAAAATTTCTTCTTTTGTGTTCATCAAAAATAAAAAATTATACAGAACGACATGAGGTTGAGTAAATTAAGATCGAATTTTCATTTTTGGGTGAACTCTTTAAAGGAACCTGCCAACTTTTTGGGACTTTAGCTTATTCACATTATATTTACAGTCCATACATAGCTTTTTCATCTCTGTGCGTGCCGTAACTCTGTCTGACCCACCGCTAGCCTAGCTTAGCACAAAGACTAAAGTAAATGGCTCCAGCTAGCATACTGCTCCCATGCTAAAATAACCAATATTTTTCTATTTATATGTTGATATGTTTATATGATTGGTATAGTCACAGCGTGAACAAATAACAAGGTCATATGAGACGCAGACATCTTTTAAACGTATACAGACTGCGAACTATATTCTCAGAAGGCAAACCACTGCTACTTAGGGGAGTGATTTGCTCGCAGCACCTCAGAAGACCCCGTGGTGAGGAGCAAAAAGTTTTTACTTTAATGTAAGTAGATTGCAACACAATAGGATTAAATAAAAAAATCCTACCTAAGGTAAGTAAACACTGAGAGAATGTGTTTCAATATAATATATATAGTATCCACTCATAATATAATTGGCTTATAAAACCATAAGGGACCCCCTTTAGGTGTGCGCCCCCGGCATCACACAAGCCATGAAAGTGTCCCATAAACCAGTGGCAAACACAAGAAAATCACTGGAGGTTTGATCATATAAATTAGGATAAAACACTAACTTACAGTTCTGAAAGTTGAAGATGCTGAAAGAGCTGCCAGGAAAGAGTCGCCAGGGGATTCCTGGACAAGTTTCTGTAAAAAAGAAAGAGAAATACGGAGTTAAATGATTTCAACACACACAATTTGCGAGGAGGTGATAAAGTAAGAGCAGGAAAGGAAAACAACGATTGCACGGCCACCAGACGAAAGTTAAAGAAATAAGTGCAGCTGTGTGGAACCTTGCAGCCGCACCAATCCAATAAAGAGAGACTTGGTCATTTTCAGACACCAAATTAAATTGAGATGAAGAAAGCCGGGGGCCTTAAAAGCAACTAAACTCAATACAACGGCAAATGACTGTGAAGCAGATAAGGCATGCTTTTAGATATATGAGGTCAAAATGGAAGTCGAATGAGACACAAGCGAGGGCTGTTTATATAGAGAAATAATACAGCAGGAATGCAGACGAATAAAAAGCGCCTGCGAAGGTCGAATAAAAGATCACTTCAGCTCTCGAAATCTTTTCTCTTGCATATTGACGTCCGCAATTACACACGGCCTTCTGAGAGCAAGTTATGTCACCACATGTGGCTGAAACCAAATCCCGAGAGTCTTACCGACAGGCCTTCATTATCAATTTTTATTGAACACTTCAGATCACTTAATACCCCAACACTGCCCTGCTCAGATGCTATCAGGACCAGCTGACAGATAATCAATGTACCCAGATGAAGCCTAACGCCTGGCGTTGCCCAGGGGAGCGAAGCCTACCGGTTGACCGCCGGTGATGCGCTTCTCCACCTCTAATTTTTCTGTCAGTACCTACTTACAACATAGATCATGACAGTTTAGCACTTAACTAACCCTATATTATCTACGCACACCGTCTCTTTTGAAAATAGATATAATCAATTATTCAAAGTAAAAGAGATAATAAAGTACAAATGTCAATGATGCACCTGGCAGACGCTTTTATCCAATGCATTACAAGCTATCGTATACATTTTACCCTGAATTCAAACCTATGACTTTGTTCTGTTAACGCCAAGCTCTACTAGGTTATTAAAAAGCACCTCTTTGCATAATACAGAAAAAAGTTTGATCCCATACCTAAAGTCTGGTTCACTGATAAAATGTATAGCTTGTAAGTCACTTTGGATGAAAGTGTCTGCCTAAATATAAATGTAAAGCATGACTGAAAACAAATTATTCTTTTAAGAAAAGGCGAATTGAAACAAAACCACTTGTTGCCTACTTAAAAGTCTAAGTCGCTTCAACATGCTAATGTGCCCAATCTGAATCTGTTTAGCTTGTCTCTCATGTGGCACACAAGGAAACTCCAACAGCCAGAAAAAAACAGCGCATGCAGTTCTGACTTGTTGCCATAGCAACTTCAGCCTACGAAACCTCACGCTTTCATTTTTCCTCATTTCCTGTGCCGCAGGATGGAGTCAGGGAACCGGCTACCCGGTCGCCAAGACCCTCCTAACACCCACCGTAGACATGGGAGGGTGGCGAGAAAAAAATGAGACGTTATACGTATAAACGAAAACAAAATAACCTTCAGTACCTCAGACGAAAGTTTCTGAGTAACGCGCCCACTCCAGCTCCGCTTGCCCTCGGCATTCTAATCACCTCATTAAATTGATAATGAGATTATTAAGGTGGCCTCCGCAGGGACACAAACAGGATTCGGGTTTTCGCCGTGAACATTATTATTCTTAGCACACCATGGATGAGTTTATCTGGACAGTGTATGTTAAAGAAAGGGGTTGAAGGATCAGCAGATTATGGCTTGATTCCTTATAATAATAATAATAATAACTTAGACTTATATAGCGCCTTTCATAGTACCCAAGGCCGCTTAACAAATTGGGAGGGGGGAGTTAGGGGACAATTATAGACCTATGCACAATAACTACATACAGTATGTATTTGAGTCATGAAATCTAACACTTGGTGTAAGATATAGCAAGAAGATGAAAAAAAATGATGGGCTATTACTGTCAAAGGTAAACATAAAGCATACTTGAATGTACTAAAACTATACACCTAAATACATTTACAGCAAATACATTTGTAGTACATTGTTATTTTTTGTGCTAGATAAAAGTGTAAATATTATTCACAACAAATATAAAGTATAGGTCTACTTCAGTATTACTTCAGTGAACTTGAAGAAAGTATATTAAATAGTAATACTTAAATAGTGCATTCAAATAAATGTTGTCACAATATAGTAGCACAGTTTAATACACTTAGATGTTCTTAAAGTTGTCTTTAGAAGTCTTAATGACAAATTATTAGTACTTTAAGTACAAAATTAGTGTGAAGTACATTTACTATGTGTACTTTTAATGTTTTTAGTGCACTTTTTCACCTGGGAAGACCAGAATAAATTATGTTAACAGAGACAGGAAACCACTTGGGAGAGAGAGCGTGAATAAAACTTGGAAGCAAGCCGTATTCGAACCCAGGACAATGTGAGCATGGGGTGAACTGATTTACTGTTTCAAATAAAATTCAGGTTTAGTTTTATTAGTCAACGAGAAACAACCAAGCTTCATCATACAACCTTTAAAAAAAAATTAATCAAATGCTCTTGATGGGTAATAAATGTATTTAAACATCCTAGAGAAAGACTGTTTTATATTCTTAAAAAACTCACTAAATTTGAGGTAACAGAACTAATTTACAGTAAACTATATATAATTTTATGTAAGGAATAGGATACCTGGGGCTAGTGGTGTATTAAGGGCACTAGTAGTTTTGAAGAACATTGTTAGCTGACATTTTTACAATACAGCACTAGCCTCAACTGACTGTGTGTTTACACCACACGCAAATTAGGCGAATAAATCTCGCTATGCGCGCCTAATTGAACCCTTGAAAATTTTAAAGGATTAATAATTCTTTTAAAAAATCCAGATAATTTACTCACCACCATGTCATCCAAAATGTTGATGTCTTTCTTTGTTCAGTCGAGAGGAAATTATGTTTTTTGAGGATGACATTCCAGGATTTTTCTCACTTTAGTGGACTTTAATGGACACCAACGCTTAACACTTAACTCAACACTTAACAGTTTTTTTCTACGGAGTTTCAAAGGACTCTAAACGATCCCAAAACGAGGCATAAGGGTCTTATCTAGCGAAACGATTGTCATTTTTGACAAGAAAAATACAAAATATGCACTTTTAAACCACAAGTTCTCGTCTAGATCCAGTCCTGTGATGCGCCAGCGCGACCTCACGCAAAACGTCATCATGTCAAGAGGTCGCGGATGACGTATGCAAAACCACGCCCATGTTTACAAGTGTGGAGAAAGAGGACAGCTGTATGTCCGTTGTTGTATGTTGAATGATACTAGTTAATGCCTTTGTGTCAGTTTATTGTTTAAAATGGTCCGCAAATGTGCGTTTTATATATGTAACACGTGATCTTTCTACGTCACTACGCAATAACATGGGGTCACGGTGGCTCGTCACACAGCCGGAGGAAGACGAGAAGTTGTGGTTTAAAAGTGCATATTTTTAGAAATTGATCATTTTTTCGCTAGATAAGACCCTTATGCCTCATTTGAGATCATTTAGAGTCCTTTGAAACTCCGTTGAAAAAAACTGTTCATTTAAGTGTTATGTGTTGGTGTCTATTAATGTCCATTAAAATGAGAAAAATCCTGGAATGTTTTCCTCAAAAAACATAATTTCTTCTCGACTGAACAAAGAAAGACATCAGCATTTTGGATGACATGCTGGTGAGTAAATTATCAGGATTTTTTTTAAAGAAAATTGACTAATCCTTTAAGTTAACTCGCTTCATTTGCACGTGAAATTCAGACACGAATACCCTCAATTTGCCATTTTTAGCTAGCTTGTAGTCTCAATATGTATATAAATATTGCTCAAATTGAGTAAATATTTTTTTTTTTACATTTTTAAAATTTTCCCGGATTGTCCAACCTCCTCACTAACTTTCTTCCAAGCAAAATTATTTTTATTCCTGTTTCTATAAAAGTATGAAGATGTGTCTTACAGCTCCGGGTGTCCACATACGGCGTCAATTATTTTGTCCTTCATTGTCGTAGTCACGTCACTACTAGAGTGTGCAACTGATTGGTTATCGCGGCACAAATAGGGTCCGATTTTTAAAAAAAAAAGTTACGAGTGTCAAATGCACGAAACCCTCCATTCACGCTGTGTCATTCAAGAGAATCACGTCATCTGCGCCACTGGATGTCTATCGCGTCTTTGCATTGACTTAACATGTAAGGCTCTGTCCAAAACGGCGCACCTCATGCAAACTTTCAGTGTCGTGGGCTTAAATTGAGCATATTCGCTTAGTCTATGAGTCCGTAGGGTGTCCCATCTGTCATTTTTATGTTCCGAAATGTGCTCATCAGCGCCCCCTTTGCCCCCTGATGCGGTCTTCAGCGAATCTCACAATGCAGCAGGCTCCATGCACATTACCAACCCAGAAGTCCTTGCGAAAGAGCAATCAGACATGAATGGGAGGAGTTCACACTGGCCCTGTTCAAAATGGTGCACGTCATGGGACTTTCGGTCTCGTGGCCTTAAATTGCGCGTGCTCGCTTAGTCTTTAGAGTCCGTAGGGTGGCCCATCTGTCATTGTTATGCTCCGAAATGTGCTCATCAGCACACCCTTGATGTGGTCTTTGTTGAAACCTGCACTGCTGCAGGTTTCACGCACTTTACCAACCCAGAAGTCATAGCAAAAGAGCAATCAGACGAATCAGAAGACGGATGGGAAGAGTTCACTCTGATGGACAACTTCTCTTCCTATTTCTGGCATGAAGCTCAAGTCTGTCCCAAAATACGTCTCCGATCCATTCTCGTGGACTCGCGTCAAGGGTTACCTAAAGTCTGCACTACATGATATCATCAAAGTGTGGACTCTGAGAAAGTCCACAAATCCAGAGTGTGCCATTTGGGACAGGGCCAATATCACTCGCACTTAACGCTTCATTCGCGTCTGGTGTCAAATGCACCATAAGGGTGCTGCGCAGTGATACACAGAAACGTGGGGTGCTATGGTCATTGTTATGTTTTATCTGAAATAAACAACAGTTATTGACCAGTCAGAATTATAGACTGGAACTAGCTTAACCAACAATAAAGGCTCTTCCTCATTTGATGCTACTTATAAGCAGAAGCGTTCGTGTGTTGTTTATGCGTTTCATTCTCTTAAAGTATTAAGCAATTATCGACATAAGCATCACAATAGCATGAAACTTCAATGAGTGCACAATAACAACATTCCAAAGAAAGGAAAATAATCACACACGCTGTTAGCTTGAAAATAAAGGCCAATAAACTAAGATGTGCATTTACCATCATAGTCCCTTGAGGAAGTTTAACTTGCAAATAATCCTTTGTTGCAGACAATCAATTACCCTAACAACTTTCAAGAAAAAGCGAGGCATGTGGTACCATAGACATCTTCCTGTTAGCCAGATAATAACATCTCACATGTACATTTACACTTCTATTAGCACGCCTACATGTGTGGAGGCATATTAAGACCCTTACCGTGCATGTAAAGAAAGAGTGGGTTCAACGTGTGGTAGTGCATACAAATGATGTCATTATTGTGTCATCGCTTTCGAGTGTGGCTCATGTGGAACGTGGGAAGGAGGGTTAAGGACCTTATTGAGACAGATCATTCACCTGGATTAGCATAGAGAGGGGGGAAGTATTGAGTCTCTGTGAAAGCTTCATTAGCTCTTAACCAGACATTGCACTCGCCAAGCACACGCATTTACACGTTCCTTTCTACTGTTCTTACAACTGATGTGACCGCCAGCCTCGAAATTCACGGCAAACGTATTAGGAGATTGAATGTCATATTTAAAGGGATAGTTCACCCGAAAAAAAAAAAAAAATTATATTCTCAGAGGAAGCTATTTTCATGTCTTGGATTGTGGCACAGACAAGTCACATGGACGACATTAATGATGTTTTTGCATCTTTTTTTTAACTTGAAAGGTCACCATGTTTTCTAAATATCAGAAAATGTATTTTACATTACTCCTTCCATTAATTGGTAACAACTTAATAGTAAGCCAAATTTTTGGGGTGAATAATTACTATGAAGGCTGTCCCACAATTCACTGCATAAATAAAAAAGGGGGCTACACCAGTCTAAATGTCCATACACTGCTTGGGTCGGGCAGCTGTCCAAACTGCTGTCCACATACAGGAACTGTCCTTTAAAAAGGTCATACTTCGTTACAGTCAGAAGAAATGTCAGCTAAAATTGGATTTGGTGAAGAGGCAATAAAAAAATAAATAATCAAATCAGATATCAAACGTGATAAGCAACCTAAACACACAGACAGATTGACGTAGTTATTGAAGATTGAAAGAGACAATATTTATGAAAGAACTCAACGTCAACATACCTGTAGCAGATGCTATTCAACCTGGTACCAGCAAGCAAAATCTTAAAAGCATAATGCTGATAATTGATAAATGACTGAATATTTTATAGGAAACCTCGGAGATAAAAAAATCAGGAAATAAAATAACCGAATCCCAATGCACATACTCGGTTATTGGTACACTGCAAAAAATGACTTTCTTACTTAGTATTTTTGTCTTGGTTTCAGTAGAAATATCAAAACATTCTTAAATCAAGATGTATTTTCTTGATGACCAAATGACCTAAGAAAATAAGTATAGTTTTCAGACAAAAATGATACAATTTAAGTGAATTAAGTAAAATGATCTGCCAATGGGGTGAGAAAATTTTGCCTAAATTAAGTTAAGATTTTTTTTCAAAAACTAGACTTATTTTCTTTAATTTTGCTTATCAAGAAAAAGCATCTTAATTTAAGAATTTTAGATATTTCTACTGAAAACAAGACAAAAATACAAAGTAAGAAAGTCATTTATTGCAGTGTAAGATGCTTTTTCTTGATGAGCAAAATGACCCAAGGAAATAAGTCTAGTTTTTAGACCAAAAATATTAAATTTAAGTGATTTTGTGCATAAAACAAGCAAAAAAAAAAATAATCTGCCAATGGGGTAAAAAAAAATATCTTGAACATTTTTCTTAAACACTAAATTCAAGAAAATTAAAAAAAAAATTGCTTACCCCATTGGCAGATTTTTTTGCTTGTTTTATGCACAAAATCGCTTAAATTTGATATTTTTGGTCTAAAAACTAGACTTATTTTCTTGGGTCATTTTGCTCATCCAGAAAAACCACCTTAATTTAAAAAAATGTAGATATTTTTACTGAAAACAAGACAAAAATACTAAGAATTTTTTTTCTTGAAAATAATTTTTTGCAGTGCAATAGCAGTGGAAAAAGTTGGGTTTGAATCTAGGGAACCCACATACAAATATAATATATATATATATATATACCTACAGTAAAAGTCGCTTTGGATAAACGCGTCTGCCAAATGCATAGCAATGTCTCAGATATGTCATTTTCAACATCTCTATCCCTTCAGCACATGTAAGTGTAACAATTCATGCTATTCATGACATTCGCACATTGCTAAATGACAATACAGCAGTTTTGGCACATGCATGTGGCAACGTATTAGCTTCACAATGTGGTGACGGGAACGCTCTCATTGGCCAAATGCATTTGCTAGGCTTCTTTGGGATTGTAGCGTCTCATCAATAATACACGGCGAAACAGTCACAGGAAAGGCAAGGGCTAAATGGCCATAAAACAGCAATTAGATACATAGCCCGGAGTCGTCTGTGAGGTAACTATGCATGAAGAGGTAACCGAGGGCCAGGAGCAGGCCCTGAGCTTCCCTCAGCCAGTCAGCGGACCATGGAGGAGACTCTTCTACCTGTAAACAACAGGCGTCACTCCCTTAGGAGAAATAACGCTGTCAGCGGGACGCCATGGATGCGAGACAGAGACCAGGAGAGGCTCGGTGGCCCTGATGAGAAAACATCTTTTATATCAGACACCTGCAAGACTGTAATTGCTGCTGTGAATCTCTTCTAAGAGATCCTGATGTCTTTACAAACCTCGAAAAGACCTTGAATACCATGAAAGGCGGACCTTACACCTTTGTGATGTGAATACTTTCCCAGTAAACCGTATATAGTCGCATGTATGAAGAATGCGGCATGACGTGCATCTGATACAACATCCAAAGTGGGTTGAAAACATTTATAAGTGACTTACTGTATGGTTCATTTTATCTGTATGTGTGTGTGTTACTTGGGACTTACAGTAGCCTAACCCACAACCTTCGCACTGCTACCAAATGCTAGCAAATGGTCCCATAAAAAGTAAATAAATCTGAATGAATTTTTCACCGGCTTCTCTGCGACTATTAGACCAGCACGCATTTATCAAATGCTTCTTCAAGGTCAGAGTTTCTTCTTCAAGGCTGGCCGGCCTTCACACTGCCCTGCGAATGGATATTCAATCCCTCTGTCAGCAATGTATCGCACTGTTTGCTTTGTTCACAGTAGTTTCCACGGCTGCCTCATCCTCACGCCTGTCAGCTCTCAACAGCTGTCAGTATTTCATGGCTTTCTGCACTGTCCCAGATACTGTAAGCTTGCTTTAAATGCTAATTCGCCCAGCCTTTCTGTGCAATAAAAATACAAGGATAAATAACCAGACTACTTGCGGTTAAAAGAGGATGAATGCCTGGCGAAGGGTTCTTTCAGGACTTTGAACTTCTAATAGAAAAGATTTCGCAATGCCCTTTTTATGTTGTTTATAACTCAAGGCAGGTCATCATTATGGGTGCGAGTTATGTAGAGGATAATGTACTGTACAGTCAGACGGTCGCTAGCACATAATAAACCCAGACAGAGTGATCAGAGTAGAGCACAGGGGTCTTATATCATCCTGAAAAGCTTTATTTTATATTAACGACAGCCTGACTATACACTATTACGTGACTAGGAAATCTGTTTGAAAATACTACTTTGCCCATTTGGATCCGTACTGCCAGTGCTGCGAAAAATGAAATCTTCACCTATAGGGGGCATATTATACCACATAGTTTAAATACGGCTGAAACAGCAGTCGGACGCCAACTGTTGGTGCTTGCCAGTCAGCTAAGTGTTTATCAGTCGTTCCATCGGGTGTGGAAAAGACACATTCAGCGCGTACAAAACATGCTAGCAGTGGCCGTTTTTAAAAAGCGTGGCGCTTCTGTTGGAAACAATTGCAAATTGTATGCCGGCCGCAGGTGTAAATGCCTTGGTGTATGCACCCCCTTAGGATAGTTGATGTTTGGCTGGTTTATAGGATGTCAAAACAAAGCTTGGGTTGTGCAGGAACCTCAACAAATAACCAATAAAAACGACTTTAGGAAAAACTGACCCCCGAGTCTTTATGTAACTGGTCCATTAAAACAATTTCAAAGTCAATGTTGTCTAAAACACATGGTGTGCGCAAACCAAACGCAAAGCAAATAGAGGCATTGCGTTACTCGCTCTTGATTTCTTGAGTGATTATTTGTTTTTCGCTAAACTTGCGCAAATGAAATCAGTGCTCTCCTTCATTTTCTGTTACAACTGGACGTGTCAAACCTAACGTGTATAAGTTCTTCGCTGTTTGGTTTGTTATTTAAAGGTCACCTTTTTTTGTGATCCCATTTTTCAAACTTTAGTTAGTGTGTAATGTTGCTGTTGAGCATAATTAATACCTGCGAAATTATAAGGGTCAAAGTTCAATGCCTTCAAAGTAGTGATGCACCGATGCATCGGCCGCCGATATTTATCGGCCGATTTTTGATGAATTTGAAACCATCGGCATATCGGCAATAGCACGAGAAAGGCCGATACCGATTGTTTATTAATTAACCGCATAAAGTCAATGAATTGCATGTCTGTTGTTCAATTAAAATGATTTAATGTTTGGGTGTGCACTAGGGCTGTTCCGAATACAATTCTTTGAGCTTCAAAGCTCTAGTAGAAATCAAATCAAATATTCAAAGCTTCGGAAGGAGGGGCTGAACATATTTTTCTCTTTAATAAAGGCAGGAATCTGTATGCGTATGTAGCGGCGTGCCTGTCACGCGTGCTGCGAGAACAGCATTAGTGAAACAAAACACAAGCAATACTTTTAATAAGGTAACGTTAGCCTAAAATTTTTCTAACAAACAAACACTCCCGTATCAGAAATTAGAAGCATAGTAATTCTGATAACGTAAAGGGTAACTTAGGCCATTTAAATAAAACAACGTAAATAAACGAACGAATGAAGTTCAACAAACTGTAATAAAACGGTAGCATACTTTCAAAATCAAGTTTATTTACTAACACTTACACCATCCAATACGTTTTTCATCAGTAGAACAATATAGAAGATATTTTGCAGAAACCCCAGTGCTCCGTCATGCAAGTCAACCGATCCGCCACTTTAAACATGTATATCTAATACAAAAGTAATCCCCCATAACTCCGTGTGACATATTGAAGTCTTGTGAAGGAAATCAATCAGTTTTTGCAAGAAACTGAACGTTATTTACAACACTATTAGCGTGAATGCCAAAGCAGGAAGCGCGCTTTCCGTTCGAGGCGATCTCTTCTACTGGTGCCGTTTGATGGCTGTTTGCTATGGATGTTGGTCTCTCTGCGCCACCTATAGAGCGGGAGCGTGAAGCGCACTTCCTGCTTGGCAAAAGCTCTGCATTAACGCTGTGAAATATTTATATATATTCGAATCTCAAAACTGAAAATTGAATGTCAACCAACGGAACGAATATTCAAACATTCTGGTCCAGCCCTAGTGTGCACTATACTTAAGCACCGACAGAAAACCTTTGTTGAGCTGGCTCAAATGTCTTGGACAATAAAAGAAACAGACTGCACTTTAGTGGGGCAAGAAGGCCAACTTTTTTGAAGTAGCAATATTTATACTCTGTTTAAAGCAATAGCACTGGCATTATTTATGTTTATTAAAGAAATCAAATATATATGTAAAAAAAAATTAGTTAATGTTGTTAATAAAAGAAATGCTGAATAGCAAAAACCACCTTTGAAGGTTGTCATGTTGTCTTATTATACTTGTTTTAGCTTAATTTGTGCCTCTTATTATGTTGGTCAGTTGAATGTTAATTAGATCCAATCCATGTTCAGTAAAAATAATTTGATGCAGAAATAAACTAGCTAATAGACAAACTGTATAATATTGTAGGCTAAAAGTGTTTAATATCGGTATCGGCCATAAGTTGCCTGCTTAAATCGGTATCGGTATCGGCCCAAAAAAATCCTATCGGTGCATCCCTACTTCAAAGCGATATATTTTCTTTCACAGAATTCACTTTTCAAAGCCTACAGCGAACGTCTGGTTTGGACTACAGTCCTCTACTTTGAATGATGTCAAGTCAATATAAATGTTTTTGACTAAACTCCGCCCACAGGAATACGTCAGTCGCCAGCTAAGCTTAAACGGCTCTGGCTAAGCTAAGCTGCTGTCGAATCACAACACACTAAACAAACTACACAATCAAAACTTGTTATGTATTTCTAAAGGAGGGACTCCATAGAACAAGAAAGACATCAGCCCGTTTTTAGGACAGTGAAAAAAGCGGTATAGAGATAAGTAAATTGTGTGAAAAATACTGCGTTTTTTTACACACGAAACATGAACATGTTATAATGCGCAGCCTAAACACAAAGGAAAACACATGGAAAACGTGACCTTTAGCCTTGAATATTGCACATTTACGGCAATCGCATCGCCTAATTCGACACAAATTTGCATCTTTGCATTGACCTTGTAATGCAAATGTAATCTATTTGCGCAAATAACTAAATTTGCTTTTGGTGTGCACGAACCCTTAAGTTAAAAAATGAAAAAAAAGGAAGGCAATTTTATAATAAACAGATTTGTAAACTGGTGAGTTTTTAAAAAAATTGATACTTTGTGGGTCTATATTTTTCCACTATGCAGCAAAATACTGCTCTGTTATAACCGTGGGTTCACAACAGCCGTGTTTGAGGCATCAAATTCGCGTCTACCGCGTCTAGTTTGCCGCGTGAAAATGTAGAGTTTCCTCGCTTCATTCACTCGTGAAAGCCGTGCGTGAAATTCGAGTCAACGAGACATTAACGTGAAAATTCGCGTCATGGGAGGGGCTTCTGCGACTCCGCTCGGTTCGTGTAATCATGTCACTACTAGAGCAAGCTCCTGATTGGTTACCGTGGTGCGTTAACATTTTTCAACTCGCGCGTTTCCTGCGGCAACGCTCAATTCGCGCCATTCGCGCAAACTAGACACACAAATAAGGCGGAATCACTAAACACCTCAATTGCGCCGCGAGACCTCCAGACGCATGTCAACGTGCCTTTACATTGACGTAACATACCTCGGCTGGTCTGAACGGAGCATAACAATTTAATTTACTGTCATGGGCTTGCCAGATCTTTTTTACTAGACTCAGGTCTGAGTGTATCTGGCAAGACCATGACAGTACTATGTTCTGTGTGGGGGACATGTGGAGTCATATTATATGTATGGCTTCCACGTGTTCCCAGTGTCTTGTCGCTGTCATGGTCTTGCCAGACCTTTGTGTAGATTCAGGTCTTATTTCAGAGGGCAAGATTATGGCAGCATTGTGTTCGGTGTGGGAACACGTGTTTCACATTATGTATTTGGGTCACGTGTTCCCAGTGTCTCGTCACTTTTACCCTACTCCCTTATGTGCTCGTGTCTTACGTAATTAATTATGTTCACCTGTTCCCCATTGATGTCGTGTCTTTATATTGCCCTCTCGTTCTCTGTCGTGTGCGCGTTCATTGTCGAAGGTCAGAGTTTCATGTATTCCGTGTTTCTGACTTCTGTTTCTATGTTCCAGTGCTTTGTTCCTGTTCCATGTTTATTTACCTGTTTTACCCCCACGTGGGTTTTTGTGTTTAATAAACCTTCAGTTTATTATTATTTCAGTCGTGTCTGCGTTTGGGTTCTCTTTTGTGTTTAACCAGTCGTGACATTTACATTTAGGCATTTTAATATTACCAGTGCTCTCTAAAATCTAAATAAAAATCTTTTAAAATATCAACAGATTTAATAATTGCTATTTTTTAAATAATGGTAATTTTTGTGGTGTACAAAATTTACAAGCCTAATAGACTATACAACCACAACAAACAACACAAAATTTCTACTGTCCTTATTCCCGCAGTAAACAAGCACATTGTATCAGTTTCTGAATAAAAACATGGTCGACTCTACTTTTATAGATTTTCCATAACAAAGACCTCTTCTCAAGAACAAGAACATGAACTTAAAGTTATGTTTGTCCACACAAATACATTTTGAACCTCTGATGTTTTTCTTTTTTTAAAGGTACGGTAAGCTCAGCAGTTATGTCTTTTCATATCTAACTTACATAACTTGTCAATAAAACGGCCCCACAAGCTTTATTAAAAAAACGTGCATCCTATAGGCTAATCTCATGAGACAGCGTACCACCTAAGGTCATACTGCAAACAAGCGCAGTGACATCAATGATACATTGTGTATCCCTTTCCAAACCCTGAAGGTGCCCGTGACACCGTTGTCCTCACCAGTGGCCTTCAAGAACTGCAATAAAGGACGGTGATATACAAGTGAAACTCCTTCCTGGCAGACTCAGATGCTATTCATCAGTCCGAATATGTAATTGCTCCCCCTGGAGTTGGCCATTGGTACTGCATTCCTGTCACATTCACCTTTCTGGAGGATACGAGAATGGAGACAGATATGTTTGTCCAGGGTGATGTGCGTCACAGACCCCAGGTCTGTGCGCTAATTGTCTCTTTAATGATCTCTGACCAGCCCTTGTCTCAGAGCCACACTTCAAATGACAAGATTTATGACTTTTCTAGAATAAACCTTTCAGGGCATTTCTACAGCATGGAGTGTGAGATTGCTAACACTCCGCTGGGTCCCGGGCACGGGGTATCAATTAGTGCTGTCAGCTCTCCGAGCTGTGAAACGGGGGCCTCAGTTTATTAGGGTGTTTTGGTGTGTCAACTTCGGAAATGTATAATTGGGATATAATTGGTGTTATATGAATACAAAAAAGGAAAATTCATTGCTCACGGGAGACACAACCTGACAAAAATTGGTAACTGCTGTGAGAATGTTGTGTGTGCGTTGTTAGAGGTTATTACATGGCTCACTGGAATACTTGATTCTGATTGGTCAGACACAACATGATAAGGGCTGTTATACATTTATTTATTATTTTTATTTTTTTGGCTATGGTTCGATTTTTCATTGTTTTAGCCTAGACATGTAGGCTGTGTTTGGACAGCTATTAGTCATCTTTTAAACGCAAAATTGCTTGCTGAGATGCATTAACCAGAACAATGTGCATCCAGCTGAAAATAAACCTTCTTTGGGGATCTTCAAGACCCCATACGCTTCCATTCGAGGTCCTTATCACCCTGTTAGGGTTTATTTTGAGATAACAACCATCTGGATGAATATTATCTATATAACACATTGTGTTTACAAAATTGCTTATCTGCTACATTTGACAATTGAATTCATTGATTTTGTTTTGACATTGTCATGTTGTCAGCCTACTAATGCAATATGCTAATACAGTATAAACATACATGGTACGCAATATTCCCATACTCATACTTCGTCTACCATCTTGAATAATTTTTTCAACAAGGCATGTGTCTGAAACAGCACCTTATATCCTTATTTACTATCCCCTACATTAGTTCACTCAAATGCAGAGAAAAAAGTGGCTGAACGTTTTCAAAACGTTGATTTGACAAAAATGCTGCATATTTTTTCCAGTGTAAGTGTCTAAAATATACATATAAAATATATTCTTTTATACATAGAGAGAAAACATAATGTCAAGACATAAGGAGAACTCTGAGACACAGATGGTATACGTGCATACTGTATATACTGTATAAAGAGAGAGATAAAGAAACATTTTCCCTAAATTATGGTCTTTCTCTTCTGTAAAAATGGTCCAAATATACCAATGACTCATCGTGTATGCATGGGAGTAAAATCCAATAAACATCTCTCTAAAAAACCTCTCTTCCCCTCCTCCATTCCCACCTACAACCGACTAGCAATCCCAACTTCCTGTCTTAACAGGAAATGCAAAATAAGAAAGAAAATTGCATTTGTCAAACCATTTTTTAACATCCACTAGGTTGATCTATGGCACCAGTTATCTGTATTACCGTTTCTCTACAGCAACACTGATCTCCTACGTTGGAAAACCCAAGCTTAACATTACATATTTTTTTAAAGGTGACATTTCACAAGACTTTTTTAAGATGTGAAAAATCTTTGGTGTCCCCAGAGTACATATGTGAAGTTCTAGCTCAAAATACCATATAGATAATTGTATATATAAAATATGCCACAATTGTAGGGTGTGTCCCTTCATATGCAAATGAGCTGATCTCTGCACTAAATGGCAGTGCCGTAGTTGGATAGTGCAGATTAAGGGGGCGGTATTATCCCCTTCTGACATCACAAGGGGAGCCAAATTTCAATGAAGTATTTTTTCACATACTTGCAGAGAATGATTTACCAAAACTAAGTTACTGGGTTGATCTTTTTCACATTCGCTAGGTTGATACAAGCACTGGAGACCCAATTATAGCACTTAAACATGGAAAAAGTCAGATTTTTATGATATGTCCCCTTTAAACATGATATACACATCTCAAGGGAACTGTTCGTGATTGTTTTATTAATAATATACACTGTCAAAACAGTCCCTAGCTGTCACTTCAAAAAATACATCTTGGCACCTAAAGGGTTTATTTTACCAGCTCAGAGATGCATACTGATACTAAAGAGTGCATTTTAGTACCTCATAGATGCATATTTGTACCAAATCTATACCTAAATGGTACGTATTATGATCCTTTTTTTAAATGTACCGCCCCAGGGACATTGTGGGACTTTAACCTTACCATTTCTTCTGAAAATAAGCATAATTTAAAGCAGCGCAAATTTTCTTGTAAATAATTAACATAACTCCTACATTTCATATTCTCTTCCTGCATCTGGATATACATGCTTGGAATATAAATAAAATAGCAATGCTTAACTTTGACTCCGTTCGAATTGAACAGTACCAGTCGGGTCAGGTCGGATCACCGGGTCTTGTTTACCCACCAGGTTCAGTCTTGTTAACTTAATGACCTCTATTCACCTCCCACCTGTATGTGTGCATTTGTTCTGTTGGCATCTGAGCTACACAGCCTTAGCTGGGAGTCAATCACGTCAATGTTGGCTTCCCCTTGCTCATATCTCTCGAAACAATGAGCTGTCTGGCCTGGCAAGCCCCTGATGGTGGACATGTGGATCAGGGAGAATAAAGTCTTCCAATGTCTCTGAATTGAGACTGGTGGAGCCGTCCACTGTCACAGCTGGCTTGGGCAGGAAGCTCAGAAGATGAACGTCTACACAGCATCCTCTCGCCACGCTATCTCTGCTAGCAGACTTAAGGGGTATTGTGAGACCTATCCAAGCTCTTCCCTAGGAGACACTGGGCTAAAAGCACTGCATTTGAATCTGATGGATGGATATGTGGAGATACTACATTGAAAGGTGAGGCTTGAGCTTAAATAACCACATTTTCATCAAACATGCTTTGGTTCACACAAATACACTTTCTGTTATAAGCCTGCAGGTTTTTTTTGTCATTTTCCCACTGCAGACGCCGCAATCATGGTGGCAGGAGATGAGATGCATTTAATTAGGATTTAATGAAATGACAAAGAGGATATACAGTAAGTCTGTCGCAGGGAACGATGCAGTCATCAGGTGTTTGATGGGCCTTTGACACACAAAGCACAACCAATCATAAACAAGGACACAAATCACTGCAGCTCTGAAGGACCGGCTACACTTGGGGGTCTTTTACAGAGTGATCTCCTGCAAAATGATTAAGAATATAATTGCAGGTGATTTAAACAGGACCACACGGCATAAAACAGGTCATGGCAAGCGTTCGAAAATAAAGTAGCTATTAATTGGTCATTTTTGCTCACAGCCAACATTAAAAGTAACAAATACACCAGATGCAACCAGAATTGCACTAAAGAGAAATTGGGCTCAAATAAACTAGCTTGTTTAATGCGACCGGTAGACCTGCGATGTCAGATGCAACCCGGTGGGATCATAATCAAGTGGTCCCAAGGACGACAGCACAGACACACCGTGTAAAAAATAATGAGGCGGAAGCTACTCCGTCTCTTTCAGTAATGGTGCGAGAGAGTCTTTTTGCCAACATTATAAAGATTGAAAGAGTAAAAACAAGGAGTGGACAAAAAATGGAATGAAAGAGGAAAGAAAAGAGAAAGTGGAAGAAAGATAAAAATGATTTCTGTTTCCATGTATTCCATGTAAGCTGTTTCATCTATCCGTAAAGGGGGCGGGCCGCACCTACCTGTGTAACCAATCAGTGCACTCATACTGTACGTTCGCTAACTTGGGGCGTAAGCGTTAACACTTCCTATTCACTTTCATTCGTGACGTAATGTGTTGCTGACCTGAATTGCGGATTCGTCGACGCTGCGTCACTGCCGTTGCTCGCGGCAGAAGTTGAACATTAGGGAAACTTTTCAAGCGGCAATGCGTGCGTCATCCAATCAGATCGCCTAATGCAAATAACCTAAGCAAAGCCACGTTTATGGAAGACCGAAGCATGTGTAGCGGTCAATGTGATTGGCTGTTGACAAGCCTTCCGTCAAGCTTTAACGTTTTCGCAAAGTGTGAAGAACGTACCTTAAGGTTTCCAACTGCATTCACCTGTTACACAGCTGTCTGTGCGCAGTCTGTGCATTAAAAACAAGCAGATCACAAACATGCTCATGATTTTTGAGAATCACAAAAAAATAGTACAGAAAAAGCCATCTCCATCAAATCACCTCTATTACCCCAAAAAGGAGCTTTAAAGCATGGGCTGATTTATGGCTCTCATGGACCGTCTACCTGACCTCCCTTCTGTCAGCTTTTGATCTTTCTCACTCTCTTTGACGTGTTCCCCAAGACCGAAGCCACTAAAAGCATAAAAATCAAACACTCACGCACTTACTGCAAGATGCAGACTGTGTGCACAGGGTTGGTGTAAGTGGTATAATCTTGATTGAATGATCCGATCTGCAGACAGCACAACAGGACCCCACTTACAGGCTGTGTTCTATTCTAGTGTTACACAATCGCTGGTAATTACTTAAACAAGTCGTATTATAGGCATGAGAATGGTCCTCAAGACTGCTATTTTATGCACAATAACGATAGATTATAACTCTTTGTGTTCTGCTACCGCTGTCTGCCAAAAGGGCACTACGCAAGCAGCAATAAATTGTTTTATGGCTTTTAGGAGTGGTTCGTTATTTGGTGATGCTTTAAATGTCTTCACGTCACTCTTCTCTGTATTTAGTTGAAAGGCCTGTGTTTTAGGGCAATGTTTCTCAACTCCAGTCCCCGCGACCCCCTCCCAAAATGTCAATCATTGTGTGACATCACAGTCGTGCAAGAGTGTTTTGACAGTAGAGGAGTTGAGCAAGTTGTTTTATGAAAGAAGTATGATTCATTGAATTTTGGAGTTTTCTAAATAGAGAGACAAAAAAGTTTTAGACGAAGAGTCCAACATGATCTCACAAAGTTCCGTGGGATAGTCACGGAATTTTTTGCTCATTTTTCCGTGGCATTCTCACGGATCTCCGCATATTTCCGTGGCCCTGCCACGGACTTTCTTTTCCGTGGCATTCTCACGGATTGGTTACTCAACTGCTTTTTCCTATTTTCAAACCATTGTCGCTTCGGTTTAGGGTTAGATTTGGTGTTTGCATTAGTTTGTCACTTTAAGTATTGGTTTATACTATTTTTTCTGATGTATTCTTTTATATTTTCTAAACTTTAATCAATTGTTGCCTGGCGTTGGGGTTAGAGTTGGGTTTGGGTAGGGATGTCATTTTATGTAAATCTAACCCTAAACCGAAGCGACAATGGTAAGAAAATAGGACAAAACAGTTGAGTTACCAATCCGTGAGAATGCCACGGAAAAATGAGCAAAAAATTCCGTGACTATGCCACGGAAATTCATGAGATCAGGTTGAAGGGTCACAAGGGTTGCAAGTTGAGAAACATTGTAACCAATGAAGTACTATTTAAATTTGGACAGGTGAGACGGAAATGAGCCACCAGGTAATATAGAAAATGCACTGTAAAAAGTTTGTTCAACTTAAAAAGTTACACTGTAAAAAAATATTTTTTGTCAAATCAACATAATTTCTTAAGTTAAAGTAACATAAAAATATAAGTTAAACTATTCCAATTTGTTTTTATAAGTTATGTCAACTTATCACAGGTTAAAACTTTAAATAGTATGTTGAATTGACTTGATAAAACCAAGTTGTTTAAACTTCATCCTGCATGTTTTTACAGTGTACCTGGTTGTCTTAAGTTAGTTAAGTTTAAGTTAATTCAACTTAAAAATATAAGTTGAAACAACAATTGTTACACAACTTTAACTAATATTAGTTAACTAATATCTTTAAGTTAAATTAACTCAACATTTTAAGGCAACCAGGTAACGTTTTAAGTTAAGCAAACAAATTCATCTTAAATGTAATCATTATGTGACAAGCGATGAGTTGTTGTAACTTATAAAGGGTAACACTTTACAATAAGGTTCATTAGTTAATGTATTAACTAACATGAACAAACCATGAGCAATACATTTGTTACAGTATTTATTAATCTTTGTTAATGTTAGTTAATAAAAATAAAGCTTTTAATTGTTTGTTCATGTTAGTTCACAGTGAATTAACTAACGTTAACGAGATCTTTAAAAAGTATTAGTAATTGTTGAAATGAACATTAACAAAGATTAATAAATGCTGTATAAGTGCAGTTCATTATTAGTTAATGTTAATAAATGTTAACTAATGAACCTTATTGTAAAGTGATACCAAAACAAGTTGAAAAAAGTCAACTTCATTTTATAAGTTATAACAACTCGTCTGTAGTTCTAACAACATACAGGGCCCCTAAGGGGACATGGAGAAAAAATTCAATAAAGTTTAGTTCCGCGTGTGCATGTGAAACTATCACGTGCGTATGTGAAACTATCGAGTTAAGTTGCGCGTGCGCACATGAAACTATCGCATGCTCATGTGAAACTTTTGCGTGCTTTCACGGGCGCGCGCTAAACGAAACTTTAAAAAATTCTGCACATGAAGGTTTCACGTGAGCACATTAAAGTTTCACGTGAGCACATTAAGCTAAACTTTTGATTTTTTTACTCCAATATCACCTTAGGGGCTCGGTAATAACTCATCTCTAGTCAAGATAAATAATAAGTTGAAAGTAAGTTGAAATTACCTGTATATCTGAGTTGATTCAACAAAAAAATTAAGGCAGCAAATAATTTTTTACAGAGAAGGAATAGTTTACCAAAAATGAAAATTACCCCATAATTTTACTCTCCTTAAACCTATCCTATCCATTTCATTAAAAAAAAATACAACATGAAGTTAAAAAAGTAAATTAAACCTACTATTTTAAGTTTTGGCTTAACTTAATTTTTAAGTTAACGTATCATAAAACTTGATTTGACAAAAATGCTGCATATTTTACAGTGATAGAGTTATATTATATAACATAATGGCTCTTCCCAACTTTGTAATGCCATTACATATTAATGCCATTAAATAGCCGTTTTTGAAGCCCATCCATAATCAGACAAAGAAATTAATATGACTCTTATGGGTTTAATATACTTTATGTCTTTTGAAGTGAAACGATACGCTTGTGAGAGAAAATTTTCATATTTTAATCGTATACGGCGATCAATATGTCATGTTTGAATGTAAACACCTTAAATAAAAGTGCTGACAATTATCTTTATTTGTACTGACAAGTAGGCGGCATGCCACCATTTCTTTCCAGATGTGTTTACATTCAAACACAATGTATCGCTACCTAGGATATCATTAAAGGGCAGCTAATCTGTATGTTGTGATTGGTCTGAATACCTCTGATGTCAACCGGAAATGTGACGCTCCTTACTGTCTTTGAAAGATTCACTCACAATGCAATGCTAAAAGGAGTTAACTTACAGGCTGTGAGTCAAAGCGGGGGGGATTATGATAATGTCAGACTTTACTTGTCGGTAAACTGTTGCCTACAATCCGTGTGTTTGTTGTAGTCCAAGAAAAGAGATTTACGTTGGAGACAATAATTTGCGTCATCGTTTACTTTGGGGTTTGTACCTTTTGAATATCATTAAAATGTACTAATACAGGGGTTTTCAAACTTTTTGTGTTTGTGGACCACTATTTCTAATCAAGAATTTTCGCGGACCACCTCATAATGCTCATTATAAAACATAAATTTATCTGCACATCTAAATAGTCTTACTAGCACTAAAACTATAACTGGTCATCACATCAGTACAACAGGTTTCTTAACCTTATATCAGTATTATTTATATACATATTCTCAGTGTTGGGAAAGTTCACTTTCTACATGAACTAGTTTAGTTCACAATTCACAAATTTTAAAATGAACTAGTTCAGTTCATAGTTCCTATTTGAAAATGTTGAACTAGTTCACAGTTCCAAAAATGAACTAATTTATAGTATTTCCCATATAATTTTTTTAAATGATTGCCATTATAGCCCATATAGAACCACCACAGACAGCAATTATTTGAACAGTTTTAACACTGAAGCTAAATGCGTCAGATTTCATCTTCATATCCAACTTTAAATCCTTATCCAACCAGGGTTTACATTAGCATTGACTGTCTTTTAATTTTTGTATTTGCTTGCACATCCTTGAAAGGCTAGTCGGGTGGGGGTCGCACCCCGGGCAAGAAGAGCTGCGAGGCATTGCGTGTATGACAACTCGCAGGTATCGCACACCGCACGTGCACGTTAAATAGGGTGAGCTTAGTCAGAGTCTATTTCAAGATCCAGAATATGAGTTAGCAGCCTATGTTAATTGTTAACGATTTAAGACAAATATGATGTTATTTAATGTTAAACTATTTGAGTGGCGTGGAAGGAATTTCAGCAGCGTCTGTGTTGTTTTGGTGACACATGCAGCGTGACTGGCGAACACTGACTGGTGGCGGTGTTGCCAGATTGGGTGTTTTTTCGCT
This sequence comes from Paramisgurnus dabryanus, assembly GCF_030506205.2. Lineage (NCBI taxonomy): Eukaryota > Metazoa > Chordata > Actinopteri > Cypriniformes > Cobitidae > Paramisgurnus > Paramisgurnus dabryanus. The sequence goes on along the minus strand of NC_133359.1, from coordinate 16,380,151 downwards.
ACACATTAAGGCCTGTTTACAGTGTGTTTTAGTCGGGTTTTCGCCTGGAAGAATATACAAATCTGGCACCCTATTGAACAACGTTAAACTGAGAGAGCGTGCCGTTCACAGGCACCAGAATGAATGAGTTCACAGTAACGTTCATCATTAGGCAGTAATACAGTACGTTCAGTTCACGTTCGCCCAAAATATGAACGAGTTCATGAACTTTCGTTCAATGAGCTTATTTAGGCACAACACTGCATATTCTTAAAATATATATATTCTTATTTTGGGTTTACACGGACCACATGCAGTACCCTACCGGACCACTAGTGGTCCGCGGACCACAGTTTGGGAATGGCCGTACTAATACACACTTACACACCAAAGGAATCGGATAAATGGTGGTCTTTAAGGTTATTAAATTATGGGCAAATTTTAATTTTAACATGAACTATTCTATATATCGTTAGCTATTTAAAATTGTATACTGCTAACTATTTCATATACTTTTTAAAAATGTAGGCAGTACACTATGCAGTAAGCCAAGAAATAAGAATTCCAAGCCCTTGTGTAATTTAAAGTATGTATACGTACTTGTCATGATAAGTTTAAAATTGCACAGATTGGCATCAGCATTCATTGTACAGATGGCTCAGACTATAAACTACAATTTCCAGGTTCATTCTCGGTGGGATTATTCACGAAGCCATGGGAAGGTCACACGTTTGGCCTGAGGATCCATTCACGCGTGTGTTCCCGTGAGACATGATCCCGTCTGACATATGTTATCCAGGCAGGTGGCTTCAACTAGTGCAAAAAAAGAAGCGTCGCTTCCATGACCTCTCTTCAATCTCACACCCTAGATTGACTGAGCGTAGCACGACACCTCTGCATAAATCACCGCACTGGTACGGGACCGAGCGCGCTGTCGAGCAAATTGGTTGTAAAGGAACTTCACGAGCCGGTCATGCCCACGCTTATACATCTGACACTGACATGAAGGTTGAGTCGAGACTCTTTCTTCTGCGACAGCATCAAACATTGTGAAGGTTAAAAGCTGGTCGCAGATGAAGCTGGGGGGTCCTTCACACCCTCGCCAGTGTGGTGCTTTTCGCCTAAGAGACGATTTCCCTACTAGCAGCCATTAATAGTTACAGGTTGTGCTCGTCTCATTAGCCTACGAGTATGAAACACATTTACACCTTCATTTTTCTATAGTCACTTATTCAGTTGACATTTATGAATGATCTGTCACAACAAAACGGATATGTGCAAAAACAACTCTTTTTAGCATATAGCCCGCCTACGCTTTCGAAACCAGAAATAGCTCAAAGCATGCTGATTAAGGTCATTAAATAGGTAGGCTGGTTTACAGACAAGAAGCGAAAAACATTCACAACATCACTTGCAGAGGGAAAAAATGTTCTCATGCATATTAACTTGTGCTCTTCATTAAATTGTGACTTGCTTAACTCTCCGAACATGAGGAATTTTAATGGCTGTAATACTTCTGATGACATGAAGCAGTAACACTGCCAAGTGGCCCCCATGGCTTTTTGTAGATGCTTTACGACCGTGACTGTGGCAACAGGCTGGAGGTAAAACAGCAGCCATGCTGTCTTGATGGCCTGGGCACGCATTTGAGGAAGCACGGGCCATCTTGCACTGTTTTCGAGCCGAGATATCCTGGGTAGAAAGCACAGATGGTACCTTGAAACTGGCATGTGTGATGACTCGATGGCCCAGCGCCAACAACAACATAGGGAAAATCTATTCGTAGCACACCTCCACTATCACTGACGGAGTGCTGCCAGGTTTGGTCCTGGCCTCCGCTCCTTCAAATAGAAGTATAACCTAGATTACCCACCTGAATACAATGTTGAAATAAAATTGCAATGTTGGTCAATAGCGTATGATTTTTGGATGCTGGTACACTTACTTGCCTTAAACAACTGTGTTGTGTGACATTTAAAAATCAGTATTCGTATTCAGTTACTGAATTTGTCATGACTTTGAAATGAGGCAGAAAACAGGATGCAGAATTGCCATTTAAAAACTGAATTTAATAAAGAAATCTTTTAACTGCTGTAAATTTTAACTAGAAATCATCCGTGGTTTTTCGATTGTGCCGGTTGGTTGGTGTTTGAAAATTTGAAAAACCTTTGAAATAGTTTAAAAATATTTGAATTATTTATTCATGTTCATGAACACGATTTACCACATTTTTTTCCATGTCTTTGAGCAAAATTTTTATATATATATTTTTTTTTCAATCGGCACAAATTTCTATATATTGTTTATCTTCTCCCCAAGCGCAACTTTAATTTTCATGTCATTTTATGTATTGGTTTCTCTTTTTTTTCCAATTTTTTTTACCATTGTCGCTTTGGGTTAGAACGATTTTCTGTTACATTTCAGGCATCCTAACCCAAATCCCAAGTCTAAACCCAAGCAACAATGGTTTAAAAATAGGAGAAAATTGTTAAGTCAATATATAAAAGACACAAAAAATTAAAATCATGCTTGGGGACACGAAAACAATATATAAAATTTAACGAAAGTGAAACGAAAAAAAAAACATCCATGCTAAATGATATGAAAAAAAAGGAAAATCGTGTCCACGAAAAGAAAATGTAATATTTCGTGACTATACCACGAAATGCCTTGAGGTAGGGTTGGGTGGACACAGGCCCTTATAGCCAACCAGAGCCATTTGGAACCATCCACGGGCTAAACCTCCATCAAGAGGACTTAGGCCCACGGCCCGCGGCAAGGTGGAGCGGACTTCCGTACACCACATTTCCTGCCACGGACGGGGATAAGGCGCTGGGCTCCTCCCTCTTCACTCGCCGCTACTGAGGGAATCCTTGTTATTTTCTTTTCCTCCGCTTAATATATACTTAAATTCAGCGAGTCGTCTCGTCCGATCCGAGGTCATAACTAGAGGGCTGAGTGCGCCAAGGGGGCCTGGCTCGAGAGGGTCGTCGCCGGCCGGCTGCCCCTGCACCGACGGAGGAAGACGGCCTGAGCTGGGCGGGCAGCAGGCGAACGGACCACCGGCAGCCGCTCGGAGGGGAGGGACGGGAGACAGACCGGGCGCTGAGGGACGGTCTGACTTTGAAAGGACGGGGGGGCCTGTACACTAACGTTACATTTACACGGGACATAAGCATTAACACTTCTCATTTACTTGTATAGGGTGACATCATGCGTTGCTGAACTGATTTATGGATCCATCAACATTGCGTCACTGCCGTTGCTCACGGCAGAAGTTGAACATTTCTCAACTTTTTAAGCGCCAACTCCAATCAGATTGCCTTATGCAAATAACCTAGTGCGAGCCAGCCAATTACCTTCATGAAAGACCGTAGCCTGTGTAACCATTCACTTGAACACTTAAACATTGAAGGTCAAAGCTTTTACAGCTCTCCTCAATGCTAGCCACCAATATAGAATGTCTACTTTAAAGTAATGACTTATTAGCAGGCCTAACTAGGACAAGAGTCACTTCAAACTGGTGAAGAGAGCTTCTCAGACTCGCACTGCTAGTTATCTTCTCCGTACAGCGTACTCTAATGAACTGTTAGATGATGGCTTCCCTCCAAGCTGGGGTTCGGGCAGCACCAAAGTGACGGCGAACACAAAGCACGCCATGACCTAATACTCGATCTTACCCGCTGTTTTCTTTTTTTTAAACCAAAACATGTTTCGAAAGATAAGCCTCCTTAACCACAGCGGATTCTGCACGCTTTTTGTCTGTGTGAAAACGGATTAGATGCGGAAACCAGAGCAAAAGCGAGCGCCAGAAAAGACACAACAGCGGAAGAAAAACAACTTAGAGTTTACTCTCGGATATTTAAGCTACAGTAAATGGTGCCACTATCCTGACAAATGGACTGCAAAAAGGCAAGGGGGTCAAAGTCCTTCTACTTTTTAATAAAAGCATTGTAGCCCTTTTATCAACTTCCTGTGGGTTTTAATTAGATCATTAGCAGATTTAATTATAGCACAGGCATATTAGAGGTGCACCTGGCAAACTTGGTCCATCATCAAAATACAGAGATTTGCTTTCCAAGTGCTGCGTTACCCTTATGGGAATGTAGAATTATAATGAAGTATTATATTCACACCCCGGTAGGAGATAATATTTTCCTTAGAGAATAAACCAGCAGGGATGCTGATCTTGGATCTGGATGTCCCACTTGGCTCAGCTAGCTATGGCTGGTATAAACTTCTAAATCTTTATGCCTTCATATTTGGCCTTTTATGCAAAAAAAGAGAAGAACGTTCAAGGGCCACATGAGCACCGGATGATGCCTCAAAGCATGCTGACCACTTCACCACAGCACTTTTGTACACCAGGCGTCTTTGTACAATTCTGGAAGCTCTGAAATTCTGATCAGCTTAACAGCGAAGCTATAAAAAAACGTTTCTAATGAAAAACAGTTTTGTCAGTTATGCGGCTAATATTATTTCATTAACTTTGCTACTGTCGTAGTCTATTTACCAAATTAATACGCGGGGTTTACAATGATGCTGCAAATGGGGCAGAGGTGTATTTGTCTTTCCGGCCCAGCACCGAACAAACACGGATTGTGCATACTGAACGTGGCAGACTCAGAGGAGCAAACAAGCTCACACAAACAGTGATGTGTACACAGAGCTGTCAGTTCTTCTGACACGAGACTATGTTTGTATGTATATGCATTTCTCTCTCTTTCTTTTATGACTTCCAATTCTCACTCTACCCTTTCTCTTTTCCACCATCGTCATTTCTTTGCATCATTATTTCACTCCACACTGTGAAGCAGTAAACCGTCTCCCATACCGTTGCTGTTTTCTCTATGCCTTGTGCTTACCGACAGCTTATACGGATGTCAGAAAAAGGGGGCTGTAAAAATAAAACCATGCTGCCATCCCTCAGGATTGGTTTAGCGGGAGGTAACAGCTCAGCGGCCAGCGCGGGGTTCTGCAACAGTGGTATTGATCCGAATAGTGTCAGCAGGGTTGGCGTGGCCTCCCAGGGGAGAGCACAGGCTGTGCCCGGCTCATCTGAGCATCGCAGGCCATTAGCCCAGCTGATACCAGGAGCCACTTTTATTGAAAAAGAATGTAAGAGGTCAGTGGCTTTATGATGGTGTTTAAATACAGGACTTTTTGTTCCGTGTATTTATTTCGAAAGACTATATCTAGTGACCAGTGTGTGTGTGGAATGTGTTTGTAGGCTAGGACCTGAACAACCAATCAGAATTAATGTTTAAACATTAGGGAGCGGTTTCCTGGACAGGGCTTATGCCAGTCCCAGACAAAAATGCAATGCAATTCCATAACAACTTTCACTGACATATCTTAACATTATCCATCCATCTACCCTTCTACCTACCTACCTACCTATAGTATCAATTGTACCTATATAGCATCTATCTATTTATCTATCTATCTATCTATCTGTCTGTCTGTCTGTCTGTCTGTCTGTCTGTCGGTCTGTCTGTCTGTCTGTCTGTCTGTCTGTCTGTCTGTCTGTCTGTCTGTCTATCCGTCCATCCATCCATCCATCCATCCATCTATCCATGCATCCATCCAACCATCCATCCATCTACATACTTACCTACCTATAGTACCTATAGTATCTATATAGCATCTATCTGTCTGTCTGTCTGTCTGTCTGTCCATCGGTCCGTCGGTCCATCCATCCATCTAGCTACCTACCTACCTACAGTATCTATAGGACCTATATAGCATCTATCTGTCTGTCTGTCTGTCTGTCTGTCTGTCTGTATGTCTGTCTGTCTGTCTGTCTGTCTGTCTGTCTGTCTGTCAATGCATCCATCCATCCATCCATCCATCCATCTACCTACCTACAGTATCTATAGGACCTATATAGCATATATCTATCTATCTGTCTGTCTGTCAATGCATCCAGCCATCCATCCATCCATCTACCTACCTATAGTATCTATAGGACCTATATAGCATCTATCTATCTATCTGTCTGTCTGCCTGTCAATGCATCCACCCATCCAACCATCCATCCATTTACATACCTACCTACCTATAGTACCTATAGTATCTGTATAGCATCTATCTATCTGTCTGTCTGTCTGTCTGTCTGTCTGTCTGTCTGTCCGTCCATCCGTCCATCTACCTACCTACCTATAGTATCTATAGGACCTATATAGCATCTATCTGTCTGTCTGTCTGTCTGTCTGTCTGTCTGTCTGTCTGTATGTCTGTCTGTCTTTCAATGCATCCATCCATCCATCCATCTACCTACCTACCTATAGTATCTATAGTACCTATATAGCATCTATCTGTCTGTCTGTCTGTCTGTCTGTCAATCCATCCATCCATCCATCCATCCATCTACCCTTCTGCCTAACTACCTACCTACCTACCTATAGTATCAATTGTACCTATATAGCATCTATCTATTTATCTATCTATCTATCTGTCTGTCGGTCTGTCTGTCTGTCTGTCTGTCTGTCTGTCTGTCTGTCTGTCTGTCTGTCTGTCTGTCTGTCTGTCTGTCTGTCTATCCGTCCATCCATCCATCCATCCATCCATCTATCCATGCATCCATCCAACCATCCATCCATCTACATACTTACCTACCTATAGTACCTATAGTATCTATATAGCATCTATCTGTCTGTCTGTCTGTCTGTCTGTCTGTCTGTCCATCGGTCCGTCGGTCCATCCATCCATCTAGCTACCTACCTACCTACAGTATCTATAGGACCTATATAGCATCTATCTGTCTGTCTGTCTGTCTGTCTGTCTGTCTGTCTGTCTGTCTGTCTGTCTGTCTGTCTGTCTGTCAATGCATCCATCCATCCATCCATCCATCCATCTACCTACCTACAGTATCTATAGGACCTATATAGCATATATCTATCTATCTGTCTGTCTGTCAATGCATCCAGCCATCCATCCATCCATCTACCTACCTATAGTATCTATAGGACCTATATAGCATCTATCTATCTATCTGTCTGTCTGCCTGTCAATGCATCCACCCATCCAACCATCCATCCATTTACATACCTACCTACCTATAGTACCTATAGTATCTGTATAGCATCTATCTATCTGTCTGTCTGTCTGTCTGTCTGTCTGTCTGTCTGTCTGTATGTCTGTCTGTCTTTCAATGCATCCATCCATCCATCCATCTACCTACCTACCTATAGTATCTATAGTACCTATATAGCATCTATCTGTCTGTCTGTCTGTCTGTCTGTCTGTCAATCCATCCATCCATCCATCCATCCATCCATCCATCCATCCATCCATCTACCCTTCTGCCTAACTACCTACCTACCTACCTATAGTATCTATAGTACCTATCTATCTATCTATCTATCTTTCCTGTCTGTCTGTCTGTCTGTCTGTTTGTCTGTTCGTCCGTCCATCCATCCATCCATCCATCCATCCCTTCATCCATCTACCCTTCTTTCTAACTACCTACCTACCTACCTACCTATAGTATCTATAGTACCTATATAGCATCTGTCTGTCTGTCTGTCTGTCCATCCTTCTGTCCATCCATCCAGCCACCTATAGTATCTATAGGACCTATATAGCATCTATCTATCTATCTGTCTGTCTGCCTGTCAATGCATCCACCCATCCAACCATCCATCCATTTACATACCTACCTACCTATAGTACCTATAGTATCTGTATAGCATCTATCTATCTGTCTGTCTGTCTGTCTGTCTGTCCGTCCATCCGTCCATCTACCTACCTACCTATAGTATCTATAGTACCTATATAGCATCTATCTGTCTGTCTGTCTGTCTGTCAATCCATCCATCCATCCATCCATCTACCATTCTGCCTAACTACCTACCTACCTACCTATAGTATCTATAGTACCTATCTATCTATCTATCTATCTATCTATCTATCTATCTATCTATCTGTCTGTCTGTCTGTCTGTCTGTCTGTCTGTCTGTCTGTCTGTCTGTCTGTCCGTCCGTCCGTCCGTCCGTCCGTCCGTCCGTCCGTCCGTCCGTCCGTCTGTCTGTCTGTTTGTCTGTTCGTCCGTCCATCCATCCATCCATCCATCCATCCATCCATCCATCCATCTACCCTTCTTCCTAACTACCTACCTACCTACCTACCTACCTATAGTATCTATAGTACCTATATAGCATCTGTCTGTCTGTCTGTCTGTCCATCCTTCTGTCCATCCATCCATCCATCCATCCATCCATCCATCCATCCATCCATCCATCCATCCATCCATCCATCCATCCACCTACCTACCTATAGTATCTATAGTACCTATATAGCATCTGTCTGTCTCTGTCCATCCTTCCATCCATCCATCCATCTACATACCTACCTACCTAACTATAGTATGTATAGTACCCATATAGCATTTATCTATCTGTCTGCCTGTCTGTCTCTGTATGTCTGTCTGTCAGCTGTCTGTCTATGTGTCAGGATGGTCGGTCTGTCTGTCTGTCTGTCAATCCATCCATCCATTCATCCATCCATCTACCCTTCTACTTACCTACATACCAAACTATAGTATCTATAGTACCTATATAGCATCTGTCTGTCTGTCTATATCTATCTATCTATCTATCTATCTATCTATCTATCTATCTATCTATCTATAGTATATATCTATCTATAGTATATATCTGTCTGTCTGTCTTTGTCTATCTATCTATCTATCTGTCTGTCTGTCTGTCTGTCTGTCGGGATGTGTTTCTTGGAAGGGATTTATTTATTTGGGAATATTATTGATCCTTTTTAAATATTCAGCTTTTTACCACTATTTACCAATAAAGACTGACTATTAGCAAACTACCTCACAATATGATGCACATTACCTTACATGTCATCGCAAGCGTTAGGTGAACAACGTTATCTAAACAAACCTTACTATCTTGGCTCATTAATATTCATTTGGTGCCATAGTGTTTATTAAATCTCCACAAGTCATTCACACGTCAGATATAAGGAAATGACAGTAAATTAGGGCAGATTTTTTCTTTCTGGAAGAACAATTCCTTTAAATCTAAATTTCCGTTACCATTAGACCTTGCTTGTCCCTCCAACATGCTCTCTCTCTCCCAACATTTCTTTCTAACATGTTAAAGAGGGACCATGGCTGAACCCTTGGCTATCAGAAAAAAAACTCCTCTTTTGACACATCCTTGACAAAGAAGCCAATTAGCTGCCCCTCTCATGGTGCAGACCTGTTCTCGTGTATGCCAGAGACAGCTTTAATCCCACTGCACCAGGACATCTCCCCACAGAGAAATAAGGCGATGCCAAGGCCCAAGTTAGTGCTGTGAGGGAGCAAGATTCAGCAGTGTGGAAGATGGAGAGAGGGGCTTGCGATATGTTGTTAACATTAACCTATAAAGAAAAGCATTTAAACAGAAAATAAAAACAGAACAACCAATGACGAATTTCCATGCACTGCAACATGACTCTTAAAATGTAAATTATTATTATTATTATTGGTAGTAGTAAAAATAATCATCATAATAATAAGGCTGGTTGAGTCTTACTGTAGCAATGTATGCTGAATCTGATTAAAAACATGACTAATCGTTTACTGAAATCATCGCCAAATGGTCTCTTATTTAAAAAATGATTCAAGTAAGATAAAAATAGCACTTACAATGCATTTAAAGTAATGTTACATGTCTATAATGTATGGCAGGACTGCATTTTAAGAAAATTAAAATTATAAAATAAATGTATTTCTAATAAAAGTCTGATTAGATTGTAAAATGTGGGTGTGGTCAAAAGCAAACACTACAGTGCTACTATCGGTTAATATTGGTTTTCAGTACGCTCACAGTTCTTATCACATCAGAAGGAAAAAAAGGTCGGAAGAAGAGTTATTGCTATTTCTATTAAAGATTATGAAAACATTTTTTTTTTACTTTTTTTCTGGTACAACTACAGATGATTCATGCACAGTTCTTTTGCAGGGGAGGGGGGTCAAGGTTTGGCTGGTTAGCTTTGACAGTTGTGGATAAAAACAGTGGTCAAGGTTTAGCTAGTTAGATTTGGCAGTTGTGGAGGGAAAAACACTATTATATAAACAATTTCTTTCAAAAGCTTCAAAGAAAAAAGAACCACTGATGACTACACAAGCTTTCAATGCATATGAAACCATCACTGTCACATACAGTACATCCACATTTAACTGCAGCTATATTAAATTATAAGTCTAAAGTGTGATGAAGCATTAGATATGCTCTAGTTTTACAACGTCAAAAATCTCAATTTCGCTCCGAAGAGAAACACATAAACGGCACGTCACGGCAGCTACATGTACGAACTTACAGCGGGTTTTTAGCCACCCACAGCTCATCGCCTCTTCACCACACAAAACACAACAGCTTGTTTCGTGGGAGTCGGGATGAAATCTGGCTGAAGGCCGCCTAGCAACCTTCCCACCTTCACCAGTGACGGATGGATGATCTCCGCACAAACATAGCATTTCATTTCACGTGTGCGCTTTCAGTCTCACACAATAACAGTACTGACAGTGTATAAATCAGGTTCAGCCATATCCAGCCACATTAAACATCATAATGTGTTGTGATCACTGGAACAGATGCCTCTGTAGGCAACCCACAAGGTTTCGGTCTCTCCGAAATGAACTTTGCGAACTTAAAGATGCAATATGTAACTTTTCCTCTCTATCACCATCTCTGTTCGAAATATAAAAATGCAGGATACTTATTTATGTTGGTTGAAGTCAAATTAAGTCTAACATTACCCGCAAAATTGATTTGCAGATGTATGTAAATGCAACAACTAGTGCTTCATCAAAAGCATATACTGTGTTAAGTATTAGTGTAAAGGCCGTCAATAAGATTGGAAATGGCATTTTCCCATGTATTTTAGAAAACTACAGCAGCTAGCATTGAAACTTATGTAGGTGTTATTGCAGGGGAACCAAATGAGTGTAAGAGACAGATAAGTGAAGGAAAGGACATTCAATTGTGAAGAATAATAGTCAGAGACACAAAGTAATAGCAAGAGGAAAAATGACAGGTGTAGTGATTGCAGAAGATATGAGATTTGAGAACAGTGAGTACCGCACATATTTTAAAAATATATAACTTTATGACCTCTACAGACAACTGACTTTGTGCCGCTCTGATGCTCTAAGTCTTATGGGGACTGTCTTTTAAAAGTTTGTGATCTGCATTGCAATGCGTCATGGGTCGTGATGAGTGATGATCTTGCCGTGATTCATGGGCTCATAATGGAAAGTAAAATGAGATGAATAGACAATGTGAAATCTGGAAGGGCTGAAATATCATGCAACTCATGTCTACAATCCAAAGAGGCATTGGTGGGAACACTACAGTAGTTTCTGAATTGACTGAATTAACACTTTTCAATAAGGCTCTACTCATTATTAGTTAATGCATTAAAGGGATAGTTCGGCCAAAAATGATATTAAACCCATGATTGACTCACCGCCAAGCTGTCCGAGTTGTATATGTCCATTGTTTTTCAGACAAACACATTTTCGGATATTTTAGAAAATGTTTTAGATCTTTCAGCTGATTAAATTTAATGTTACAGGGTCCACCTATAGTCCACGACCTTTGAGTCCAAAAAAAGTGCGTCCATCCTTCAGAAATTAAATCCAAACGGCTCCAGGATGATAAACAAAGGTCTTCTGAGGGTAATCCGTGCGGTGTTGTTGTAGAAATATCCATATTTAAAACTTAATTAATGAAAATAAATACCTTCCAGTAGCGCCGCCATCTTAGACTCCTCTGTATTCAGGAGAGAGTATTAGCGTAGTGTACGCACTTTTCTTAGTGACATATGACAAATTCGGAGGGCGGGGGCACAGAGCAGCAGCAGAGTAGCCTCCATACGCTGCGTAAGCTCTCATCCTGAATGCGGACGTGACTAAGATGGCGGCGCTACTTGAAGGTATTTATTTTCGTTAATAAAGTTTTAAATATGGATATTTCTACAACAACACCGCATGGATTACCCTCAGAAGACCTTTGTTTATCATCCTGGAGCCGTTTGGATTTAATTTGTGAAGGATGGACGCACTTTTTTTGGACTTGAAGGTCGTGGACTATGGATGGACCCCGTAACATTACATTTAATCAACTGAGAGATCTAAAACATTTTCTAAAATATCCGAAAATGTGTTTGTCTGAAAAACGATGGACATATGCAACTCGGACAGCTTGGGGGTGAGTAAATCATGGGTAAATCATTTTTGGCCGAACTATCCCTTTAAATAGCACCTATTGTCCGATTCACGTTTTTACATGTCCTTTGGTGTGTAGGTATGTAGTAGTACATGTTAACGATATGCAAAAAAGTACAAAACCCAAAGTAAACGATAAACACACAGTAGACACAAGTCAGGGCCGTTTCAAGATATTTGGGGGTCCAAGGCAAAAGAATGAAGTGAGCTCCCTGTTATCATTGCATTGTCAGCAAATCTTTCAAACATGGTAAGGAGCGTCACATTTCCGGCTGACGCCAGAGGTATTCAGGCCAATCACAATTTACAGATTAGCTGGCCAATCAGGGATACCCCACTTTTCAAATCGATGAGTTTTGCACCAAATCCATTTGTTTCGGGAAGGGAGTGAAATCTGGAGGTACAAAAATGTACGGTATGTGCAAAATCATGTGTTGTGCTAGTTCATGCTAACTAATTGAGTAAATGAATGTTAACAAATGAAACCTTTTTGTAAAATTTTACGGACTCACTTTGTACACTTATCACGATATCAGTTTTAGCTTATGCTGATCGCTTTCCTTCAATTTCAGATCTTACCTGACACAAATGAATAATGTAATAATGCAAATAACACCTCGCAGAAATGCAATTAGTCATTCTGAACCCTTAGCCAGCACCTCCCTGAAAGCGTGAACAGACATCATCATTAACACCAAATTCATATTTCAATGAGCAACATAGAAAGGCATCAGCGCACTTAATGCATTCCCCCCCAACTTTCATCAAGCCAAATAAAGATCTCAGCGGGGCATTGGGACCTTCCAAGCCCGGGGAGACAGTGGATCGCCTCGCTTTTAACTGATGAGCGTCCCGTCACATTTTAGGGAGGGAAACGTGACAGACTGACTAACCGCACAGTCAAAGGATTATTTTGGAGTTTGTTCAGAGAAGGAAAAGATGTAAGCCGTTTTAGCGCGCGTCCCCCATTGTGAGGGGAATAAAACAGCAGCCACATCGACAGTGGAATGAATAAATAATGCCATCTTAGAAACAAAGATAGAACGATGGATAGAGGAAGAGAGAGAGAGACAGCAATGGAGAAAGATTAAAAAATTGACTTTGCATGGCAAGGCCAGAAAGAGAGATTTGAATAAGAAGGCAAGGCTTGAAAAACTAAGAGTGGGTAATAAAGAGGAGCTTCACAAAAAAGTTGAAGAGGAATGCCAAAAAATATCTTGTGAGCGGCGATACAGCATGTCCTAACCAGGCACGACATGGTAGGTTATCCAGCAATAAGCAATTTGTCTGTCCGCACTGTAGGCGAAAGTCTGCGCAATGCGGCACAATAAAAGCCAATCAGAACATAGTTGATGATTAATGTACAGGGGTTACCTGCCGTGACAGTGCTGGAATACAAACCAAGCAATATGAAATTTTTATTGTAGAACTAAGAAAAATATGTATTTTATTTCTCACAATTATATATATAAATAACGAAAATATAACGGCAATTCAAAATGGCGTTTCTTCTTTGCACAACCTGCAGAGTATTTCAGATTTTTTGTTGAACTACTAGTTGTATATCCATATAACTGTGTATGTGACAAATAAAATCTTTTTTTATTATTATTTTGTGCAGTCCTCTCTCATTTAAGCTATAAAAAGAAAACAAATTAACTTATTAACAAAGTAAAATATTTTTTTATAAAATTTTGTCAGACGAAGCCCCTTGACCTAAATTATTTAAAGAAAGTACCCCCTGAAATTTTAAGTAAATATTTCAATAATTTAATAGCACATTTGCATGTTTAACAGACACATTTTTCCTCCCTTTAAAAGTTTTTATCAGTAGTACTTTACATAGTTATTGTTGTTATTGTATTATATGATATTTTATAAGTTTTAGATATGGATATTTGCTTACACATTCTTATCAGTTACCCTCAGAAGGACTTTATTTAGCCCCTGGAGCTGTGTGGATTACGTCTGTGAAGGATGAATGCACCTCTCTGGGCTTCAAAGTCAGAAGTTGATCCCTGTTCCATGTTTACTGCGTTTAAATAACTTTGATTGTGTTAATCTGATAAAAGATAATCGTGTACACCAAGGATGGCTTGAGGGTGAGCAAATCGTGTTCTTGTATAGCTCAGCGGTACAGCATTGTGTTTGAGATCATAGGTTCAGGGAACTAGACTACCGATAAAATGTATAGCTTGTAATGCACTGGAAGTCACTTTGGATAAAAGCGTCTGCCAAATGCATATATATATATATCGTTTTTTATTATTTGTTTCCAAATTTTTGACCAGTATACTGTATAAATAACATAAATACATTACAGCTGCCCACACAATAATAAAAAAAAAACATATCAGGTAAGTGTAAATTTGTATGACAAAATTAAAACATGAACTAAAATGCACTTAAAGGAGACATATCATAAAAATCTGACTTTTTCCATGTTTAAGTGCTATAATTGGGTCCCCAGTGCTTCTATCAACCTAGAAAATGTGAAAAAGATTAACCTGGTAACTTAGGGTGTGAAAAAATCTACCCAGTCTCATGTAGATGCGTATAAATAGCACGAAGTGTAAAAATTGGGAAACCAATAAATAAAACGACAAAAAAGCACCGTTTAAGTGAATGGGAAGGAATGGCGTATCATATGCACGCCAAATTGGAATTTGGCGTATGTATTGCACAATTTTTACGCTTTGTGCTATTTATACGCAAATCCGTGAGACTGGGTTCGAAAAAATAGGTAATTGAAATTGATGATGATTGTGATGTCAGAAGGGGATAATACCACCCCTTAATCTACACTATCCAACCACAGCACTGCCATTAGCTCATTTGCATTTTAAAAAATGGCATTTTTTTTGCTTGCACCTTCAAAGTGGCAATTTTAACATGCTATAATAAATATCTGTGGGGTATTTTGAGCTAAAACTTCACATACATACTTCTGGGAATGCCAGATATTTATTTGACATTTTAAAAAAGTCTTGTGAAATGACTCCTTTAAGATTAGACTATATTAACTCTTTTCCCACCAATGACGAGTTATCTCGTCAATTAGGGAAAACATTTACAGTTTTTTTTAAGGTTATCTGTAATTCCGGTATCAAAAGTCACTTTAGAGGTATTGTTAAGTTACAATAACGGTGTTTTTGGAATTAAAAGTATTTATTTCTCGATAGAAGTAACATAATATATGTGATAAAATGCCAAACTTATCAGATATATACAGAAATACGCATTTTCCGCCATCTTGAATTATTTTCTCAGACTCGACCACAGACCTACGTCATGCTTTGTCGCATAAAATAGCCTGCTTGTCTATTTTGGCTCCGCCTTGCTCGCCCAACAGCGAGCTCGTCGCTTGTCGCTGGCAAACGGCCACTCCCATTGAAAATGACTGGTAACCTGTCGCTCTGTCTCTGTCTCTTGTAGCTAATGTGACTGGTGGGTTACCCAATTTATAAAAAACTAATGTAAAAACTAATTTAATCAATCTTAAACTCCGTGCATGTTTTGATCATCGTTCTGAATCTGATCTCTAACAAAATTCCTTTACAAATGGATGAAACTTTTTTTCATGACAGGGCTACAGACTTACTTTTTTCACTAGGAGCACAGTGGCCCCCAACTGAAAATGTTAGGGGCGCAACCAGAAAATTTAGGGGCACACACCCTGAATCAACATGCTAACCAAATATTCACATTTCTACTTATTTACACTGTATTACTAATAAATACTTTGATAGATGCAGAAAGTACAATGTTCTGTTTCAAATTCAGTGTCACATCACAAAAAAAGGTCAAATTTTTTTGGTGGCAGTCTGGAGCCCTGCACGTTAGTTTGTTTGAAAGCAAACGGTCTGTTCTTTCATTTGATATATTTGTATGTTTATATATTTATAGAAGAACATTTTCCTAGAAAACATTTTGGGAAACTTTTGTGAAAATCACAAAAAAATGCCGGGCAACTTTAAAAAAAAATGGCAGGGCAGGGAATGAGTTAAAAAAACTGTGACCAAAACAAAACAACAACAACAACATGAATACAACTGCAAGCGGTTTGTAAAAAGCAATCTTTCTTTGAAGGCTTTGCTTACAGTAAGTGACATTTCGGTGCAGGGGGCTTCATTGAGGAGCAGGTGGATTTTAATGGGTTATTCTTTGGTCTTCCTCTGCCATCCTCACAGGAATAACCTTTACAACTTACAACCATCCCTGTAGACACATTGTGTCCTCTCCCATATCAGCCAATGAAAAAAACCCTCCTCCAAAAATCCACACGGCAACCTTTCTTTTCACCACACATGGCCAGTAGACACATGAAAGCAAATACCTCACATCAAAAAGCAGGTAGACCAAAGCCGGTTGAAAGCAATAGCCTCTTGTATTGATTTCTTTGTATTTTATCTAAAGTGGGCTGAAAACAAATTTCCTTCAGCAGATAGGGTACAAAAAACAAGGAGTAAACATGCAGCAACAGCACGTTCAACAGTGAGACTTTTACCGCAAGGGCTGTAGAGTTTTCAAAGCTTTGCTGCTAAAGATTTTCGGTAAAGTCAACACCGGGTCAGAATTGACCCTGTTTACCTCATTAATAGAAGTTGATGGTCCTACGGTACATAATTTATCGCTGCACAGTATTTAAGAGAGAAAATGTTTGCCTTCGTAAATCAAAACTAACTTGCTCAAGTGAACCAGTAATTTAGGCACGCCCTTTAATTTATAAAACTACACCCTACAAATATACATTTATAATCTGACGTTTGATCGATAAAGAGTGATGCTTTTGTTTGACAAAACATAACCGTCTCTCTCTGCCAGCTGCCAGTGTATGCATTGATCCAGAAGAGCAAAAATGCATTTATTAGCACTTGAATCCTTAAGGAACTCAAATGATGGCTCCAGTAGGTCTGTGGAAGCATAGCGCTGATGTATAAATCATCCACGTCAAATGTTTGGGGCATAAAACAGGGGAAATTGATCAGAACACTGATGCTTTGTTTCTGGGGACCTGACCCGGTTCTTTGTGTCGCAAATGGCACGTCTGAAAGTCTCAGGGATTTTTGGCTCATAAAAGTCAGTGCTGTGTGAAGGCCACACACTAGGACCTGAAAAAAACCCAATGGCATTACTGTAGTTATATGCCTGCCTTCTGGGTCACATTCAACGGCTATTGGCAGAACATTCTGGCTCTATAAATCACATATACAGTTCATGAATGCCCAAGGGCGTTCAGAGAAAGACATACCAATATGTGTTGACCAATCAGAGCTTGCAAAGACAGTGCCCCCAGTATCTGGATGCTTAAGGGTAGTGCACCAAAAATGAAAAACGGTGACCGTTTACTGACCCCCATGTTGTTTTGTATAGCATGTTTTTGGACAACCGCTAATGTCCAAGTTTTTCCGAAGGTTGATGTGAAAGACCTTTCCAACACGACCTACTCAAGTCTTCACAGTGGATATATGTTTTGACAAATACATGGCACAAAGAGTTTTCAAACATATCCTGAGCGTTCCAGCGACACATATAAATTTGTATATGCGTCGGTTTATGACAGCGAGAAAATAAGAAGTGCATTTGCAGGCCGTGATGGACAGCTCAAATTGGGGCGCGCTGTGTTGAGGTGACAGTACGAGATTCAATGTCCTTTCCACAGCTCACCGGCAGGAAATTGGGAAATAACAGACCTGTCACATTCGTGCCATTGAGCATTCATTAAGTAAATCATCTCTCTGCCTTTCTCTCCCTCTCTTTCGGGTGTTTCTTCATTTCATTCATCTCCACGACTCAGCCCTACCTCAAACAACCTTTGTTTATTCTGTACACACAACAAAGGGTTCGACAACTGTCTGAACGAAGAATCCAACAGGCAAATGGTTTAGCCAATTATCCAAAGAAGTCATTTCAGTCAAGCGATCTGAAACAACTATAAAAAATATATGTTAACAAGCATTGTGCAAAGCGGGTCTTCGGAGATTAAAAAAGCGACTTGCTGGTGGAATGTATTTAATGATTCTTAACTTGAATCTTTTTTTATCACAAGACAGGACTTTCACTATATATTAAGCATTGCACTTCCTTCACTTTCACTGTAAAGCATCTTGTTAACATCTATAGTCTTGGTGTAGTGTAATGCAACATACAACTAAGTAATGTGACCTGCATTCTTCAAACAGCAACCTTCAAGACTGCTTAGTAGCACACTGCGGGGATCTTTATCATTCTTAACTATGCATGATAGGCCAGAGCATCTTCTGAATAAGGAGGCTATAAGGAGCAACCATGATATGGGTCAGAGCAACCAAAAGCACAAAATGCATTGTTCCCATTTGCTGAACATGGTCTACTTAGGAAGATTTACTGCTTACTGCACATGAACAGGAGAACCCAATCTATCTTTAACCGTGTAAGTGTGGATGGGTCTGAAGGAGCAAACAATGAACTTTCAAATGAGGTGTTTAATCAGAAGGTTGCATTAAGCCAGCAGAACTTACATGTAACGCAGGTTGGGGTTCTTGGCAAACGCTCGCGACTGAATCCCACGTAGGTTGCAGTTCACAATGCTCCTGGAATAGAAATGATCAATAAAGATTAGTACTTTACAAGAACAATGATTTAAAATAAACTATTCTCTTAGTGAGCAAAATCTATTAACGTGACGATTTATTAATCAAATTATCCACATATCTATTTTGGCTAAGAAATCCCCCCCAATATATAATTTAAAGTCATTATAGATACTAAAAGCAATATGGCTTTGTTAGCTGGGATTTCCCATCCCAAACTTTCAGCTGAGATGTCTGTGGTGCTGAACTCAAGCGCATCAGTCGTGATCATCCGCACCTGAAGATCATCAGCTCTGCTTATTTGCGACCTTGAAATAATTTACGCTGCTCTAAGTAGATTGCGTTGGTCATTATGGAAATCAGCTTTTGCATCTTTTTAGTAAATAACGTGCAGATATTATCACTCCAATCTGTGCTTTTTTAGAATTATGCTCTCTTTGCTCCATTTAGTAAATCTTGTCCTAAATGTGACCCGTCACGGAAACCAGTGAGACAAGTCGGCAGCACAAGTTTCGAGAAAATGAGAAACCAAGTTTTATTTTTTTCCAAATTTGTGATTTTCGTTTTGAGATGGCACTTTTTGTACTTTAAAAGCATAATTTTTGCGGTTGAAATCGGCTTGTTTTTCCGGAGATTCTAGCGTGCAGCGGGGGGCGTCATTGTCTGTGTGTATTTACATACTGGATAAGTGGCTTGTGTTTCCGCCCCCACCCCCAAAGGGAACAGCGTTGCTCCTTAATAGGAATAGTTCGCCCAAAAATGAAAATAATGTCATTAATGACTCACCCATATGTCGTTCTAAACTCAGAAGACCTCCGTTTATCTTCGGAACACAGATTAAGATGTTTTAACGTTAGATTTAGTCCGAGAGCTTTATGTCTCCTCCATTGAAAATCTATGTACGGTTTCCATGTCCAGAAAGGTAATAAAAACATCATCAAAGTAGTCCATGTGTCATCAGTGGGTAAGCTTTAATGTGTTGAAGCATCGAAAATACATTTTGGTCCAATAATAGCAAGAATTACGACTTTATTCAGCATTGTCTTCTCTTCCGGCTCTGTCTGAAACCGCGTGAAGTCAAGTGACTGTAGTGATGCGGCTGCCCTGTTCCTCAGACATGTTTGCCAAGTTTTTTTTTTTTCAAATTTATAGCGTGTGTCTCCCCAGACTGTAAACGAAGCTCGGGCGCACAAAACAAAAGAAAAATAAAAGAAGCTGAGGGGCGAGACAGATAACAGTCAGTCAGCCATGTTGTACGTCAGTTGCGTCACTGACTTTATGCGGCGCCGCAGTCGGATGACGTCAAAGTACCGCAAGAGCTCTTCAAGAAATCTTACGGAGTAGTTTAATTTCGACTCGCGGTACTTTGACGTCTGATGTCACACTTTCAGAATCAGTGAATAACTCAAAATGCCCCAGATCGGACTTGTGTCCCTACTTTCCGTGACTGGTCACAAAAATTGCCAGAATGAGAGTATAGTTCCTAGTCATATCGGCCTAGAAAATCTCAACTTTTAATTTTTCGTTGGTCTTAGTACACAATGTAACTACAGAAAAGTCAAGTTTTAAACAGGAAAAATATCGAAACTCTTTGGTTAATTTTGAGCGCAATGTTAATGGTCAAAAAAATTATTACAGCACTTGTGGCGATTGATTGAAACCAGCTTAGAGGGAACATTGGTAAATATGCAAAATAAGTGCATGATGGTTACCATGAAAAGATAAATGTTACATTTACTAAAAAGCATCAATATCCTGTGGCAAGAGACAATTAGGTTATGCTAATGTCATCCACCGTTAGGTTGCTCTGATTAGCCTTAAAACATTCTGAAAAGATCTCATTTAAAGCCCATCGTGGGTCTAAAAGGAGGTGAGCTGGGAAAAAGGAGTGTGAAGGACCAGTTCACGTTCATCATTTTAAATGGTTCTGACAGCAGCTAGGGCTAACCGGGCTGCTAATTGCTAGCAGCGGTGTCAAAAAGGGAAACGTGGAAATAAAAGGAGAAAAACATCATCTAATCTTCTCTTACAATTTATCTTCTCTCCTCAAGGAATATCATTAAGGGCACAATATCATCAAGAGCCCGCATCCATGCTCCCAGACTTATTTACCCAGGCAGCTGGAATCAATTACGTGTATTGAAGACATTTTTTCTATTGGCATCTCTGAGATGTTTATTTGCATGAGTACCCTCATCTATTGTCATTACAGGCACCTGTCTAAGCGAATACATCAATGCGTTTCTTTTGGCGTCTGGTTGGAAATGAATGCCCAACAAACACGACGCTTAACATGGATAATTATCCCAATTTGATTGGAAACGTAAATTGTGGTCTCAAGCCAGACGAGATGTATTCTGAAAAGGACAACTATGTTAAATTATCCTTTAACTCAGACTTAAATTACACTCCAAGGAACTAACATTTTTCCCTTGACTTTAATAATTTAGAAGATAGGAGCTAGCGGCTTCCCAAAAATGACATGCAGTTACACAAAAATGAAAAATACATGGTGCATAGCATTATGTATGCATGCACTTTATCTTTAAAATTACATATATATGAATATACCACTTTATATGATTTGATTAATAAATACATGAACAAAAGAAAACGTGAACAAATGGTTTAAAAATGAATTCAACTGTTTTCTGTGCCTCATTGAGATAAACAGGGGCCCTATTTGCACTGACAAATATAAAAGCTTTTATAATAGGAGTGCTATTTTAACGTATTCAACTATTGCTGCATTCGCGTCATGTCGTAGTTGCCGTAATTACAAGATAACAACCTGTGATGTTCTCCTCAAGACATCATCTTCAGACTCGGAAATTATCTGTTTCTGTGGCGACACACCGGTTTGTATGCATTTCATTTATGTTCACATTAATTTTGCAGTAAGATATTTTGTCTACATTGACAATAGCAAATGCTATGAACTATTAAACCAAGCAATTAAGAGATAATCACTTAACTACTTTTTACTCCTCAAGTTGACGCAATCTTAAGTGTTTCTGTTTGCACATAACACTGAGGTGTTCAAGTGATAAACGTCAGAGCTAACTGAACACCTTACAAGTTTACAATTTGTAATTACGAGTGTGAATGTCATATAGTTCAGAATTCTGTTATTACGGTAATTCCAACCTGACATAAATGCACCTAAGATTACATATGTAAAATTCCTGCAACTTCTTGGAGAACTTCACTCCAAAATTCCAGCAATTTTTTATGGCAAAATAGAAAATGTTTTTTTAAACTGGGATCTAAAGATATGGGGTGGGGAAAAAACAAGCTTTTGCTTCATCCCGCTCCTTTTCGGACACATAAAGTTAATGGATATTTTGTTTTGTTTCATGTGGTAACACAATTATTGTATTTTCAATTATTGTATTTTCATATTGTATTTTATTTGATTTTATTTTATTTTAAATTTGTTATTTTTATTTTTTTTGTTCGAAATAAAAGAAAGAAAGAAAGAAGACCCCCAGGGGGCCCTCAGAAAGTTTCAGACAGAAAAGATAAAGCAAAAAGTTATTTTGAACATTAAAAAAAAATTATCATGACAAAAGAGTGAGTGTTTATCATTCCTTTCTTGCTACATACATACATAATTGTTTATATATCACATTATAGAGCCTTTAACTGTTGCCAGAATAAGGCACACCTATGCAATATTCATGCTGTCTATTCACCATCTTGATATGCCACACCTGTAAGATGGCAACGGAGAAGTTCTCACTAAAACAAATTTAGACCGATTTGGGAACAATATTTGAGAAAAAAAAAGGCCTTTTGTGTACATTAAAAAAGTCTTACTGTGGGTAGTACACACCAACCGTGTTTGAGGCGTCAAATTCGCGTCTACCACATCTAGTTTGCCGCTTGAGCATTTTGAGTTTACTAGCTTCATTCGCGCGTGAAATTCTAGTCATCGAGACTTTCACGCGGAAATTCGCGTCATGGGAGGGGCTTCTGCGACTGTAATCATGTCACTACTAGAGCAAGGTTCTGATTGGTTAACATGGTTTTTCCGCCAAAGTTAAAATTTTTCAACTCATGCATTTCCCATGGCAACGCTCAATTTGCTTCATTCGCGTGAACTAGATGTGCAAATGAGGCGGGATTGCGTCTACCGCGCCGCGCTAAACGCCTCATTCGCACCTCGAGACCTCCAGACGCGCGTCAACGCATCTTCACATTGACTTAACATTGATATTACTTCTCGCTTGAAGCCTCTACCGCGGCTGGTTGAACGCAGCATTAAGTTTTTGAGTTCAGCTCATGAAAAAATGGGGGCAAAAACAAAAGTGTTGCGTTTATAATTTTGTTCAATGCATGTTTTGTAATTTTCTGCATTTTTCTGACTACATTGCCCTTTATCTCACACATTGAGGCTTATCAAATATAGTATAAATCTTAATCTGTATTAACTCTTTCCTGCCATTGATGAGTATTTACGGCTTTCTGCAATACCGCTTTTATCCACCCTTCCGCAACTTATAAAACCCAGAAGTATCGCCCTAGGGCAAACAGCTGTATGTCTGTGTAAGTTTTGAGGATCGCTCTGAATCTGATCCCTATCAAAAGTCCTTCACAAAAATGTAATTATCTCAGGTTTTTGCTCCAAATTTTGTGTTTTTGAAGAAACCTAACCATATTTGAGAGGTGATAAAAAGAGAACTATGAAACGTTCTTTCATTTGATATATTGTATATGTTTATATATTTTAAGAAAAAACATTTTCTGGAAGGCATTAAACTTTTGTGAAAATCATGAAAAGTGCTGGCGCTGGCTGGCAACTTAAAAAAAAAACGCTGGCAGAGAAGGGGTTAATGTACTGCAGTGGGGAACCTTCAGGGCCTTCAACGCCTTCATAGAAGGCCTAAAAAAATTAATAAAAAGATTTTTTATTATAATAATACAAATAAATAATATTCAATAAAATATGTTTTTACATTTTTTTTTATTTCTATTTAATTCAATTTAATACAATACATGTAATATATTTTCTCTCATCTATGTTCTAACGTTAAGCTTACTGTCAGGTTCATGTCATGAAAACATCTAATCCAATCAGAATCGTATGTCTCTATTAAGGCCCGGTTATCTGGCTCATTCATTGGTTAGGACTTCATGAATCCCAAGCTATGTGTTTTGGTGTGGAAAGTGGCGGGCAAATCGACCAATCACGTTTTGATTTCAAGTGGGCTGGCAAAAAACAAAACATTGTAAGCCTTCATGAAGTCCTAATCATGCAACAAACTGGATGCGAGCAGCCGTAGAACACCAAAGACGAAGATCATAGACCGTTAATATTAATACAGTCTAATGGCCCGAATCTCTGCGGTGAGAGTGGTTGAGGTAAATGGCGGAAAACGTGATTGACGTTGTGGCTAGCTTGATAGGGCTGACGTAAAAACTAAATTACTTAAGCGCGTACTCGTGAAGAGCACAGCTGGGAGAAGCGCGTGCAGAGGAGCCTGTGCATATGACGCGAACACGAGAAAAATAAAGGGTTTAATTATACTTTTACTTCCTGACAGTTTCACTTGTTACGTGAGGATAGTAATGACTGACAGATGACGCCGAATTACATACAATATAATTTCCTAACTAAATCTGAGAGAATGCGAAAACATTCAAATATGTTTTACCTTGCTATACCCGATGGGCAGGGCGGAGATACATTTTGGTGGCCGACAAGAATTCGCAATAGCCCCGGGACCTCGGGGCTCGGGCTAGCGATTTTGCGAGCCCTGGATATCTTATAACAAAAGTTATAAGCCACAAGGAGGTGCACTGAGAACGCAGGGTGCTATATTTCCCCTTATGAAGAAGATTAACAAGGTATCCTACAGCTAAATATATATTTCCAAAAAATAAAAAATAAATTAAAGAACATAATTTAAGCTTGTTAAATGCAAATTTACAGAGCCCCTGTCATTACAGAGCAGCAGAGTCTGTATTTGTGTTTATCAGTTAGATTAAAGTAATTTTAAACTTTAAAACTGCATTTAAAGGCAGACAATGCCCATTCTGTAATTTAACTTTGCATGCTCAGAATTTTTACACGTTCACTGTATGATTTAACGAAATACGAATAGCCTAGTATTATGGATGGAGAGGCATTTGCACTTCATTGCATATTTTGAAGGCCCAGCTGAAGTACCCACGGTTCGCCACTGATGTACTGTATATACATTTTAGGACAGGGGTCTGTTACAAAAGGCTCGTCATATTTGGTGGTCTTTTAGCATCATAAAGTTTGATAACCCCTGCATTAGAACACAAAGAGCTGTTTCCAATTCATCGGCCAAGAAAATTTCACCAAGTTCTCCAAGCCAGGTATGTCCCCACCTTCACTGTGGGAAAAACTCGAATTCTTCTCAGCTCAGCGGTCTCTATTAATTGGCAGACTGTGTTCAGGTACCGCCACGTCCCCTCAAGTAAAAGTACAAGTAGAAGTAGCCTTGTGCGGGTGGGAGTTAACAACTAATGAGAACCTTATTAATCATTGCTCTAGGTCTTCATTAACAGAGCTGTGAAAGAGAGAAGAGGCTTTTCTGGAGAGGGAGAAAGCCCTACTGGAGAGGAGATGTTTAAAGGAAGATACGAATATTATTATCATAGCTCACTGGATGAGGGAAAGCGAGTTAGCCTCCATCTCGTGACCAGATGGAGGGTGTTAGGGGATATAATTAAATTTTCTGGCTACTTCTGCGGCATTATTTGATCATTTTAAAGCAGGCCTCTGGGAGACACTTTTATGTGGTGCTAGCCAGGAAAGAATTTTGATGGCGCTACGGAACGGTGCTAGCGCGCTACCGTTTCACAGATGCCACATCAAAAAGCTATTGTTGGGAATTTTCGTCTTGAGATTCGAAGTGCCGTGACTTCCGCTTGTGTCCGCTTGTTATTATCTGCATGTTCAGAGGCTAAATGATATTAGCAATCTGCTCAAAGAGAATGGACCTGTTATGTTACTCACAGTCTCTGAAGGCCAGTGTATAGCTCCATGTCCAGACTGCTCAACGTCTGCAAGCCCGACCAGTTCTCAATATGTCTGTAAAAGAAATCAATAATATAAAATTAGTTCAGTTACGTTACGTTTATTGTCCGCAACGTGGAAATTTGCCTTTGGCCTCACCATACACTATAAGACAACAAAAAAAATATAAATTTTAAAGGTGCTGTGTGTAATTTTTAAAAGGATCTCTTAACAGAAATGCAAAATTATATACAAAACTATATTAATATTAGTGTAAAGACCTTTTTATAATGACCCGTTATGTTTTTATTACCTTAGATTGAGACATTTTTATATACATACACCGAGGGGCTCCTTACATGGAAGTCGCCATTTTGTGCCACCATGTTTCTACAGAAGCCTTTTTTTGCTAAGTTGTCTCCGTCAATGACATGTTTTTCTGGTGGTGGCTACCGTAGCTTCTCTATGCGTTTCAAAAGCGAGGGGCGAGCAGTGGACTGAGCCGTTGGTTGCAATTCGCAACCTCACCACTAGATACCGCTAAAATGTACACACTGCACCTTTAAAAAAATTAAAGATAACATTAGAATATGATTATCTACAATTTTGACTACCTTAAAGGTCCAGCGTGGGTTTTTTAGTGGCATCCGGTGGTAACAGTGCGAGTTGCAACCAATTTCAATTTAAAAACGCAAAGAGAATCTACGGTAGCAGACACGGGACAAACATGTGACTAGTACTGTAGACGTGTAAGAAATACCACAAGCCAGATTCAAACCACCGCCCAAAGTATAAAAGCTCTTACAACCGAGCCTTCAACTGCTCAACAACATCTGATAAAACCAAGAAACCTAGATATTTAAGGACAAAAATAGACATGTTCATCATTTTTATTGAAGCAGCTTAATATGCATGCCAATGGATGACTGAAATAAACTAGACCTCTTCATCGCAGCTGCGATGAGAGCCAGCTGGCTTCATCATTTGAGAGTATATAAATTAGCACCCATTACAACACAGAGTCTGATTAATCAATGTTTTCAGAAGTTTCGCCAACGCCGTAACTATGTTTCTAGAAGTTTCCACCCGTTTCGCCACCTCAAACACCCTGGGCTTCCTCTGCTAAACACAGATAAACACAGACGCCCGTGAGAGAACGAGAACGAGAGCTCGTCGATGAGCAAGGCTTCCTTTTCTGTGCATCACGGTTCTTTTAATGAAACATTCAGCTGGAGTTTTCTTATTGCGAGAATTTTGATAGTTCCCTTTTGAACTGTTGTGAATCAGACTAAATCTGTTGAATGCTAAAGAAAACCAAAAATAAGTCGGGACAGATTTCAACAGCATGGAGATAATGGAAATATTGCATGAAAAGACTGCTGCGGGATGCAATAGAAGAACCATGCTGGGTGGTATGCAGGGGTTAAATTGGGATTTGTTGTGTAATTGTCGAATCTCTGTGTTAGAGGGGTAACATGTTTAATTCTGATGACAGCAAAGCCACTGGTGTTTTTCAGTGACCTCTGTTGGATTTGATACGTTTCAGCTTTGAAGCTCTGCCAAAGCATGACCTAAAATAAAAAAGCGTCGAGATTTGCATTAAATTATGCAAATATGTGAGTCTGACATGGTGCACATGTCATCATGCACAATTGATAAAACTTTCAGAAAAAAAGAAAGTTATAAGAATCATACAATCTCCTTGACTAATTATAGGCATAAGATACCCCAAAATACTCAGTTAAAGGGGTCATACTTGAGATTTTTTTTTAAGATGTAAAATAAGTCTTTGGTGTTCCCAGAGTACATATGTGATGTTTAATCTCAAAATACCCCACAGATAATTTATCATAGCATGTTAAAATTGACACTTTGTAGGCCTGATCAAAAAATTTGCTGTTTTTGGGTACAGTTGTCCTTAAAAATGCAAATGAGCGGATGAAATGTAAACACTGATCGCAATGATGGTGGTTTGTTTAAATTGAAACTCAATTATGCTGTCAATAATTTTTTCTCTCTCTCTTTCTCTTTACATTAAATGACAGTGCCATGGATTGAAAGTGCAGATTAACTCTTTCGCCGCCATTGACGAGATATCTCGTCAATTAAGAGAAAACGCTTCCCCGCCAATGACGAGATTTTCCGTCTTTCCGCAATACCGCTATTATCCACCAGGTGACTTCCGCAACTTATACAACCCGGAAGTAGGGCCTCACGTGAAAAAGATAGAACTCCGTGTATGTTTTAAAGATCGCTCTGCATCTGGGGCCGTATTCACAAAGCATTTTATCTTACCACTAAGAGTACTCTTAAATCGCACTAAAAGATTTTAGCTAGGAGTTTTCTCCTAAAAGTTATTCACAACGCCTTTCAGACCTACTTTTAGTTAGGAAAAATGATAACTCCTAAACTAAGAGTGAGTCTTCGTTGCTACGGATGACGTCAATTCTCATGCACGAGCTGCCTTGCAATGACCACGGTGATTGGTTGTTAGATGACAGCTGTCATGCGTAACATAACACAGACGCACCAAATCATGGAATTACAACATTGAAATATGTCTGTGTCCTATACAAAATAATAATAATAGTAATGCCATCGAAATGCATATATTAAAGAAAAGTCGTGAATGAAATTAAATTAAATCAAGGTAGCCTAATACCCAAATGAAAACCGCCAATTGCCTAATAATAAAAAACGACATTACATTAACACTTGCTTGATTAATTGACATCCTATTAGCCTAAATAGACTACTTAAAACAAGGAAATGTTGCCCATATTGAAGAATCCTAATGTAATAAATGACGGTGGATTATGAACTCGCCAAAACGGAAAAGAAAGCCCAACTGGATGCAGGATCAGTTACTGCTGCTGTTCCAGTTGGTGCCGGGAAAAAGAAACGTAATAAAAGGGAAATTCGGCACTGATATATCAAGCAAAACTAAGCGTGAGACATGCGAGACAATGATGCGCGGGTCAATGTACAAAACAACCGACACCCGACAAACGTTTTCAACTAACCCGCCCGCAAATCGGACCGCAAAAAATCCGCGGGTGACCTCAGGCATCCGCTCATTTCGGATCAACCCTCGCATTACTGATGGGAGAGGATTTGTTGCAGATCAATGCAGCATTCCCGCTTGTGTTGCGGACCCCGGACGACTGCGAGAGGCGGTGGTATGCATTGCATTACAATCGCAGTAGAGGGTTGAGATTGCAGTCTTTAAACAGACTAGCATGGCAACAGGTATGCCTATAATATTAAATATTTAATATCATTATTGTTTCATGTAATTTTAAAAAACTTCCTGCTTGCCATGAATGTAATGAATTATGAAACAAATGTTATAAACAATATGCTTACATTAAAGTGTGCTTTTAAGTATGTGCAATGCTTTTGAGTTGGTGAAACTGTCCATGTTAAGGAGGATCAGCACCTAAGGCATTTTAAGATCCTTTGTGAATAGGTCTTAGTGAGTTAGGAGTCCTCTCGACTTCTTTTAAGCTGTCCCAGACTTAGGTGCTACTTTTAGGGCTAAAATGCTTTGTGAATTACTCTTAGTGAAAAAAATTAGGAGTCCTAAATTTAGGAGTGACACGCCCAGTATTTTTAGGAGTTGCTCTTAAATTCGCCAGTTAGGAGCTACTTTTAGCCTTAAAATTCTTTGTGAATACGGCCCCTGATCTCTATCAAAAGTCCTTCGCAAAAATCGAATTATCTTTTAGCTTTTGAACAAAACCTACCTATGTTTGAGAGGTGATTACATGAGAACTAATGAAGGTAGGATAAAAGTTTTTTTTTTTTGAAAGCAGAGGGTCTGTTCTTTCATCTGATATATTGTTTGTTTATATATTTAAAGAAGAACATTTTCTGGAAGATATTAAACTTTTGTGAAATCTTTTTTTTTAAACGCTGGCGGGGAAAGAGTTAAGGGGATTACTGTGCTACCTACATACCAAAACAGGTGAAATCTGAACGACCTATTTTTTTACATGCTTGCAGAGAATGGTTTACCAAAACTAAGTTACTGGGTTAATCTTTTTCACATTTTCTAGGTTGATAGAAGCACTGGGGACCCAATTATGGCACTTAAACATGGAAAAAGTCAGATTTTCAAGCTATGACCCCTTTAACAAGAAAATGTACAAGATATCAGCAATATGTATTATAAATTAGCTATTGACATTTGCTGATCTTAGGTCAGCAGCAAGTAAATACAATTACTATAATATATATATATATATATATATATATATATATATATATATATATATATATATATATATATATATATATATATATATATATATATATATATAATGTAAATAATATAAATACAATAAGATAAATACAATTACTTTAGTCAGATTACTATAAATCCTAATTTAACCCCTTATGTTATAATTGATTTGTTGCTGGTATCATATTATTTTATTAAACTATAAAAGCGATAAAAGCGTGAAGGCTACCGCTCATTGGAAGGAATGAAAACACGTTATTGGCCTCGCATTAGTGCACACGTACCAGCACCGGCGGGCACACTGGCGCTGAGCAAAGCAAGACCTTCAGCTTATGTGCCCTCGGCCCCGGCCCAATTTAAACCCTGGTTGTTGGGTTCTATAACATACATCAGAAGTTTTTTGTTACACACAAAAGTTTGATAAAGTTTCTTTAGACTATAAAAAGAAATAGTTTGACTAAATGATTCTTTGAGAAAACTAAACAGGTGCTTTTATGGTATTGCTGTGAATAACCTTTAAAAGTGTACTGTACCACTTTGTATGAAGGACATGGCTTTTTTGCAAATACCATGCAAACATTTACAATGGCTAATCAACTGTAATATTGTTAAGAAAGGGTGATTTAGATTTAAGATAAGAGATAGACACTCCAGAATAATCTTTTTCAATCATTCCCATTCTGTGAAACAGTACAACTTTGGAAGCCTTCAGGTTTGAAGGACTTTCCTGGCTGCAGGAAAGTTATTTCCAGCGTCAATGACTGAACATTTCAGATGAACAGCAGGCTGCAACTGCCACTGCCAAGCATCCGTCTTCATGTGCCACAGAGATAATATAACTGTAGACGGACAGTGTGACCCACAAACCATCAATAGATGTTTCAACTTCGGATAGTATCTATTATTCGGGTGGATCGCACATATATCTTAAATTCTAATGCATCTCCGATGATCAAACAGAATAGATGTGTGAGAAGTGTTGTTTTTGTCATGAACAGTACTGAACTCTAAAACATTGAGAGATGCTTTTTACCAAACTGACCAGGGATGTGGTTTTTAAGGAGGATCGAAATTGAAATAAGCATTTACAACCCCCCTACTATTCATGCAACAAGTATTGAAAACATACAGTAGAGTGTCCCATTAAAATATAAGATGTGCATTGCAAAAAAATTATTTTCAAGAAAAAAAATAGTATTTTTGTCTATTCTTAACGACCCAAGAAAATAAGTAAAGTTTTTAGACCAAAAATAACAAATTTAAGTGATTTTGTGCATGTGGAAAGGAAAGAAATCTTGAACATTTTTCTTAAACACTAAATTCAAGAAAAATTTGCTTACCCCATTGGCAGATTTTTTGATTGTTTTGTGCACAAAATCACTTAAATTTGATATTTTTGGTCTAAAAACTAGACTTATTTGCTTGGGTTGTTTTGCTCATCAAGAAAAGGCATCTAAATGAAAGAGTTTTTAGATATTTTTACTAAAAAAAAAAAAAAAAAAAAATACTTTTTTTCTTGATTTTTTTTTTTTTTTTTTTTGCAGTGTGTTGTGCAAAATGGACAAAATAATTAACCTTTCATGTATATTGGATAAAAACATCTGCCAAAAAGTCAAACCACAGCATATATGGGAATCTGGGTGTTGC
This sequence comes from Paramisgurnus dabryanus, assembly GCF_030506205.2. NCBI lineage: Eukaryota > Metazoa > Chordata > Actinopteri > Cypriniformes > Cobitidae > Paramisgurnus > Paramisgurnus dabryanus. The sequence continues at coordinate 16,348,487 of NC_133359.1, read as the reverse complement.
ATTACAAAAAGCTCACATGTAATAATGCATACACTGCAAAAAATGACTCTTACTTTGAATTTTTGTCTTGTTTTCAGTAGAAATACCTAAAAATTCTTAAATTAAGATGATTTTTCTTGATGAGCAAAATGACCCAAGAAAATAAATCTAGTTCATAGACACAAAAATATACAATTTAAGTAAATTTAAGCTTAAAACAAGCAAAAATATCTGCCAATGGGGTGAGAACAAAAATGTAAAAATAAGTTTTCTTTTTTTCTTAAACACTTAATTTGCTAGCAAAAATTCACTTAAATTGTATAGTTTGTGTCTAAAAACCAGACTTATTCACTTAGGCCATTTTGCCCATCAAGAAAATACATCTTGATTTAAAGAATTTTAGATATTTCTACTGAACACAAGACAAAAATACAAAGTAAGAAAGTCATTTTTTTGCAGTGTACATTTACTACAATTTTCTTTAATATTTCTTGATCATCTATTGTGCTAATATTTTGTAGTTATTATTTTGGGCTAAAGGTTCCTTAAAGGGATAGTTCACCCAAAAATAAAAAACTCTTGTCATTATTTTATTTTAAACCTGTAGTTTTTTTATTCTGTTAAAAAAATTGATGAATGGTTTTAACAACACAGATGATGGTACCCATTGACTTCCATAGTAGCAAAAACAAATACTCTGTAAGTCAACTGTGTGCTTAGAATTATTTATCAAAATATCTTATTTTGTGTAACATGAGGTTGAGTAAATTATGACAATTTTAATTTTTTAATGGACTTTGCACTTAAATTCTTGTTAACGCTGAGCACACCAATCTAACATGCAAACACAATTGTTATGCATCTTTAAAAAAAAAAAATTCAAATTGGACATTACCTTTGGCCTATACTGTATACACTTGTCATACCAAATCTATAGCCTTGATACTGATAACATAATTTATCTAAAATGATTATCTATGCATGTCCCTATTTTAGAAGCAACAGTAATATTACATTTTATAAGCATTAGAAAATGTTACTGACAAATAAAAACAGACCTGATTTAAATTTCACATCCAGGTCTGTAAAAGTAACTCATAGTTATTTCTAGCACAACCTCTGTGTTGCAAATTACAGAAATGTATGCACCGAACGAAAACGCATTAGCATTTATAGCCGACTTTCGAAATGCTGTTTCAATCACTAAATCAACACATTACTCCCAGGTGACAACAAAGCCTAAGACGAACTATTAAAAAGAGAAGCAATGCTGCAACAATCCTGCAAATAAATAAACATCTTCCCAACTTTTGCCTGCAAGCAAGATGCGCAGACACCAATTGTATCCCAGGGCACCATAGTTCACCATTACAGCACTGTGTTGTGCTCCCAAATCATGTTCCGCCTCGCAATTTACGACTACTTTAAATTACCCACGATGCAATTACACATAACCTAATGAGAAAGCGTTTAATTGAGGAGAGGAATGCCACATCCCCATGAGCATTAGTTTGTGACTGATGCAAATTCATGCACATGCAGTTTGCCGTCTTGGAAACGTGGCCCAGCATCTCTCCATCCTCCGACAGGAAGATCCGCCTGGCTGCTGACAGCACATTTAAGCTGGGGAGGCCATTTTGCGTCGCTCCTAAAGAAGTCACAACCAGAGGAGTCTTAATCACTTATTTATCTCTGGCACTTAACGCCGAATGATTTAAAACTTCTGGGATTTGCCGCCGTGTTGTGCTCTCAATTCTGTCAGTTCCATCATTCAGTGGCTCTCCCTCTCTATCTTTCTCTCTATCACTCTCTCTTTCTCTCTCTCCAGACGTTGTTTTTCTTGACACACCGCGTAGCAAGCAGCTGCACGACATGCATTTCCAATAGCTATGCCCAGGAAATTACAAGCCGCCCTCCATCTGTTGCTGGCATCAGGTTTTTTGAGCTTGGCTTGCACATATTTACATCAGCCGTAGAAATTTAACAATGTCCATATCTGGTTTGAACATGTCCCCTTCTTTTACTCCCAGTAACCCAATCCATGTGTTCATGTATGTGCGCGTAGGTGTAAACGGGTATTGATCGATTTAGGACATAAACAGACCACATTGTGCAGAAAGACGCTTCCTGATTGGTGACAATGCAGGAATCTGCCATCAATATTGGTGAAGTCTAATACTATACTAAGTGATATTTACTGTGGGACTAGAGCTCTTTCAGTCTGTTTGCTGGTTTACAAACAAGACAAAAATGCAACGAACTATAAAAATCGCACAGTTTCTTAAATATTTTGAAACGATACCTTTTTAATAATATAGGTGCTAATGAATAATAATTTTGGGCTGTATTGATTCATAAAGAATCTTTATCTGCAGAATATTGCTGTTTTACAAGAAAAATAATTCTAGTGAAAATGGTGAATCATACACTGTAAAAAAGGTAAGAAAAAAAATACTCTATTAAGAATCTTTGAAAAATGTTTTGATAATTCTTCCATATTTCTTTTTCAAAGTAAAAAACGCCTACGTATGATCTGCATTATAATTATAATTTCTGCAGAATTGGGCATGCCTAAATAAAAAATTGTCTTATTTTAATTAAAACTTTGTGCTCCATAACTTTTGGGGAAAAGTCCAGGATTTGTCCAGGTTTATTCACACTGCCAATGATTTTCCAGAATCTGTGCATGCATTCACACACACATACCGTAAAGACACGTAACGTATTGATGAGTTGTCTCGTCAATTAAGAGAAAACATTTGCATAAATAAATGTGTTTCTGAAGAATTTGTATGTTAATCTGCAATACCGTGATTATCCACTAGATTTAGGTTAAGGGTAAGTTGGGCACTTACCCAATTTATGAAAAAACTGAAGCCAAAATTTTATTTAATCCTTTTAAACTTTATGTATGTTTTGATAATTGTTCTGAATCTGATTTCTAACAATGTAATGTAACAAAATGTAATTCCTTCACAAAAATGATATTATTTCAGCTTTTTGCTAAAAAAAAGTTTTCTTCGTTTTTAAGAAAATACACATATTTAAGAGTTTATAAGCTGAGAAAAATATACAGAACGGATGAAAAAAATCCCTGTTTGTTTGTTTGTTTATTGCTTTTTTTGAAAGCATAGGGTCTGTTCTTTCATTTGATATATTTGTGTGTGTATATATATTTTTAGAAGAAAATTTTTCCGGAAGGCATTTTGTGAAACTTTTGTGAATAACTTTTTAAAAAATGGCTTGCGGGAAATTAGTTAAATTACTGCATTTGGTAGTTTTTTCACAGCATCTAAAGTTTGCTAATTATCCATGATTTCTTTCTTGAGAAACCACGCACGTGCATTTTTGTTTATGACCTCATAAGATCATAAGGAGTATGTGATGCAATGTTCTGTCATGATCAGAACAATGATCTCAGCTTCAGCTCCCTGATCTCTGCTTTAGTCCAGTTTGCAGAGATTTCTTGTTGTGAATGTTGATTTGCATTGAATCCTTGTGTCAAAGTGCTGAACCAAAACTTCTGGTTGCATGACATGCGCATCCTCACTATGGCACGGCTCTTACGTCTTTCTGTGAATATTACGGCAATGTTACTAGGTCCTCTTTATGGGAGCAACCCCAAAACATTTACAGGATGTGTTTATGTTCACACAAAAGCCTCTCTGCCAATTTTACAGAAATTTTCTGGGACCAAAATTCGGTGTGAATGGGGTCATAGAGCTACTCTCTAATAATGCCAACTCTAATTTGCACATTAAAACAAAACAAGCGGCAACTGACTGTTTAATTGTACTTTACACCAGTGGTGTTCAAACGTTTTCAGCGTGCCCCCCCCCCCTTGTGTATGGCACATTCCTTCGCGCCCCCCCCCCCCCTCCAAAGAAAATTAATGACAAAAAACTTTTCTAAAGCTCAACATTTTAATAAAAAATAAAAAGCCATATTAAATTATACAAAGTAGTGCTTTTGGTTAGTAGCTTTAAATTTGTTTAGGTTTAAATACACAGAATTCATGATGTATTTTATAAAATGTCATAAAACTGGAGCCCCCCGGCACCATCTCGCGGCCCCCAGTTTGAGAACCACTGCTTTTACCCAATCATGAAACAAATAAAAAAAAAAAATAAACATTGCCATTGACATTGGAGTAGAAAAAAATCTAACGTTTAGTTTTATGTGCTCACGCGAAACCTTCATGTGCAGAATTTTTTTTAAGTTTAGTTTTGCGTGCACACATAACATTTTCGCATGCGCACATGAAACTTTCGCTTTCATGTGCGCGTGCGATAGTTTTACGTGCACACAAAACTAAACACGATAGTTTCGCGTGCACACGTGAAACCTTTGCATGCACACATGAAACTTTCGCTTTCACGTGCGCACGCGAAACTAAACTTTTTTTTCTCCATGTCCCCTTAGGGGCTCCGTATACACGACATTGTCATCAAACAAACTAAAAAAACGATTTCTTTGCATTTTTTTGCGTATTAACTCTTTCACCGCCAGCGTTTTTAAAAAAAGTTGCCAGCCAGCGCCAGCGTTTTTCATGATTTTCACCAAAGTTTAATGCCTTCCAGAAAATGTTCTTCTTTAAATATACAAACATACAATATACCAAATGAAAGAACAGCCCCTCTGCTTTCAAAAAAAGAAAAATGTTTCATCCTACCTTCAGTGGTTCTTTTATAATTAGCTTTTGAATATGGATAGGTTTCTGCAAAAACACCACATTTTGAGCAAAAGCAGAGATAATTCCATTTTTGTGACGGACTTTTCATAGAGATCCCATTCAGAGCGATCTTTAAAACAGACACGGACATGCAGCCGCACGCCATAGGGAAATACTTCCGGGTTTAAAAAGTTGCGGAAGGGTGGATAATAGCGGTACTGCGGAAAGACGGAAAATCTTATCATTGGCAGGGAAGCGTTTTCTCTTGATTGACGAGATATCTCGTCAATGGCGGCGAAAGAGTTAATGACATTGTTCACACGGATACACAAAAAAGACTAATTGGCGAAGCCACACAATTTTTAAACATGTAATACATGAAAACGGTGAAAACATCAAAGTTTTTTAAAATTTGTGTTTTTGTAGTTTACACAGTCAATAACACTATCATTTTCAAAAAAAACGGGCACTTTTAAATCTGTTTTCAAGTTGTCGTTTTAAAGCCATCAAAACTCATGTTTGAACTCATGTAAATGAACAGCCAAAACAATACAAATTGAAAACGACCCCTAACGTGTCATTAAAATGTTTGGTTCTTAGCCAGTTTATGATGCAGGAAGCACCAATTATTTTTGATTAATACTACAGCCTCGTCTCACGAGAATTCTTATATATGTTACGAGTTGGCTAATTCGTATGCAAAGTTAATTGTGCAAAAACGTATGATTATAAAAAACAATTACGAAACCCCACCCCTAACCCCAACGTCACAGTGACAAAGGCAAATCGTACAGAACTCTACGAAAGTGATCGTACGAATTCATAAAAATAAGCCACCCCCGTAAAATATGTACGAATTGCCATGAGATAGCGTTAAATACTACCCTACCAGCATATAGGACAAGGTAATTACCATACGTCTTTAGGTGCCTATCAGAATTTCTTTAAAACACAACAGATTCTGCAGACTGAGCTTAAATCACAAGTTGAAGACAAAGAGTAATCAAAGTTTGGCGGGGGTGATTGACTAGACAAACCTGAAAGTACTGGGTTTTCTTCCCGTGTGACTAATTGACAGATCGACTAATTGATGGGCCCATCGATTGCGCTGTGCAGTTTCTAAATGACCAGTAATGAGTCAGAGAGGTCGATCCACAGCATCTGGAGAACAGGTACCTGTAGTTGATACCCCGTGGCCCTATAGTCTTAAATTACAGACCAATTTGTTCCTTTTCAGTCATGGCATTTGTGTGTGTTTTTGCACAATGCACAAGGCAATCATGTAAGTGAACGTTCCTGTGAAGATTCGTGAAATATGCGTGACGGTTTTTAACAGTGAACATTTACTAGAGTCGAAAGCCTCCTCACACAGCTGTGGTGTAATGTGAATTGATTTTGAACACATTTTCTTGTTTGTTTGGTGAATTTTAAAATCAACTTTATAGTCAAACTGACGCTTTACAGTCAAGCTGATACTTTTAAGGCATCCTCAAAACAACGTACTCCCATAAATGTAAAACTGTTACAGAGAAATCTAAAATTCATTGAAAACTGCTGTTTAAATTGCCGTCTATAAGGAAACAGCTATTGTAAAAAAAAGTCAATTTGAGTTTTCTTGGCTCATGTTCATTTCCAGCTATAAAAGGGGGGACGCTGCCATATTTCAAAGCAAAAGCTTTATAGTATACTTAACATTAACACTTCAACTCTTAAAGCTAAACTGTCATAAAAAAGGTACAAAAGCTGCCAATAATATGTACCTTTGAGGTACTAATATGCACGCTTTAGGTAAATAGGTGTACTTTTCAAAAGTGTAACCACCTCAGACCCAGCTTTTGTCCATTATATTTTTGAGAGTAGGCTATACAGTAAGTTAGACAACCAAACATACAATACAACCACCATAGTACCTGACAGATATCCATGTCTCTATAACAGTCAAAGGAATATGACAGCATCATAAGATCCTATAGCATATCGAAGTAATTTTTTTTTATTTACATATAAATGACCTCTTATCGCCTGGCATAGGACAAGCGGTACAAAGCGTGACCTCTTATCTTCTTTATAACAAAATGCTGATTTTCCATCAGGAAAACCCCAGTTTTTCATTTGACATAAAACTTTCAACCTTGGTTTGAATGAAGTGAAGATTGCTCTATGAATGGCTAAGCAAGGACAACATCCCAAAACCCCAAAACCATCTACCTCCATCTGTAAAATGGCTTCTCAACAGGAGAAATTGGTCTGTGTTTCATAAATATTCCAGCATTCCGAGATCTGCATAAACTCACTGTTTGATGTAGGGACCTGGGAGATGGAGTGAGCCGTTGGAAGTTTGCCAGCTTTAAATCTTCCCTTTACTTCGACTTCAGGTGAGGAATGAATACAAATGCATGGTGAGTTACTGAACCATTCCAATAATTAACTTCATGTAGCGACACACTGGCGTGTCGAGATCTGACGGCGCAGCAATACAATATTTTTACTTTTATTTTTTGTTTGTTGCGTTTTTTTCTGTCATCAACATGACAGATGCCCAGCCAGAGCTGTAGGAGTTCGTATCATTTATTTTACACATCAGTGACCCAACGTCTTCACACCGTGAATGAAAAGGAAATATTATTTTCTGAGAATAAAGAACTGTTGAAAAAACTGCTTGAGATGGTAAACCGGTGCATGCAACCAAATAAACAAACTCCACGCAACTGTTTTCTTCAGCTCACTGTTAAGATGGATGGCATACGGTACTCAGTCTGTTTAAAAGTTTCCTTACGTACTTTGAAAGCAAACAAAAATGCAAAAAGCAAGTGCAGGTCTGGCTCAGTGAATATTTGGGGCAAAATATATATGCACTTTTACAAATAAAGGTGCTAAACGATCCCATAGAAGAACTGTTTTTGATGAATGGTTCCATAAAAAAAACTTTTTGTAAGGTTACTTCCTTGAATGGAGGTTCTTTTAAGAACTTTTGACTTTAAAGAATTCATAATCCTGCCTTCCTTGTTCATGCTTTTTCTAGTTTAGTACGGGATAGTCCCATGTTTTGTCTGAAAGCACATGGCCTCTTTTGGTGTGCCATGTGCTCTCCTGTCTTATGTTTTGACCCCACCCTCTCCTCTCTTTGTTAATTAACTTGTCATTGGTTTATGCTCTCTTGAATTGCTTTCCTGTTCAATGCTCTTTTAGTTGCTGTCCTGTGCTGTTTTGTGCACATTGTGATTTGTAAAAATGTGAAGAGTTATGTCTTGTTTTTTGCCCTATTAACTCTTTCACCGCCAGCGTTTTTAAAAAAAAGTTGCCAGCGCCAGCGTTTTTCATGATTTTCACAAAAGTTTAATGTCTTCCAGAAAATGTTCTTCTTCAAATATATAAACATACAATATACCAAATGAACGAACAGACCCTCTGCTTTCAAAAAAAAAACTGTTTCATCCTACCTTCAGTAGTTCTTTTGTAATCAGCTTTTGAATATGGATAGGTTTCTGCAAAAACACCACATTTTGAGCAAAAAGCAGAGATAATTACATTTTTGTGACGGACTTTTCATAGAGATCCCATTCAGAGCGATCTTTAAAACAGACACGGACATGCAGCAGCTTGCCATAGGGCAATACTTCCGGGTTTAAAAAGTTGCGGAAGGGCCCACCTAGTGGATATTAGCGGTATTGCAGAAAGACGAAAAAACTCGTCATTGGCGGGGAAGCGTTTTCTCTTGATTGACGAGATATCTCGTCAATGGCGGGGAAAGAGTTAAGTTGTCAAAGTGTCTGTTGTTTTGCCCCCTCATGGGTGTTTCTGTTATTATAATAAAGTTTTGTGTTTAATGGTATCTGCACCGGGGGTTCTGTTCCTGCAAACCTTGACAAAAGGTCATTTGAAGAACCAAAAATGGTTCTTCTATTGCATCACAATGGAAAAAAAAAACATTTTAGAACATTACTTTTTAAGATAAATACTGTACATACGTATTTTGTTTTAATTATTGGTTTCTAATTATTTCTTTTTTAAACCATTGGGGTTAAGGGTTAGATTTGGAATATAATATATAGGTTTCTTCATATTTTGTTTATTTTTAAACCATTGTCGCTTGGAGTTGGGGTTGGAATTGGGGTTTGGGTAAGGATGTCATTTTATGTAACAAAAACTTGCTTTAATCCCAAAGCGATATAAGCGTATAAGTGAACGGGAAGGACTGGGGTATCATATGCACGCAAAATTGGAATTTGGGTCGTGCTATTAATACGCATTTCATGAGCATGGGCTGGTATTTATATATCAAATAAGTATATAATCAAATAAGGTATGGAAAAATAGTTGTAAACAAGGCCATACAGAATAGTCAGGTTTTTATATCTCAGAAGCCCAACCATGTGCTGCCCAAGATCAATAATCTCAACTTGAACAAGTGCAGAAATTGGGACCTGAATGACAGCAGAGAAGCTCACACTGACACTACCTCTCAAAACCTTAAACAGAGCTTCAGAAGAAACAAAGGATCATTTTTCGTGGGACCCCAACTCCGCAAGCCTAAGCTGAAGACCACACTACAACCAGAGACAAAAGTGAGAGGGGGAGAAGAGCCGAGGGAGGCCGTATGGTCTTTTCTCTTTCCATCTCTCTTCACGGTGATAGATCTCCCTCTCTCTCTTTCTCTCTCCCACCTGCTCCTTTGTACTCTGGAACCCGCAGCTTTTAAGACTGCTACCGCCTACAGAACTAGCCTACAGGAAGTCTCATCTCAACGCTCCCCGGTTCCCAAAGAAAAAGCCTAATCCTTGTTAAATTCTGCGCATAGTCCAAATCTCGTGATTGGGAGTAAACGCAGATGTCAGCTACGGTAAATATCACAGGAAACTGAGTTTACAAATACTCACGCAGGTTTTTACAGTGGGTACATTAGCATATTGCTTTTATCCCACCTCTGCTTCTCCGGATCAACAAGCTCTCAGCAGCATGCGGTACCGCTGTGTTCTGCTGAGTCTGCAGTTTACACTAATCCGACCCGGGGTGTGAAAACAAGCACGTATATGAAAGCAATGATGCCACTTCTTCTCATATTCAGTTGAGTGTGTTGCAGCAAACTTTTAGATGGCTTCAAGGTAAGTGGGACAAAATGAAATCACTTCTGCTTACCGGACGAAGATAAATTTATAGCGCATTAAGCATTTACAAATAAAATCAAACCCTCTGCAAATATCTTAAAGGAACACGACCACATTTTGGGAATTTAGCTTATTCACTGTATCCCCAGAGTTAGATAAGTCCACACATACCTTTCTCATCTCTGTGCGTGCTGTAACTCTGTCTGACGTAGCCGCCGCTAGCTTAGCTTAGCACAAAGACTGGAAGTGAATGGCTCCAGCTAGCATACTGCTACCAATACGTGACAAAATACCGCAAACATTTTCCTATTTATGTTACTATCTTTTAACAGTATACATACTGGGAACTATTATTGGATTATTTAAAAACCTACAAGTGACGTTATGTACTGTCTATGCTCTACACGCGTGACACATCATCCCCATTAAATCATTTCATCCACAGTTGTCTATAATGCATTTATGGTAAACTCTTGCATGTAGGCGGCTTAATGCTTTATTACTGTGTCACGAGGCTAAACTACCCACGAAGCACACCAGTGCTATTATTATTTACTTTCTCTCCGATTTCGCAGATAGCTTTGTCAATGCCAACAAAGCTGAAAATGATTCAATATTTCTCCATTTGTTTTCAACCGTAATAATAACAGCACACTCGTCTAAACAAGCGCATCGTGATTCATTGCCAATGACAGGGAACCTTCCATCAAACCACGTTGAAATCGCCTACACCTGTGAATGCGGGCGCATCCATAAATAGGAAACTTTTCCTCATTCATACATCCCCATTAAACATTCGTGACCACTGTGGATGGAGAATACCAAAGGATGGTTGTCATGGAAACTCTCCTTTTGTTTGAATATTAGCATGCTATTAGATCTCGCAGAGATGCAGAACACAAACTTTGGCCTGCTGGAAAATCAGCCATTTCGGAAAGACGAAAAAAAAAGATTATTTTTCATGCACCCTGCTGTTGCAGTTTTAAATGGTTTTTAACAAACATCTCAATTTTCTAAATCTTGTTTTAGCATTTTATCTCAATTGACTCGAGGGTGAGCAATTTCATTTGTTTTGGTCTTATGTTTTATTAGCATGTTTCTTTCAGAAATGTCTTAGTTTTCTGATGCAATGCTTTATGAAACACTGGTGAGGAAATAAAAAAGCCTCATTATGAAGAAATCTTCACCCAGACAGCAGAACAGCAGGATAAACAGTATGCAGATTTATGGATGTACACAGTGAGATTTATTCACAATAAGGCAACAAACTGCTCAGGTTAAAGGGACAGTTCACCCAAAAATGAAAATTCTGTCATCACTTACTAATTTCATGTATACATTTCTTTGTTCTCCTGAACACAAGGAAAGATATTTGTAATCAAGTAGGAAGCACCATTGACTTCCATAGTTGAGAAGAAAAATAAGTTGAAAGTCAATGGTGCTCAAAAACGCTTTGGTTACAAACATTGCTCGAAATATCTTTTTTTTGTTCAGCAGAATTTTCATTTTTGGGTGAACTAGTCATTTGTTCAAAGTTTTATATTCAGTTTAGCCGATAGCGATAAATAAAGAAATCCAAAAAACATCCTTAAAGGGACAGTTCACACAAAAATGAAAATTCTGACATCACCCTTAAGTTTTTTCAAACTTTTACAAAATTCTTTGTTCTGCTGAACACAAATGAAAATATTTTGAAAACTTTTATCAACCAAACAGATCTGGGGCACCATTCACTTCCATAATATTATTTTTCCAATCAAGTCAATGGTGCCCCAGATCTGCTTTGTTAGAAACATTTTTCAAAATATCTCTAGAACAAAGAAATGTATACAAGTAACAACTTGAGGATGAGTAAAGGATGAATTTTCATTTTTCAATAAATATCCCCTTTGATGTACAGTATGTATATATCAGCAGATGTGTTATCTTAACAAAAACAGGTTTTCTGATGTCATACACCAAACAAAGACTAAATAAAATAGATGCATTAATGATAACAAACCCATTGAATTTAATTATATTTTTAAAACAAATATATTTTTCCAAAGTAGTATATAGTGTGCAATATCTTGGTTAAAATGAAAGCGCTGAGGCACCGCACGGCAATCTGCAAGCCGTTGCATCACTGCGAGAAAATCTCTCTGCTGTTAGCCCATTCTCAGGCGGCTGCAATTACCCATCGGGTGGGTCGACTACAGTTCAGGGGCGCCAGGCTGCAGCACAAGGCCGAATGGCATAAAACCCACACAGCAAACTGGATTAAAATGACCCCGTGTTGTCATCAGCGTTTTTGTTAATGCTGAAATTGTATGGAGCATGTTGTGCTGCTAAAGCCAGTCTGTCAGAAGAAAATAGGGTATCATATCCTTCTAGACTTGGTCATAGGAGGCCAGCAGAAAGAAAACAAAAGCCCTGTCTCCACTTACGGAAAAGTAATGGGTTGCCAGCACCTCCCATCTGCAAAGTCTGATAAATAGGGATGTAAAGAAGAACTTTCGCCAGCAGTGTTGTTGGAACTTATTTGCCGTACTTTTTAAATATTATTGAATTTATAGCTCTGTGATTAGGCTTTATGAGATGGCCACTGCATGTTTTATCCCCGGGGTGTTTATGAGATGTGTATCACATACACATATTATCGTGCAAGCACAAAGTCAATGCACTGAGGTTCCCAAAGCAAAGCAAGATCATGAAACAACCCTTTCATTTTTCACACTGTGTTTTCTTGAATGCATTTTCTTGTCATAAACGCTATTTTATTTAGAATCAAAGACCATAAACTATCATGGAGCTATCTATGCCCAAAGATAGGAGGGGATCATTGTACCCTTCTAATGCAGAGTCCACCGCACAACTAGCCAACCAGGATACCCAAACTCTTTTAACAACACTGCATCTTCAAAGATTTACTGTAGCTAATACTGAAATGTAATTGTAAAAAAAGCTCAAACAAAAAGTGTACCATAAAAATGCACAAGATTCGACTAAGAAGGTGGATTTTTGGGAGTGCAACTGAAGCTAAACTGCCCACTAACGGAAGCGCGCTAGCGTTATTTATTTTTTACTTTCTCTCCGATTTCACAGATAGCTGTGTCAATGCCAACAAAGCTGCTCTTTAGTCACTTTTAAGTCTAATAACGTGTCAGACACTATAGTCTTGCTTGTTCGCCGTGTCTGCGTAGCGGGACGTGATTTATTTGAAGTCCAACAGCAGCTCGCCTCTGGTGAAGTTAATATATGCAATGTCCAGCGTCATTGTGATTTTTGCAGATTGGAAATGAGAGCTGGCATTAGTGTTTTCTTCAGGCCGAAAAGCCCAGATCCGCTTTAGCTAATGTTTTAAATTAACACTAAACCCAATTATTGTTCAGGCTACAGAAATCAAAGAAAAGCGTTAAAACATCCTCATTAGGCAAGCATATGACATTGTTTAATCCTCATTTAGGAATCACGGCTTCCGAAAGCCGTTAAAAAAATATTAGGGTGATGACCTTTAACTGACAGATTCTTTGTGGAAGCAAAAATTTTCTTCTTTGGCATCGCTGTGAAGAACTTTTTAAGCACATTTATTTTTAATAATATTTTTTTAGTATTGACTAAATTAAAAGTATATTTACAATAAAATTTTGTGTTTTACTTAGGCATTATGGGATTGGGTGATTCTCATGAAATCCAGATTTAGACGGTGTCCAACATCAAAATAAAAAAAACGCTTAAAGCCAATTTTAAAAATTTTAAAAAATATTTCCTATAGAATTATTTACATTTTTTAGATAAAAAATTATCATTACCGCAACATGATATTGCATTAAATATATGCATTTACAAACTTGTGTTTCGGTAATGAGAACTAAAAAGTTGTCTAGGAATTATGACAAACAAAATTTTAACTTTTATCTGGAGAGAAAAAAGAAGAACTGCTTACCTGGTAGCCATCTTGAGTGTCACAGTCAATTATGTCCCTTACAACAATTTTTTTTTTTTTGAAAATGTTAGTTCCTTTGACGGCCTAAACAATGATTGAAAATTGTTGCGGAGGATGAGAATTTTTTTTTGGACACATTTATATTTCTTATTATTGTCTCTACGTTTACCAATGATCACCAAATACCGCATGTTTCTTTACTGTAAATGTTTATAGTATAACATGCACTGAAGCTTTTTATTTTTTAGATTTTTTAATTTTAAAATATGTCCATGTCAAAGAACCTAAATCCAGTCATGGACACATTGCGGTACTGAAAATGTTCCCCTTAAATGTGAAAAAAAAAAATTGGTTTGTATGATGTCATTTGAAATCATGTGCAAAATAATACACAAAGAGATGTTTGTAACTGTATGCTTCTTATTTTGATACTCTTACTTTTTTATCAAAATGTTTCATGACACCTCATAAGTCTAATTTCACAAGAATCACTCGATTGCTTTCTCTATAAAGCAAACTTACGATTGCTGTCTTCATGTTTGACCGAAACTGTCCATCTTCATTGTGCTGCTTTCAATGAAAGCTCATTATTGAAAGTGACCATATGATGTTTTCCGGTTCAACACCAGCTGCTATAACAGGAAATGCGAGGGCACCAATCAACAAACAATCATTGTGATTGGTTTTATGAGGTTCACAGGGCTCTTGAAATTAATAAGCATTGTCTTTTATGAGTGTCAGTTCATCAATAATGCGTGCATGGCGCCAACATGACAGTCTCTGGCAGTGACTGCAGAAAAATCCCAACCGTGTCTCCAATTACATCTTAAATCAGATCTGCATTAAAAGCGTAAGACAAGCTTAATAAGTCGATCTTGTTTAATAAGTGTGATGGAAAGAAACGCAGCTTTGGATGGCAGACAAGCGTGCAGGCGCGCGGTCAGGAGATGGAGGCTGACAACCACACCGTTTGCAAACCGCACACATACACAAGACGACTGGATGGGCACTGCTGCTGCGAGGTAGCCAATCGATGTCACGCAATCCAAATTCAGAAGGGTCCAGCAAGAGACGAGGGGTACTGTAGGTTTATGGCAAATTATGCCATTTTGGTTTATGGAATATGATGGCTGTCAAAATCTCTAAATAGATTCCTCACCTCCGAGGTCAGACGGAGTATGAATGTGCTGTCTGCATCACAAAATATGTTATAAACAGAAAAATAAAATGAAAAGCACCACTGAATCTTTCTTTTTTAATCCTAAAAGTCTTAAAGGGATAGTTCACCCAAATACTTTGAATTCTGTTGTCGTGCATCATGTCGTGCCAAACCTGTATGAGTTACTTTTATTTAACCCAAAACGATGTCATACAGGTTTTGATAGTCTGTAAATACAGACAGAATTTTCTTATTTGGAGAACTACAGCAGTTTGTCTCCAGAACGTATATAACTGATGCTGTGAGGGGGAAGAGCGATTCAGCGCCGCGTCCCAGCCTGACGGCGGATTATTGTGCGTGTGTGTTTCTAGAGCGGTGGGTGAAAAGAGATGAGTCATAAGAGCAGACACAATCACGGCAAGTACCGCAAAGAACCCCATCTGGACCCATCATGATCATACGCACACTTACGCATACAGTTGTTGAAATGGGCCCAGCTATGCGGCAGAGAGCTTGTGATTGAGACGCTCCCAGGGTCTGTAACTCAATACCGTGATTGAAAGCTCACGGACAGAGCCCGGGCACCTTAAAATGATTGATGGAGCCTCAAGACTAACAAGAGGACCTTGTCAGCACTGCGTAAGCTTAGATTTGATTGACACCCACCTTTGCCCCCTATAACCACCGCTGTTCTGCAACCAAATTCATACTGGTTCATGCTGATCGCTTCAACAGGGAACAAAATAGGCACTTATTGAGTCCAACAAGTTTGTCTGGAGTGTTCTACATTTTAAGCTATAGCACATATAGATTTTGGACATTTAACATAGTTGTCCAGAGGACTGCAACGAGTTCTGCTGAAATGTAAATCTATTTAATAGAGATATCGGCCGCCAATTTTTATTGGTTGATTTTTGATCAAATGATCTAATATTGTGCATTGTGTACTGTGAAAAGCGCTATACATGTACACTTAAATTGAATATCAGTATCGGAATTGGCCAATAGCTGTTTATTAAAATCTGTATCGACCAAAAAAAAGCCACCAACGCTCTTAACTGAACTCATGGCGGCTTGATTTTCCATGCACAACAACTGGATTCTCTGAAATAAACATATTCCATTGAATGGGGATCGGCACTGATTACATCCCATACACATAAATACATGCACACAAACCAAACCATGCAATGCAATCAGCCTGAATGCACACTTGTAGGGAAACAGCATGCGTTTCGAGGAAATTAATTCTTTCTCTTGAAAGCTGAATGAAGAATTGCATTTCATAAGCTCGATCTGCTTGTTATTGCTTTATGGTGTGTCCCCTAAATTGTCTATTATGTGGATCTTAAGGTGGCACATAAATTTTAAACATTACAGTGTGTTGTTTCAGATTAGGGCAGGAGCAATAACGTATCCTGAGCGTTGTTACACACCACATGTTTTTCATTTCCTATCTTTTATCAGCAACATGCAGGTCTATGTACTAAACATATTGCAGAAGCTAAATGTTGTCTCTTTATTATGTAAAGCAAATCTAAACATCTACATGCATGGGTATGATTATGGTTACATTTACGCATTTGGCAGATGCTTATATTTTTACACTCACCTAAGGATTATTAGGAACACCATACTAATACTGTGTTTGACCCCCTTTTACCTTCATAACTGTCTCAATTCTACGTGGCATTGATTCAACAAGGTGCTCAAAGCATTCTTTAGAAATGTTGGCCCATATTGATAGAATAGCATCTTGCAGTTGATGGAGATTTGTGGGATGCACATCCAGGGCACGAAGCTCCCATTCCACCACATCCCAAAGATGCTCTATTGGGTTGAGGTCTGGTTACTGTGGGGGCCATTTTAGTACAGTGAACTCAATGTCAAGTTCAAAAAACCAATTTGAAATGATTCGAGCTTTGTGACATGGTGCATTATCCTGCTGGAAGTAGCCATCAGAGGTAGCCATCAGAGATGGGTACATAGTGGTCATAAAGGGATGGACATGGTCAGAAACAATGCACAGGTAGGCCGTGGCATTTAAATGATTCCCAATTTGCACTAAGGGGCCTAAAGTGTGCCAAGAAAACATCCCCCACACCATTACACCACCAACACCAGCCTGCACAGTGGTAACAAGGCATGATGGATCCATGTTCTCATTCTGTTTACGCCAAATTCTGACTCTACCATCTGAATGTCTCAACAGAAATCGAGACTCATCAGACCAGGCAACAATTTTTCCAATCTTCAACTGTCCATTTTTGGTGAGCTTGTGCAAATTGTAGCCTCATTTTCCTATTTGTAGTGGAGATGAGTGGTACCCTGTGGGGTCTTCTGCTGTTGTAGCCCATCCGCCTCAAGGTTGTGTGTGTTGTGGCTTCACAAATGCTTTGCTGCATACCTCGGTTGTAACGAGTGGTTATTTCAGTCAAATTTGCTCTTATATCAGCTTAAATCAGTAGGCACATTCTCCTCTGACCTCTAGCATCAACAAGGCATTTTCACCCACAGGACTGCTGCATATTGGATGTTTTTCCCTTTTCACACCATTCTATGTAAACCCTAGAAATGGTTGTGCGTGAAAATCCCAGTAACTGAGCAGATTGTGAAATACTCAGACCGGCCCGTCTGGCACCAACAACCATGCCATGCTCAAAATTGCTTAAATCAGCTTTCTTCCCCACTCTGACATTCAGATTGGAGTTCATGAGATTTTCTTGACCAGGACCACACCCCTAAATGCACTGAAGCAACTGCCTATGAATGGTTGATTAGATAAATGCATAAATGAGAAATTGAACAGGTGTTTCTAATAATAAAAGTATGTGTGTTCACTCGGTTTGAACCTACAGTATAACCTTTTGCACTACTAACACAATGCTTTTACCCATTGAGCAATACAGGGGCATGGTGATTGTTAGAAGATGTCCTGCTTTGCCAAGTAAAAAATTAAAAACAAAAACAAGCTGTTCAATATTTCAAATTACTGCAAAAATGTACCTCATGATACTGCGCTGCAATTCTCAGAGCCAAGAATCAATGCTTTTAATTAAACTTTTCACATAAATATTTTTGGGGGATAAGTGACTATTATTCAGAGAAAGTCTTTGGCGTGTGTATTCAACTTGCACTCAATTATGTCTATTTGGCCAAAAAACAAACCTAGAATGAGCTAAGAATGTAATTGACAAATGACAAGGCACTTGTAGCAGAGAAGTGACAAATAATTAGGGCTGTGACGGTCATTATATAACCGTGAGACCGACGGTTATAGTTGAACACCGTCATTAGAACTCTATAACCGGCAAAACCGTGTTATTAAAATATTTAAAAAACATTTTTATCATAAATAATTTTTAAATACGATTTAAAACAATTGTTAACAGTCTGTGTTATACGCCCCACCATGTTCTCACGCAGTGAAAAATACAGAGCGGAGCAGACACTGACAACGCGCTGACATACAGGACAGACCAGGTTACTTTTCGGTTACTTTTGAGATTAAACGTATTAAACAAAGTCTCACCTTTCAAATCATCTCTTCCTTCTAGTTAATTTATAGCATCAAATAAACATGAATGACCATGTTGTCTTAACCGCGGAAAGGCGTCAGTACACTCCTCTTTTCAAGTTCAAATCCTCCCATGCTAATCTAACTCTCCTGAAAGCAGATTCACTGCTTGTCTTGCTGTTAATTTTAAATAAACGTAGAGTAAGTAGCTAATCAGTGTCTTGTTTATTCAAACGCCGGTTTACTTCGCAAGTGTGAGCACTGAAGAGCGCGTACTGTATGTGGAGAGTGTTTGCCGCGCGTGGCCATTGTCGGCTGCGTTTGCTGCGCATACTGTGCAGTTTAATAACAGTATAAAAATCTCAAGTTCATATTACTTTACTTTACATGCATTTATGAGCAAAACCTCTTCAAGACGCTTTTTAACCCACATTCTGGTCCATGTAATGACAGATATAGACACAATTAAATCTGTTTCTCTGAAGATTATCAAAATATGAGAGAGGATTCATTTATGCTGAGCAGAGAGTGACAGCGCAGTCTTCTGTCAACAATGTGTTTTTAAAATTTCATTGCTTTCTGTTAAATTGCTTAAAGTCATTACTGTTTAAAATACACTTGGAATCACATTCATGATTTTATGGTAAAATGACACTTTCGCGTCAATCCACAAGCATTTAAACGAGCAAAACGCCCCCCACAGACGGTTATGTTATGAACCGTCACATTTGACTCACGTCATAACCGTCATCACCAATTCTGAAACCGGCACACCCCTACAAATAATATAAATTATTGTAGTTTTAAATAACCACACATAACAAACAAAAATAAATCGTTCTTAAAATTTCCATTATTTACTATAGTTCGAAGTTACAATCCAGAACGATCATTCAGTACTAGCTACAACACCCCTTTCTTTGTGTGTCAAAAAAGAAGATAATGTCCATAATGGACCAAGCGGTAATCTGATTGTCGTTTCTGGGAGGGGTTCTTTGTAGAGGGAGGTTTGTGAAATTGGTGGGGGGGTGGGTTTGGGTTCTAGCTCTTCAAACTAGATTAAAGCAGACTGACGACATTCTCTCGAGACTAAGTAAACATGTGGGAATTGTAACTGCCTTCACCGAAGCCTGTCACAAAGACTTTGTGGCAGCGTGATGAAAGGACGCAGAAAGCAAAACACAGAACGTGAGAATTTGGGATTAGGGGACGAGTGATCCGTTTGAGGTTTTGTTGACAAAAGCCATACTGATGTGTGAAAGAGAATACATACACACTCAATGTCTGCGTTACAGACTACAAACTGTGTTCTGGATTTTTGCTTTTTTGTAGCGAGTGCCTCATGCATAGAGGACCAGGAGTGAGTCAAGTGGCATACCTAAATAAGTCTAAGTTGTCTGGCAAGACCACTCATGTTAAATGTGCATCCTACATTATGTAAATAACATTGTGTGAAAATATAACCTTGATATCTTTAATATTGACTGAGTAAGGTCATGTCAACGATTAAAATCGATGTAAAAATCAATGAACGAAATCAAACTTTGATGCTTCTAATCTTATCATTAGGTTATGAGACCGAAGTGACCTGGAAAATGAGATTTAGGCCAAAATCTCCACTTCTTCATATCTAAGATGACATCAGCTATGACCTCATCAGCAAGCCTACAATTAGCATTACTTCACAGCATCAATAGTGGATTGTTAAATTCTATTAGAGTTTACACACACTACAACTTATCCTATTGAAACATTTAATGCCCTTTATTGATTATTCAGGAGGTTGCAGGAACTCTGCATCATTCCCAACAATCCCTTACAGCCTCTAAAAGTGTCCCGATTCAAGAGCGTCTCCTTGTATGATAATCTTACTAACCTGTGCTTCATTCTCCTCTAGGAACGTGACAAGGTAAAGCACCACAACATGCTCTGTCAATACCACAAGCCAGAAATAACTCAAAACTCTATGAATAATGCAACGGATGGTCTGCCCTCGTCTTGCACAAAGGCACCCACGGGAGGAGGCGCGGAGGGTGGGCTTTGACTCCTCTTCTTTCCCAGCAGGGTCTCATACACACACACACACACACATCCTACACTGGACATACCCTTGGGACAGGACGAAAACTATACAAAGGCACAAGAACACAGCTATTGCAAACCTCTACCACATATATTTCTTGCTACGCACATTTAAACAGCCAAGTTCACACTATTAAATTATTAGGGGGAGGCTTTGTTCATGAACAAATCTTTAAAGTGAATAAATATTTTTTTCAGATTTCTTCCTCATACAATTGAGAGTGAAGTGATTGTATAAAACTTTTATCACCACACTATATTAAGTATTTAGAATTCAAGTAAAGATGCACAGATGCATGGTCATTCAAACTGATTTCTACTGATACCTATGCAGATAGTTTGGTGTTATATTAAAGGAAAACACCACCGTTTTTCAATATTTTACTATGTTCTTACATCAACTTAGACAAATTAATACATACCTATCTTTTTTCAATGCGTAGACTTCAACTTTGTACAGCGCGTTGTGAATGTGTTAGCATTTAGCCTAGCCCCATTCATTCCTTAGGATCCAAACAGGGATGAATTTAGAAGCCACCAAACACTTCCATGTTATCTCTATTTAAAGACGGATACATGAGTAGTTACACGAGTAAGTATGGTGGCACAAAATAAAAAAATGTAAGCAAATAAAAAATGAGAACTATATTGTATGTCGGAAGAGCACTTAGTTTGCAGCACTTTAACCTCGCCGCGCAATAACCGAGGTCGAAGTGCTGCAAACTAAACGCTCTTCCGGCATAAAACATGGAAGTGTTTGGTGGCTTCTAAATTCATCCCTGTTTGGATCCTAAGGAATGAATGGAGCTAGGCTAAATGCTAACACATTCACGACGCGCTGTACAAAGATTAAGTGTACGCATTGAAAAAATATAGGTATGTATTAATTCGTCCAAGTGGAGGTAAGAACATAGTAAAATATTGAAAAACGGTGGTGTTTTCCTTTAACTTGCATTAACTAAACTCCAAAGATCACTTTTTTTTATGTTATTCTTTCATACAGATATATATTGAACATTCAACTAGTGATGTTTCATTAAATTTACTATACACCAAGCTCTAATTCATTGCATTTTCCTGTTCTCTTTTGATTGACAGGATATATCAGCCATGACTATCAGCTGTTTTTTTTAACTATCGACCAATAGCCAATTGTGTAAAAAAAAATATATTTATAGACCGATACGGATTATTTACCAATATTTCAGTGCATCTCTAAACTCATACCACTCTTCTGCTTAAAAAAATTGTCCCTGAAGAGTAAACTATTGTCATGCAACTATTTAATTAATTATTATTATTTAATAATTCTACAGGTTCTCAACTGGTGGAGTGTTGCATTAGCATTAGCAGTGTAATTGTCTTGGGTTTGATCCCCAGGGAGCACACATACATTAAAATCAAAGGTATATCTTGTAATGTACTGTAAGTCATGCTTTAGATAAAAAAATCTGCAAATGCATAAATGTAATGTCATACCAGAACAGAACATGTTACTGGATGAATCAGTTAATAGATCGCTTTGGTGAACTGATTCAAAAGATTTTGATTCACAAGGGTGAAACAAATACCCCACCACTATCAGTTATTCCACAGACTGCTATGAGACGCAGCACAGAGACAACTCCCTGCAGAATAGCTACAAAGATCTCAACTCTCTCTCCTTAATCAACCCTGAATGGTAGGAGATGAGAGACGGCAGGAAAAGCAGCACAGAAGGCTTCCGCCATAAACCCCTATGTGTTCTTCATTTGATGATGGGAGCTTCTGGCATGATCTTTTCATTTGGATGAATTTAATTAGACTGAGTTAGACACTTATGGACTTGGACTTTAAGACTCTGGCTTGGTTCATTCTGAAGGGAATTGATATGGAGCAGAACATCTTTCAATGAATAGATTTAAAGGGATAGTTCACCCCAAATTTTGTCATAATTTACTCACTCTCATGTTGTTACAAACCTGTATGAGATGATGAACATACTGTAAAAAGAAAACTTTGCCCGTTGACTTCCATAGTATTTGTTTTTCCTACTATTGGGACTGCAAACTGTCTAGTTACCATCTTTTATTAAAGTTTTACATTTTGTTAGCATGAAAATCAGACTTTTTCCATGTTTAAGTGCTAAAATTGGGTCCTCAGTGCTTCTATCAATCTAGAAAATGTGAAAAAGATCAACCTAGTAACTTTGTTTTCGTAAACCATTCTGTGCTAGCGTTTAAAAACACGTTTGCTGTGTTTGGGCCCTGAGGATTTTTTTTTTAAAGGGACACTCCACTTTTTGTGAAAATACGCTCATTTTCCAGATCCCCTAGAGTTAAACATTTGATTTTTAACGTTTTGGAATTCATTCAGCCGATCTCTGGGTCTGGCGGTACCCCTTTTAGCATAGCTTAGCATAATCGCAGTGCCTGAAAATAGTCCCCTGCTAATTTGAAAGTTACCAAGGGGACTATTTTCAGGCGCTGCGTAATATCATTGCGCCTGCTGCAGCCATGTTACGGCAGTTAAGTCCTTGATTATTACGCCAGAATGAGAGTATTATATCGAAACTCTTTGGTAATTTTTTTAGCAGGATGCTAATGGTCTAATCAGATTTAATGGATTATGCTAAGCTATGCTAAAAGTGATACCGCCAGACCCGGAGATCGGCTGAATGGATTTCAAAACGATAAAAATCTAATGTTTAACTCTAGGGGAGCTGGAAAATGGGATTTTTTTTCAGTAGCGCCTCACTGCAGAACGTGACATCCAGGGGGCGGGGTTGGATTCAGATCCAGGGGCGGAGCTGGATCCCGATCCAGAGATCCCATTGGTCGGCAGTTTTACCACAAGACACGTCATACACGTGTTTCTGCGTTACCATTTCCGCATTAAGTCGTAACTAAATTAAGTTATTATTTTGACATAAAAACTAACTTTACTTATGACTACAATAAAAGTAGTGCCTTTAGGGTGAAATGTAAGTTTTTTGCTATAATGTTTTGGAGTAAAACATTTCGGGTAAGCCTACTATGAGTAATCTTACCACATGCAGTTTAAGACCTATTAATGCATACAGTATAAATATGCATAATTATTAAAATATATATGGACTTTGAACTTGTTTTAACGCGTCTTTGCTTACAGCCATTAGGAAACAGGTTTTCCTCTTAGATGGTTTACTTTTTTTTATTTGCTAATAAAAGATATCAAATAAATGTGTTTTTATATTTACTCGTATAGGAATAGCTGTGTTATAAGTGGGATAATGTACAAATAAATCCCTTCAGTGATATCAAACTGTCGGGAACATGTCCGTACCTCTCCTTACACCTAACTGTGATACTTTCTAAAATATTAATCTTTCTCAACTATATTATTAATCAAACGTACACTTAAATTGATAAGAGCAAACGTTGGCGACCACAGGTTGCAACTAATTGCGGGCTGCAACAACGCAAATATACTGGTTCATTTGGCGGAACAAAGTATATAAAGTGGGAGGAGTTGGATCTAGATCCAACCCCGCCCCCTGGATGTTGTGTTCCGCAGTGAGGACCATCTCATTTTTTTGGGAAGTGGAGTGTCCCTTTTACTACAACTGTTGTAACTAACACACACCTTAAATTGCATTGACACTGCAGCTTGGGTTTGTTTGAAGCTGTTTTCCACATGTAGGAATAAGCTTTTAAACCACCAGCTTTAGCATGTCTGGGAAAAACCTTCAAATGTGCCTTGAACATTTTCTCCTCCTGACTTATGAGATCACAGAGATCCAATCAAAACGAGAGTAATTTCTACGCAAAACCAAACGTAATGCGTCACGGTCGTACATTCCCATGGGAAATGCTGTAAGCTGTAATATACCACCTTACTGAATGTTTCATACACATCCGCACGCCGGTGGCCAATGAAGATAAACCAAACCTATTTCCATAGTTATTAAGTCTTCTTTTAACTCTCCGCCAATATTACCAAATCAAATTTTACACCCCCCTTAATAGCAAAGACCTATCAGGGTATTAAAAATGCTCAGTTCTTTTTAAATGTTCTATTACTTTTTATTCGCTGGTTTTGAAATATTTAAAAGTCACTTCAATCAAATTCAAATTACCAATCTAAAACATCCCATTGGGTGACACGGCCATAATTATTTGGGGGAAAAGTAACAGTGGTGAGCTCTCTCGAAGTTTCCAAAGCAATTATGAATTAATTAAAACAAGATATCCCCATGAATTACTGATGAATGTACGTGAACTAAATATCCATTGTTGATGTTCGCTCACATCAATTTTCCCGCTTTAATTATGGCAAATTACGGTGGTATAATTGCACGTTTTACTTAAAGGCGCGACCTGCCAGTGCTATTTGTACTTGACACAAAAAATACACTGGGGTTTTAAAATGAGCCGCACTGAAATCCATGCTAACAATATAAAGAGAAAAAAGGCTATTACGTGTTTCTCGCTCTCTCGCTATCTAAATGTGTTTTAGTTTGATGAAAGCTAAGCCAGACATTTAAGTCTCCAATGCACAGGAAAGAATACAAAGTATGCTAATAAAAGGCTGGCAGGAAATACAATGACCCCTATAAATCCATCATTAACTACAAACGCAAACTTTCATCCGAGGCAAGTGTCACAAACTATTACTAAACCCAACCCAAATTACATAGTGTCGTGAAATAAATGCTTAAAGGAAACCTAATGCTGCCCCAAGACGACATGAATCAAAGAGCCGGATGCATTAAACATTTCACGAACAGCTTAAAGATGCAACACCTATTACTCAATATCCATATGCTCAAATCCCACAGGCTCATTTTTTATTATTTTAAATAAAGATTTGTTTAAATAATGCACAATTACATTTAACATACATTTGGCAGCGACTTATAAGGCATTCAAGCTATACATTTTTCACCAGTATGTCATTATGCATGTTCACAGAGAATTGAACCCATAACCTTTTGTGCTCCTAACGCAATGCTCTACCAACTTTGCTGAAGGAGCCACAAAAAATATACGGACAAAAAAGTAAATGCAAAGTAAGAGTAGTATAAGAAGCATACAGTTACAAACATCTCTTCATGTATTATTTTTCACATGATTTCAAATCATACAAACCAATTTTGTTGTTTTTTCCACATTTAAGGGGAAATTTTTCATTACCGCAACGTGTCCATGACTGGATTTGGGTTCTTTGACATGAAAATATTTAAAAAATCTAAAAAAAGAAAAAGCTTCGGTGCATGTTATACTATAAACATTTACGGTAAAGAAACATGTGGTATTTGGTGATCATTGGTAAATGTAGAGACAATAATAAGGAATATAAATGTGTCCAAGACCAATTTTCTCATCCTCCGCAACAATTTTCAATCATTGTTTAAGCTCTCAAGGAACTAACATTTTCAAAAAAAAAAAAAAATTGTTGTAAGTGACATAATTGACTGTGAGACTCAAGATGGCTACCAGGTAAGCAGTTCTGATTTTTTTCTCTCGGGATAAAAGTTGAAATTTTGTTTGTCATAGTACCTAGACAACTTTTTAGTTCTCATTACTGAAACATGAGTTTGTAAATGCATATATTTAATGTAATATCATGTTGCGGTAATGATCTTTGATAATGATGATCTAAAAAATTTTAATAATTCTACAGGAAATATTTTTTAAATTCTCTAAAAATAATGGTTATAGTAAATTCAGACCTTAATCTTATATGTGCAAAAAAATTGGCTTCAAGGGCTTTTAAAAAATTCTGATGCTGGACACCTTCTAAATCTGAATTTCGTGAGAATCACCCTGTGTTAGGGGCGGGGCCATGCTAGGTAGCTCCACTGCATCATAAAGCTACCGTTTTAGCCCCGCCCAAATAACTCTGAACACAAAAGTTTACAATTCAGTACTAAATAGTTCACAGCTTTTGTGTTTCAGAATACATTTCTAACATTTATAATGTGTTTAGACACAGTTCTTTAAAATGACTTTTGGACAGTTTTGGATACATTCTGGTTGTCAAACTTGTGAAATAAAGTTTGGTTATTCGGATGGAGTGTCTGTGGGTGAACTTTGCATTAACATTTGCAAACATGGCTGACACTTTTAAGCGACCTACAGTACATAACAAGGGATACATTTTATTAATATGTATGTGCATTCTCTTGGTTCGAAACAACAACCTTTCTACTAAGCTACAGGAACATGAAGAGGAACTTGAGAGCAACTGACTTTACATCCACAAAAAACCTTGACAACAGTTGCATATGCATTGCCAAAATGTCAAAGATAAGTACAGTTAGTTTTAAAAATAGTTCCGGCATCATTTGTTTGCAGTTCAATATTCAGTTCAGTGTTTCCTCTAGGATTTTTTTCAGCTGTGGCGGCAGGGGGCGCCCATGATGATTATACATGTAAAAAAATGTTTAATGTAGAATATAGGCTACAGTAAACTAACATGTATTTTTTTATAATTTTCACGCTGTCATTTACTTTTCCTTATATTTATAGCATATTGCTTTTCTATGTTTGATCTAAACTGTATTTTCTTAAAAAAACGTTACACAGCTACAAACGTAGTTCGGATATTTCATTGTAGTTTTAATGTAGTGTGCATTGCAAGTTCGTCCTCGTGTTTAGCGTACAGAGCTGTTACAAAGTTATGCAGTCCTGTTTGATAATCCGCACCGCTGTGAATGACAGAACAACTGACCAGTTATCCGACATCAGCAGCAATTTTATTTCACACCCGTACCATTTGACATAAAGACTGTGACCCCGAGCCGGTCACACCGCAAATCGCGCAGTTAAATATAAACCTTTACCGGTCTTCAGACAGATCTTAAACACAAATAAGCACGGGAAATTTAAAAACGAGTCGAATTTTGGTCTTGGATGTTAGACCCGCATTTTACTCTTGTCTATTGAGTCCCGACCTGCATCTACAACACAAATGACACGCGAATAGCCTATTACATCCGTTAGATCAAATATTATGCGGTTCACCCGCGGGTACCCCGACCCTGCTGTTTCGTCTGAAAACAGATAAAACAGTCTCACCGTCTGCCTCAAGTTTCTATTACCAACGTTCTTCTCTTCCACGGGAATAATGTAAGTTTCCTTACAAACAGATTCGACTATTAATGTCTTGCAGTCACATATAAGTAGTATTCAGTATTTAGCCTTTTGTTTTTGGACAAATATCTTATCATTTAATGTGAAACTTTGTGAGTGTCGATCTAAAGCACAGACGATTGACTGACAGCTGAGCGGTCAGCAGCGCGCTGCGCTTATAGCCTATACTGAATAACTAATGGCCAGATAAGTTGATAATATGAGTACAGTGATTCCAAATGAATGTCCAAAAAACTTGTAATATGTTAAATCAAAAGTTTAATAATGTCTTTTCTCGCAGCCCTGCGCTGTGTTGGTGTAGATATGCGCCGGTGAACATCATATGCGTGATGACCTTGCAGCTTAAATTACCCTAAATTTATTGTCATAAAGATAAAAGTAAAACAACATTCGAAACTTCAAATGATGTATTTTTATTTGTGTAAACTCACAATAAGGAGAAAACCTTGTGCTTATTTATAATCATTAAAAACATGACGTGCTTTCTGCTGGTTTGGTTTTAGAGCGCGTCACAAAAAAAGAACAGAAACTCAAATACTTTTTATTCGTTTAGTCAATTTAATAATTATTTAAGTGCAACATCCCAGCAAACATTGGTCCGACCGCAACGTTGTGTCCCTGGCCAAAAATAGTCGCGGTATGACGGCACAAATCGGTGAAAATATGTAACACAGAACATTTCATAAAAATGCATTCAGATACATTTGTACATGTCTATAGTTCTATGGGGTTGCATGTATAATTGTTACTTTGACTTTTACTACGTCCCAACAAACACAAAACGTTCCCCTAACGTTCCCATATGGTTCCCATTTGGTTATTTTTTTGGGAACCAAATAAGAACGTTCTGGGAACGTTCCCTGTAGGTTATTTTTATAATAACCTAAAGAGAACCTTCCCGGAACGTTCCCTGCAGGTTATTTTTAGTTTTTTTTTATAACCTAAAGGGAACCTTCCCGGAACGTTCCCTGCAGGTTATTTTAAGGTTTTTTATTTATAACCTAAAGGGAACCTTCCCGGAACGTTCCCTGCAGGTTATTTGTTGGTTTTTTATTTATAACCTAAAGGGAACCTTCCCGGAACGTTCCCTGCAGGTTATTTGTAGGTTTTTTATTTATAACCTAAAGGGAACCTTCCCGGAACGTTCCCTGCAGGTTATTTTTAGGTTTTTATTTATAACCTAAGGGGAACCTTTCCGGAACGTTCCCTGCAGGTTATTTTTAGGTTTTTATTTATAACCTAAGGGGAACCTTCCCGGAACGTTCCCTGCAGGTTAGTTTTAGGTTTTTTATTTATAACCTAACGTTCCCTACCTCCTGAAAAAAACAGCTTAAACCAGGCTAAGCTGGTTGGCTGGTTTTAGCTGGTTTAAGATGGAAATAGCTGGCCAGCCTGGTCAAGCTGGTTTCCCAGCCTGGTCAAGGTGGTCTCCCAGGCTGGTCAAGGTGGTCTCCCAGGCTGGCCAAGCTGGTCTCCCAGGCTGACCAGGCTGGTCAAGCTGGTCTCCCAGCCTGGCCAGGCTGGTATTATGGCTGGTCAAGCTGGTCTCCCAGCCTGGCCAGGCTGGTATTATGGCTGGTCAAGCTGGTCTCCCATTGATACAATGTTGAAACAAAGGTGAATGGTAAACGATTGCTAAAGGTTAATACAATGCTTAAAAATCAACGTTGAAATTTGGTTGAAATAATGTCAGTACGGCGAATGGTAAATGGTTCTTTTATGACATTTTAATTTGTGAATCCTTTAGATAAAAATGTAAAAACTCATTTAATGAAAATACTTATTTTTATAAAATTTAACAAAAGTAATTGATCAAGTTAAAAATATTAGACACATGCAAATAAATCATCTTTGTATCTTTATTTTTCCCTTTTAAAACAAGTGCCTTTTTGGTAAATATTTTTCTAGGTTCCTCATATTATATAATGTTTAAGAAGCTAAAAATATTTTTTGTATACTATTTGATTGATTTTAACACTGGTGGGGCATTTGATTTCCATATGAATTTAGGAGATGGATTAGGCTATTTTTTTAAGCATTATTATGGTTGTTTTATTATTATTATATTTTCATCACAATGTCTAAAATATAACGTTTCAAATTAGTGCTGGGCAAAGATTAATCCTGATTAATCGCATACAAAATAAAAGTGATTTTTTTTTGCATAATATATGTGCGTGTACTGCATCTAATTATTATGTATATTTAACCACACACACATTCATATATTAATTTCAGAATTGTTTTATTTATATATCTTTTTTTATTTATATTATAG
The DNA here is from genome assembly GCF_030506205.2 of Paramisgurnus dabryanus. NCBI lineage: Eukaryota > Metazoa > Chordata > Actinopteri > Cypriniformes > Cobitidae > Paramisgurnus > Paramisgurnus dabryanus. The sequence continues at coordinate 16,318,655 of NC_133359.1, read as the reverse complement.
ATTAAATAAAAATATAAATAAATATATATAAACATGTAAATGTTTCTTAAATACATATATGAATGTGTGTGTATATATTTATACATAATAATTAGACACAGCACACACTCATATATTATACCAATAATCACTTTTATTTTGTATGCGATTAATCGCGATTAATCTTTGCCCAGCACCATTTCAAATATAAATTTTAAGAATACCCTTAATAATATAATAACATACAACCTTTTATCTGCTTTCTTTATGGTTCCACAGACAGCTCCCTCAGCATTTTGTATGCAAAACATGCCCATGCGGGCCCACTGTGAGGTATATTGTGGGACAGTGTGGGCAAGGCAAACTCACACCACATCCCAAATGGGCCCCCAAATTATCATTGTTTGTTATTATCTTAGCAGATAATTTTCTTTTGATGTTTGTTGTTGTTGTTTAATCAAAAACCAGTTACTACACTTTTATTATAATAAAACCATTTTTTTATTTTTATTTTTTTATAAAGCTCTGTCCATTTAGAACAAAATGTGCATGCATGTTTATGAAATAATTGAACCCACCCCCGGGTGAAGATCTAAAAAGCTATGTTTTAAAAGCACAATATTTCTGTTTATTTTAATACAAGAAATGTTTATTGTTAAACAAGTTCTAATTTTCAGTTCAGTCTGGACGTGGGACATCTTTTTTACCATCTTTATTGTTCTTTAACATGTTGTCTTTTGTTATGTGTTATTAGCGAGGGGCAACCTTCCGATCTCTCTAATGAAGCCAACACGGAAGTGATTTAAACTGCAATTCATCGACTGGCTCCAAAAGGGAGTCAATTCCCATAGACTCCCATGTTAAAAATTGCCAACTTTACAGTAGAAAATAATATGTTTACAGCCTGGTACAAAAAGTGTTTTTGGCCTATATAGCTAATTTTGCCCGTCATGACAACTGTGAGGGGGGTGAATGTTTTTGTAACTCATCCGTTTAAATTATATTAAGCCTTAAACTTCTGCATAATTAAGGGCGTGGCCGCTTGAGTGTCGGTTGAACAGCCACTGCTGTCACTAGACTCGCGCTAGGCGGTTGTGGTTTCACCTCAGCTTCACCCATATCCCGCCTCTTTACGTCAATGTATCGCGAGAGCGAGTCAAGAAATTACGCTCTCGCGGTACAATGACGTTTGCCTGTCAGCGCAGCAAGAAGTCGAACACACGTATTTGCGTGCGCGCGCCTCGGTCGGTCCTTGTGAGTTCAAAGTGGATTTTAACCGTTTACCTCAGACGACAGTTTTCATTTCTATGGTAAATTCTAAGGTAAGTTTTTATTAATTCCTGGTTAAGTCATCAAAATAAGTTCACAGTTATGTTTGTTTTGTTTTTATTAACAGTTAATTCGATATGACTCAAATATTCTGAACTTTAATGTTGACCGTTGATGCAGTGGTTTGACTGAGCTCGTGACGCATCTGAGCTAATGTAGTAAAGATCTTAAATTTGTCTTTACCTTCTATAAAAATGTGTTATCATCGTTCTTCAAATTTATTTGACATTGTTTAGTTAATTATAACGCAAGTTATTTAAATGTAGGGTTTGACGCGTAAATGTAGGGTTATTTAACTTACAGTACGGACACACAGTTTTCAGTAAGTTAGCCTGTTAAAACGGTTAAGAATTTAAACAGAAGCCATCAATTCTGGATTAATAACTATTGTATATTTATGTTCACTTTTCTTTACAGGTCATTTTCTTGTTGTGTTGTGATGTGTTCCATTGGCTGAAGAGTAAGTATTATTTTGTGTTTATATTTGCATCCAATACATAAGCGCCCAAAAAGTGCATATCTGGTTTATCATTGTCATTAGGAAAATATAAGAAAATAATTTAGGATACAATGTTTATTGTTCAGCACAGCAATTCATTTCTTTTTGATTTGATTTGATTTATTGGACAAAAAGTGAAATAACACATTTGTCAAGGATAACACAATAAAGTTAAAATAACTTATTTCCATTGTGGTCCTTAATGTCACTATTCCTTCTACAGTATGTAAGTTAGGCTTACATATTTCAAACCCTTTGTTTTCAATAGACAGAGCCAGAAGTGAATTCATAGTTCAGAGTGGATGTTGACATAAGTTTTAGAGAGGCTTCATATTGACATATAAAATTTGTCTTTGTGGTGGTGTACATAACAGCATTATTTTCTATCTTTATGTATTATGGCTTTAATCATAATTTTTTAAATGATGGCTATGTCCATGACCTACCACCCACCATTGTAACGCACCACCAAGCTAGCATTTTGTAATAGAAATCAATAATTTACAATTTATTTTTGAAGCATCTCCCCTACAATATTACAATGCATTTAGTATTTGTTTTGTATTCAGATCAAATTCTACTAATCGTAATAACTAAGATGCAGTGTTTTGTATTTCACAATTTATATTTTCTTTTGAAAAGGGGCCATGACTTGTTTTTTATTTTATTATGTGTTTCATATTGTAGGCAGATTACCATGCAATTTGATGAAGTGTGATAAAATACACAGAGGTGAAGTCACGTGTCTTTCCAGATGCCCAAATCTGTACCACTCAAAAGGTAATGAAGTGACAGTGTACCATGACAAATAATGTAAACATTATTTCTTTCAAAGTTGTACTTGGGCCACAGTTTTTTCTATTTCTAACCAAAACATTACATTTATGATTCTATACTAATGAAATATGTTTTTCTTTTTCTAAACTTTATCAAATGCAATGATCGCTAAGATGAGCCTGAAGAGGAGATTTGGGAAGATGCTGTTTCATAAGTCTTTGCTTTGCCAGATCACCTGTGGTAAGTTTGTAAAAGATATATTAAAAATAGGACCAGAACATCTCCTAATCAAATTTTTTGATCAGGTCGGGATGTCTGCTAACATGATGCCTTGTTGGTCTGGGCGAGTTTGAAGTCTCTCACAGACAGTCCAGAAGGTCTGGAGTCCATGTTAGCTTTTATTGGTAAGGGACTGCACAAAAGGCTGTTTGACCCACACCTAAAGCAACCAGTCAATAGCCTCTTTCACACAGTAGTTCTGGTAAATTACCATGAATTTACCAGAATGAATTTACCAGTAAATACAAAAATGTGCTGTTCACACACGCAGTGACGTTCCGTCTTTTTACCAGTAAGACATCATTCACACATCAGTATCAAAATACCGGTAAATTCGTTGAGAAAGCGGAAGTTCCTGTGGGGTGCGGCGAGCTCAGTGTTGTATTTGTAAACAATCCACGTCGTTCATATCCACGGTCTGTATTTTGTTGTTTTCACGTCTGTGGTAAACAGTCGTGAAGTTGCTCATGATGACTAAACAACATTGCATGAGGCGACGTCAAACCGAAAATGCATTTTGAACAACAGTACTGTTTGCACTTTAGGCTTCACAGAGGGCGTGCTACGTCGGGAATTCTGCAAGTAGGTGGTAAGCTGTTTTAAACAGCTTTGGTGAAGAAATATGGATGTAAACTTCAGGTGTGCTCGACTTTCAAGCAGCATGTGTGTGGAAACGTCCGTAAACAGTGCGAGGGGGAAACGCATCATTTGTATTAAACATTATGATTGGCCCGAAGCTGTCAGCACGGTCTGACGTCGTCTGTTCTAAATGCCGGTAATCCTATATTTTTCGTTCACACATAGCGCTTACCGGTAAAATACTGGTAATCTTACAACCTCTCTTACTGGTAAATTGGGAGCACTGATTTACCGGAAAGGTTCTGTTCAACTTCACACATGATCTGTTAACTGCAATTTACCAGTAAATGTTTGCTCTGTTCAGCATCTCTTTGGGGGGAGGGTTTTAAAGTTGATATGACCTAAGTATTCCGACCCTTTACTCAGTACTTAGTTAAACACCTTTTGAAGTAGCAGTTACAGCCTCAGGTCATTTTGGGTATGACACAGCAATCTTTGCAACTTCTGGATTCATTTGTAACCAAAGCAATCAGAAGCACCATTCACTTCTATAGTATTCTTTTATCCTACTATGGAAGTCAATGGTGCTTCAGGTCAGTTTGGTTACAGACATTCCTCAAAATATCTTAATGTGTTCATCAGAACCCATCAGCAACCATCAAGAGAAATTGGAGGCAGCTGAGCTAAATTGCAGATATTGATGCAAATGATCTGAATATGTATAATGTAAATACGTACATAAGCTAGGCATGTTCCAATCCTAAACTTTCAATATAGTTAATGGACATTTATATTATATTTCACAAGTTAATAATGATTTATATGCATAAAATAATGATTTACTGACTGCTTAATATGTTCTAGACTTTAAAAACGGTTGTGTTAAAACAAACCCAATCATTGTTATTTTTGGGACACATTTAAACTCACTGCCTTGTCCCAAACTAGACACAGCTGTGTTTTTATTTGTGTTAACATTTGTGTTACTTTTAATACAACGTTGTTGTAAACACACAGAGTTGTGTCTAGTTTTGGACAACGCATTTAGTGTTTTTTAATGTAATATATAAACACTGATTGGGTTTGTTTTAACACAACCATTTTAATAAGATACTGTGATTTTAGAAGAATGCAAACAATTGCTGTATGTTAGAATTGTTAATTTTAAATTGCTCACACAGTAGGACTATAATTAATTACTACAGTAAACAATTCTGCCAAATGCATAAATGCAACAAAGTATATAGTCAGTATGTGTTCATAATTATTTTCTACTTATTAGAAAATACATGTTGTTGTTGTTTTAGATTAACTACATACGGTCCCTTGGGGGAGCCAACCCAGGTGAAGTCCACTGAAGTCCCGTTTGCATACAGCATGAAATGGAGGAAGGGTAAGAAAGCCTTCCAAATGCTTAGAATCTGCCCTTTAATAATAGGCAAGCTTTCTTTTTCGTCTCATTGTTTAAACTCATTTCTGTCCGTTTATTCTCAGCAATATCCAATTAAAAGAGACAGAATAAGATTGGACCAGAATATCACACTCTAAATTCTGCTGGGTTATTTTTAACCCAATGCTGGGTAAATATTGGACAGAACACATGGGTTACCTTTTAAATAAAGCACTGCATTGAAACAACCCAGTATAGGTTTATTTATTATTTACTAATGCAGTATGCCTACTAGAAATGGGTAAGTTAAGGCATGCTCAAGAAGAAAAGTGGCCAAGAAGAAAATACATTACGTTAGGACTAGGGATGCTCCGATCGATCGGCCGCCGATCGGTATCGGCCGATAACGTCATTAAATGACTTGATCGGTCCTCGCTAAATTTGCCGATCTCATAAACTGATCTTTCTGTTTACCTTTGTCAACATAGGGCTCCTGAATGCGGCTGCAGTTAGAGACCATTTTTACGCAATGCGAGCATTTTTATAACCCATCGCTCGTGTGTGACATGAAGATTTGCATTTCTCTCTTTGCGCTTGCAGAGATAAGCGTATTTTCTATGAGGACGCGATCTGATCAACAGCGCGACGCGTCTTCACATTCCCATCAAACAGCGTATACAACACACATCTATCGCGGATAATTGCATCCTCATGCCAAAAGTTTATTATTTGCATGCGTTTTAAAGTTTGAGCGTTTAAACTTTCATTTTCCTCACAGCTGCTCTTGTCCATGTACATCCGGCGCATGCACACACAGAAGCCTCAGTCATCAGTGCACGTGAACAGAGTGATCTCTCTCACGTCTTAAAGCTACAGTATCCTAATTCATCTCTCAATAAAATCACTTTCTGCTCTTCACTAAAGAACTGTTATACTTCATACGAATGCGTGTTTAATTCATACAGTTTAGACTTTGAAGTGTTTTATTTTTATCACTTTTAACTGACATAAGACTTTTTAAAGGCATATTCAATTTCTCTTTGCAGAAGAAATATTTGTTGTGCTAATTTTTTGATTCTCTATTAAAACAATAATAAACCTAATTACTGCAAGTAATATAACAAAGGCAACATCTGTGTTATTACTTTATCTAGAAAAAATGTTACCAGTAACAGTCATCAAAAAGCTTGCACATCAGCTTGAAAAATCGGTATCGGCATTGGTATCGGCCGATCACGAAGACAACAAATCGGTGATCGGTATCGGCCTGCAAAAACCCTGATCGGAGCATCCCTAGTTAGGACTAGGCCTGTCGCGATAAACGATAAATCGATTAATCGCACGGTAAATAAAATGAGCTCGATCATTTTTTTCGGCCGCAATAATTCACATTTGCATGCTTGTTTGTTTTCCTTGTCTCTCTCTCTCTCTACCAAAGAGACTGGATGACCGCTCCGTGCAACGAGTGACAAGGAGTGAACCCTCGTCAGTCATTTGTCAGTCGCATGATCTGTGTGGGGAGGGGGGACTCCTGGCGTAGCCTATCACAGTAGGCGTACTGAGGAGGATGAGCGCCGCGTAAGGAGTGTAGCAGGAGAAAACACTAGTTGAGACGAGAGTTGAAGAAAAAGATGGATTTACTAGAGGCTGTTTACACTTGTCATTAACACGCATTTCATCAATTGCGCTGAAAATTCAGAGAAAGCTCTAACATATACATGTAGAAAATACTGTGCAGTATGTTTACTTCCTAAACAAGCAGTGGACATAATATTAGTTTGCGTCCATATAAACTCATAATTACTCCCGCTGGCGTTTAAATGACAGCGGAGAGACTCGACCACTGTCTCGACAGACCACCCCCTCACAGTATTCAGCACGAAGCGGTCGAAAGTGGACAAAAGAGACGGATTTAAATACCAGGTGTAAACTTGATATGTCTCTCTCGTCCACTTGTGATCTGATCAAAAACACATCTTAATACCAAGTTTAAACAGCCAAGTTTCAAAACCAAATGCTACAGCTGCAGTGTGGGAGTACTTTGGATTTAAACCTAATGACCGAGGTGAACCACTAAACCTGAACGAGCCGTTATGTCGCATTTGTGGTAAAAACGTAGCACTTAAAAGTGGCAACACGACAAACATGCATATGCACCTAAAACGCAATCATCCTGTTATTTTGTTCATTTCTTGTGGATATTTAAAATGTCTTCCAGTTCCAGTATTACTTATTGTTTAGAAATAAAAGTTTATAGATCTTTGAAAAGGTGTATCTGCATTATTATAATGGTCCCGGAGCATCAATGTTATCGTCTATCGCGATAAATGCCGAGGCAATTTATCGTCTAGCAATATTTGTTATCGTGACAGGCCTAGTTAGGACTGATGTGATTTGTAACTGGTACTGATGTGCTTATAAAATAAGAACAACATATAAATGATCAGAATATCAACTTGCATAATTATGCATGTAGTAATCATAACAACAGTTACAACCATACATCACAATTGTGGTTATACAGGAGTATGAGTATGACATGACATGATGAACTTGTATGTTTAATTCAGGGGTGGCAAATGTTGGTCCTGGAGGTCTGCAGTCCTGCAGAGTTTAGCTCCAGCTCTAATCAAACACACCTGAACAGGCTAAAATCAAGGTCTAAAGAGTTACTAGAAAGCTACGGGCAGGTGAGCTTTTATCAGGGTTGGAGCTAAAATCTGCAGGACTGCCCTCTCCAGGACCAATGTTCGCCATCCCTGGTTTAAATGGCACATATTTTACAAGGCCAATTCTTATGAATTTGTACAGTAAATCATACAAATACCTATGACTATTATTAAAATAAGAATGAATTAAATCAGTACAATGAGCCACCTCGTAACATACATAGTACTAATTGCCATGAGATTGTGTTTTTTATAATCAGCTGAAAAATTAATTTAATTCTTTCATCGAATTGTATTTACAATCTACACATTATAGAAATTATTGACTGTGATTATTTTATTTTGTTTACAGAATCAACACAGAAAAACTACAAGGCATTAAAGGCCCTTGACGTGGAAGACTTAATTGCATTAGCCCTGAAATTTGCCCCACACAGAAATTTAAAATGGTAATCATATTCAGTGTTTCCCACAGGATTTAGAGAGACTTTTTTAGAGCATGTGGCGATTACGTCACACGCTAATTAGCATATATGTGATGTGTTTGCGTTTGATCGAGTGTTGGCACCTGAAATATGTTTAATTTCTTCTCTTTTATCTGTCACATTATATTGCATATTACAGTTTTTCTCAGTTGCGTAAACACATTTACTGAAATTATGCCTCATATTCTCTAAACAGTAAACACAATTGCATAACATCTCACACAATACTCCAAGTATTATATTTTCAGGTCAAAATTAAACTCTACACTCAAAACCATGGAGGCAACAGTGAAGCGACTCAAATTAGGCTTTACTCGTGGCTCAGCCTCCCTCATAATCATACCATGGACAAGGACATGGTCAGCTAGAGTGGCTTGAATCTGAGACTGCTTGTCACCTTTCACCATGTCCTCCTCCTCTTCCTCCTCCTTCAACAAGTCCTCTTCCTCCTCCTTCTTTCCCTCCTCCTCCTCCTCCTTTGCTAATTGAGCCTTAGCTGTGCTGACTTGAGTGAACAGTATTGAATGCTAGTGCTTTCCATATGACCACATGGTGTAATCCCCGAGAGATGTAGGGATTTGTGTGTAGAGTTTTGAAGTAAAACTTCACTGATTTAAAACTCATGTGTTAAATCAGGGGAGTAGTGTTTATTGTTCAGCAAATTGATTTTGAATGATTGTGCTTCTTGAAAAATGGCGTTATGGTTTTGAAATTTTAGTTCAAAAGCCTGTTTATAGTGTTTCCGCAATCGAGAAAAACTGTAAAACAACTGCATGCTATTTTTTACATATTATCTGTTCGGTTGTCAGACATGAAACGAGTATACTATAAAGTAGTGACAAAACACGACCCAGAAACACCTTGTGTTCAATTTAACCAGTTGTTCCTTTAACGGCTGCTAAAATCCTGATTTATAAACGCGACATCGTCTGAAGCGCTTGCAAGAATGAATTAAGCCGTTTACCAGTAAAATATAAATGTAAATTGGAACCACCATACTCAATCCCACAGCGACATCTTAAAATAAAAACTCGTTTCAATCTGTATAAAAACTGTACTATTGCAGTACTAAACTTTTACCAACTTGTAGCTGTCGAAGTAACAAAAAAAACCCTTTTGAATAGATTTGTTCTAAAAATACTAAGGTAAAAGAGAATCATTTTGCTGATTAAATCAGTTGTTGTAGAGAAAATAGCCTACTTTTAAAGAAACCATGCGTAAAAGATAGCATACTTTTGAAAATTATGGTGTGAAACTTTTTTACTTGTATACACTTTATCATATTGGTTTAATAACTCTGCTTGTTCGAATATATATATATATATATATATATATATATATATATATATATATATATATATATATATATATATATATATATATATATATATATATATATATATATATATATATATATATATATATATAGCCTTTATAGTTTAAAATAAAATGTCGTAAAGAATCATTATCAAAATTACTAATATCCTGGCGCTGAACTTTTTCTTGTTTGTATGTCTCTTGTTTATCAGTATACCAATATAATTATTTAAAATGAAATATTCTTCTGATAACCAAACTGCAGCGCACTAAATATATTTAAAACTTTTTACGAAGAAGTAGGCCTACACAAAACGCGTTTCAAATCTGTATATGCATTTTTATCAGATCTTTTGACGGGGTCGTGCAACTTAATGATAATACTTTTGTCATTGAATTGTTCATCTAAATGTTTAACCTAATGTTACACTAACTTACGTTGCCTTTATTGTTTGTTACTTTTGCAGATGGCAGAGATTGCTGTGGAGTTCTGAAGTTCATTTTTTAAATGTTTTCATTTTTAATATATTAAAATGTTTTTTATGATACAATGTTCTACATGTTTATTGCCAATTTTATGTGTTATATAAGCAAATTATCTACCCTATTATATTATTATCTAAGTCTATAAATTCTATAAATGATCCTGTGATTAATGATTTTGATTTTATGTCTACGAATAAAGAATCCATGGATCAACATGGATTGTGTGATTATTTGTTCATTTAAATAGATTATATATAAATAAACTTAGTTTATATAGTGAAATCGTGTTTTTTTTTAATGATTTAATTGTGAATTTTTATTATTAATGGTGCCTAAATATAGGGAATAACTAGAGGTTTTGAGAACGTTCCGGGAACGTTCTGGCAAGGTTCTGCAAACGTTCTGAGCAGGTTAGGTTGATGTTACCCGAATGTTCCCGGAACGTTCTGAGAACGTTCCCGGAACGTTCTGAGAACGTTCTCGGAACGTTCTGACAAAGTTAGGGGAACGTTCTGAGAACCTAAAAATAACGTTCTATTTCCGTAAAGAAAACTTTCCTGGGGAACCAACAGGGAACGTTTCAAAAATAACGTTCTGGGAACCAAAAACTAACGTTCTGGGAACGTTCCCGGAACCAAAACCTAACGTTCCGGGAACGTTCTGGGAACCAAAAATTGTTAGCTGGGGTGTGCTTCAATATTTATACCCTGTTGTGAATCGGTTGTCAGAGGACGTCACTAGGTGACGTCTTTTACACGTGCATTTGTAGTCCATCATGACCCTCTATAAAAAATCATAAACCTTCTATAAAGTCATTGTGAAATATGCAAATGCTGTGCCTACACCTTGGTTAATACTGCAATAATTAATTTAAGTGCAAAAAGTATTTTTAAGAGGTTGTGAATAGATGTCCACTGACGTCTTTTACACGTCTAGACTAGACTAGTAGGAAAAAAACAGAATTATCTTTATGAAATACACGATTTGTATACAAAGTAAATATATTAACTTTATCTTGTTTAAATAAATTATAATCTTAAAGTGCCCAGTGTGATTGCAAAGCCACAATACATTTTAGTCATTATTACAACCTGCTTTATTATTAAATGTATGCATATAAATGTAAAGAAAGTATATATCCGGTTACCATTTAGGTCTGAGTTGGATGTAATTTCATAAACTGCGCTGCCAAGAATGTTTTAACAAAATATTTTACAAAATCGCGCGATAGGATAGATTTTCTCGCGAGATAGTTGTCACGTGACGTGTTCTCCCGGAAGTACGTCGTGTGCAGCCAGCAAGCCACGAGGAGAGGGTGAATTTACGAAGGAGTTGTGTCTATATATTATATAAAATCTACTATTGGGTAAGTACATTTTGTATTATTTGATTAACGTGCTTAAGTTTTACTTGTTGACGAAGGAACCGAAATAAACGTTGCCAGAATTGTCCACACGTAAAATTAGCTAACGTAGTAGGCTTAAAGTTAATCTGAACTTATACATGGTATACCATAAAGTATGTTTAATGATAGTGAAAGTTATTACTTTAACTTATTTATGTAGCCTTTTGAGAGTTTCTTTCAGAAAGTAAATTATCTGAAAGAGAAAAGTCATTTGGCATGATGGTAATGATTAACATTGCAGATGTAAAATGTTAAATACTGTTCTGTATTAAAAGCTCAGTGTAAGTGTTTGATTAACTTCCTTTGCTTTTGTTTTGTACAAAGGAAAAGCAGAACCTAATCCAAATAAAAATAAACAAGCTGTTTAAAGGACTGTGTCCTACCCAGATCCTCCTCCAAAATATAACCATTCAAAATCCAATCCATTTGAAAATACACTTAAACAAATGTGAGATGTTATTTGTGGTGTAAATATCATTACAATTTCATTTTATTTACAGTTGAAGATCAACACAAACCAAATGAAGATGTTGTAGATTCTACAAATAAAAAAGAAGGTATGACAAACTGTAGATATGAATTGTGTAGATATGGCTTAAACAGTCTACACATTTGTTAATGTTCTAATTTGTCATATGTCCTTGTTTGTTCTAAAGATCAAGTTTTGTGTCCAACACACTTTTTTTTTTGTTTACACAGGTGATGGCACACATCATGACAGTAAACATCGGTATCAAGATGGTGTGATTGATCTATACCCTGTAAGCTGTGACACTGATGCTGTGTACGTGCTACTGATGCTTTTTTTTGTGCATTCCCACACTATACAAACACATTGCTTGGCTCCAAATTGCATACAGTTCCATCTTTATAATGTCATTCTCATTTATAGGTAAAAATGTATTCCATGAGTCAGGGTTTTGCCTAAATGTCAACATAATATCCCAAACTTTGATATAAAAAGTGATTTATTTTAATATTTTACACTACTATGTATTTTTTAAAATACATTGTGCATGTGTATGTTTATTGTACTTAATGAAATTACATGCAAGGTGTCATTTGTTTCGCAGGGTCACATAATGAACAGCCATCTTACAGACAACCGAAAGAGGCATAGTATTGTTTTCTTGTGTATTGTCATACACCTAAAGCGGATTTTTTGTAATTGTACAGTTATGGTGTTATTCATTCATTAATGTGTCCTTTCTTACCTTAAATAACTTATCATTTTTTACACCTTTTGTTTTTATTGTCTATATAGTATTGTCTACAATCCCAAATTCTGGATTGACGATCCAGTACCAGTGGGCACCCCAATCCCAGAGAGCATCCATCTGAAACCAGGTGATGGTGATTTACTACTAATCAAGGAACCGGCTTTACTGACGAGATGCGCATGATATCACATGCGATTTATCGTGCATCACAAGATTTCACATTAGTGGCAACACAGCTTAGAGTATAAAAATTTAAATTTATCTGAATCTGAGTTAATAGTTACAAATACAGAGCTTATAATGTCTGTCATTGCAACCACAAAGACCTAAAAGTACAGCCAGCTAATTTCATAACTAATGCAGTATACTGTGAAGTTATTAACTGTTAAAATATTACACTACCATAACATTAACTCTATTTGTACAGGTGAGGTAACACAACGAAAAAATTACCGGATGGAGACTACCTGATTCTTCACCTATGGCCTCAGCTTCAAATGCAAGAAGTAAGAAATGCTATATGACTGTGTATTTTGCATTATGAATACATCAAAGATGTTGATAAGTTGACCTGCGTAAGTTGTGACATAAAGAATATGTATTTATATTTCCATCTATCTTTCTATAACATTATTTCCATTGTTTTCACATTTAGGTCCAGCAACTGTCTGAGTTGGTGGATATTCTGTCAGAGACTCCGTGGACAACGTTATGAATAGGTATGTATTTCTCTTGATTTGTGTAATCCTGCATAATATTTAAGGAATATATATTGATTACCACCATAATTTACCCAGCTATTTATATTACTTCAATTCAGGATTTAATCCGTCACACATCACTTGTTCAGAAGTTTTAATGTTCGTAGTGACTTAAACAGTTAGCCATACTGAAAACAAGAAATCAAAACATAATTTCAGTGTAAGCCGTTACTTGTCACCCAAACTTATGGATGATGATATAGTTCATAGCACTTGTTACATGGTAGATGAAACAAGTGAAGTTGGTAGATGAAACAAGTGAAGTTGTGAAGTGTTAACACATAGTGTATGTTTGAACATTGTATGCAATTGCTCATTACTGTTAATTGTGATTTATTGACCTTTTAGGTTATTTGTCTAAGGTGAAGTAATCTTACAGTTCTTTCACAGAATGATGTGAAATTGTCTTATGGCAAAGTTCAATATGAAGGGTGGTGGACATCAGGAAAAGAAGTCTTTTAAAGGCACACCTTTGTATTATGTTATTTAAGGTAATTTGGGGAATGTTATTTTGATGTAATTATATTGATGTAATTTTTATTGTTATGCTTGATCTATTCAGGGGACATCAAAGCTCACATGTCTTTATTAGAAATATCCTGTTCATTTTTTGACAGTTACACACCTAGTTAAGGGTCTTTCTCAAGGGCACCACAGTGGTTTTGTAGAGGGAGGGGACAAATGCTGTTTCCCCCACAACTGATCTAACACTTATTTAAAGCAGAACATATTTTGTACAATAATATATATAATAGTAATATATCATTTTAGCTGTAGACCATAAAGATTTTGAAAGTAAGTGCATGTCATTTACCTCAAAATTTTAATTGTATTTATTTTAAAAAGAAGCATATTCTTCTCTTCCTTCAGATGCTGTGAAGAGGTGGAGCCCAAATGCCACCGAATCGGAAATAGATGCAGCTATGGCAGACCACCTCAAGCACGCTCCTGGAAGAGCTGGGGGTGGTGGATACAAAAAAGCCTAACAGCTGTGATGTGTTAAAGAGAGAGTTCACCAAAAAAGGAAAATTGTTATAATTTTCTTATCCACATGTTTCAAACCTGTATACCTTTCTATTTTCTGCTGAACACAAAGATTGAAGAATGTTTGTAACTTCACAACCCATTAACTGTCGATATTTTTTTTTTACAATTGTAGTAATGGGTTGTGAGATCTGCTTTGTTAAAAACATTCTTTTAAATATCTTTGTGTTCAGCAGAACATAGAAAGGTATACAGGTTTGAAACATGAGATGGAATAAATGACTAAATATTAATTTTTGGGTGAACTATCCCTTTATAGAAAGTGTTTTGAAATTGTTATTATAGTTAAATGGTTAAAAAATAAAAAGTGCTAAATCAGAACATGCTTCTTTTTTGGTTATGGCGACAAATAATGTGTTCTTTAATGTGTTTGTGAAGTACACGTGGTTAAAACGTTTTATGGACGTTCAGGTCTGACTGGACCAATTTTGAACCGATTTTGAACCTTTGTGAATATGTGTTAAACCTCAATACAATTGATTGCCTTTCACGATGTTACACAGTGGGTGTATATTCATTTTATATGCATACATTTAAACAATGCAGCAACACATTTAAACATCCAGAAGACGGCACATTTAGACGTCCAGGGACGGGCAGAAAAGACGTGTAATTCACGGCCAAATGACGTCAAAGACGTGCGCTCAACTTTAATTTAGGGTATTTTTCAACCGTGATGGGACGTGACGAAGGGACGTCTTTTCAACGGTCATAAAACGTCCAAATGTTTGCTATATGGGGGCTTAAAACATATTTAAACTATGCAGGAACACATTTAAACATCCAAAAGACGGCGCATTTAGACGTCCAGGGACGTGCAGAATAGACGTGTAATTCACGGCCAGATGACGTCAAAGACGTCGGCTCAACTTTCATTTTGGATATATTTTTCAACGCGGACGGGACGTGACGAACGGACGTCTTTTCAACGGTCATCACACGTCCAAATGTTTGTTGGGATATTTCGTATAGGCTTATTTATTTTATTATTATTTCTCAAAACAGAAACGTAGCTTAATAATCCTCTGTTGATTTAAATCTATTTGTGCATGAAACTAAACCCATGGAGGAAATTATGATATTTTAGGAGATTTATTTATAAATGAGTGAACAACGCAAATCCAGAAAGGAATCTATTTCTAGACAGCAAGTCTCGCAGAGCGGACATTTCGGTAGCTTTTTTGCGAGCTGCCGCTGTGGGTTTTGTCTAGAAGGGATACAGCAAATGCCGAAAAGTTAAGGATTAGATTTGGAGGTAGGATTATTAGGATGAAAACAGCGGTTCTGGCTAAATTAGATACAAATAGGGGAGAGCGGGGTATGTTGTCACACTTTTCACACTGTCTAACATTTACTGAGCACCATACATCAAAATGGTATAAATCTCATACCAAATGAAAGAAGGAAGTCTTGGGCACATATGTTGTATTCATAACATCTTTATATCTTATCTCATTACAGAGTTGTAGACTGTTGAATAGTGACTGTGCACTTGTGACAATTTGCCCCATCGGAGGGTAAGTTGTCACACTAGGGCGGGTAAGTTGTCACACTAGATTATCTAAAAATAAGAACACAACTACTTAATTGTGAATATTGATTTTAATTTTTAAACTCAAACCAAACTGGAAATATAAACATCCGTTCCTGGAGAATCTGGAAAAACAATTATTTCAATCCAAATAATGCACATTTCAATTAAGTGGCAAGACCACTTTACTTTGAACTTTGGTTCAAATGTTCTATGGCTTTCACATAAAACCAGATAACTGAATGGAACGCTGCAGATAACTTGCTTAACTTAACATGTTTAACCTCTGAACAAAACAGATGCCCTGTATGACTAATAGGACTCATCTCCAGAATCACAATTCTGACACACATAAATTGCCTGGCCTGAGGTGCAAGCGTCATGGGCCCAATTGTTGCATTTTACACATTTTACCCAGGTCTCCTTTGGACGACTCTTTGAAAATGGCTCTACACAGACGAGGCAGAAGCACTCTTCATCATCTGATGATGACTCTTGCATGATTTTTCTTCTTTTAGCTGCCTTGTTTTTCATAGGTCCAGATTTCTGCTTCCCTTTCTTTTGAAACAGCTTTTTGCTAGATTGAGGCTTATTCTTTTCTATATCATGTTTTCTGAGCATGTTCGATGTGTTTGTTTGTACAGGGGCAAGTTGTCACATGTGACGACTTGCCCCAAAGTCATTGAGACAACTTGCCCCATACTTACTTGTGTGCTAATGTTGTCTAAATCTCAAGTTTAGCTCATCATATCACTTTAGCTAAAGTATCAAAAGACACTTTACGGTCTCCTCTATTTTGTGCAAAATAATCATTTTAAACATTCACACCTAACAAAGTTGTATTGCATAAAATGTAAAGTGATTTTTTTTTACTTTTTCAGCAGAAAAATAAGAAAATTGTCCTAACCTCAGATTACAGTGATCTTGACCACATGTGAACAGGAAGTTGACTATAGAAGAAGAAGTCACATAAAGTGGCTATTTGATTTTTGAGATAGAGCCTCTAGTGTTGGAGTTATGAACAGTGTGACAACTTACCCGTGTGACAACTTACCCCGCTCTCCCCTACATCCTACAATCGTGTGAAATTTTGTGTTTAGAGTTGGGTTTGGTTAAAGGATTAGGATAAAACAGTGCTCATCCAACAAGATTTCGTTTGCTGTATCCCTTCTATCCACAACCGCAGGCGTGGCGGGGATGTTTTAGGAGTGGCGGGCCGCCACGGTTGAATGTATATAGCGGAAACACTGCAGTTACATACTTCATACATTGGCTGAAGTGTCATGTTTATCCATACTGTACTGTGGCAACCTCCTAAAGCGTGCTTGTTTGAGCATTAATAGGATAATTGTGATGAATGTCAGTGAAGGAACTGCTTGTTCCAACTGCGTTTTGATGTTACTGTTTAACTGTGTTTGCTGTATGTTGGTATCA
Source organism: Paramisgurnus dabryanus (assembly GCF_030506205.2). NCBI lineage: Eukaryota > Metazoa > Chordata > Actinopteri > Cypriniformes > Cobitidae > Paramisgurnus > Paramisgurnus dabryanus. The sequence continues at coordinate 16,301,471 of NC_133359.1, read as the reverse complement.
GCGCCGTGGGCTGGTGGATGAAGGGAGCCTGATGTGGGTGGAGAGCTATTTATGAATGCACAGGACATGCATCGCCTCTGCTCTCATTAAAACTCCTCTCACGGTGGAGGAGGAAAACTGTCCACACCCTCTGTAAGGCTTTCCTCCACCGCAGTCTGGGCCAGAATTTACAAGTCTGAAAGCGATGATCTGGGATCAGCTTTCCCTTCGTCGTGCAAGACTGATCCATTTAGATGTATGCTTTGGGCGATTTATAGTGCATTACAATGTAAACATTTCAGCATGTGTGTTTCCTTGAAATCAAACTTATGACCTTCGCACTGATAATGCAATGAGTTACAGGAACTCATGGACAGATAAGATTTTGCAAACTTTCATAATTTGGCAACAGACTGCTTTGAGATCTGTTAATATGATATGATTTGCATTATGTATTTCCAAACACTCTGAAAGAACTGTGAATGAATTCATTAACAACCAAACTGTTAAGAGGACTCCGAGTCTAAACCAGAATCACTGACTTACAATTTCAAGCCCTCGACAGTCTACCGAGAAACATGAATCTTCATCTCAAAGATGGCTTGAAACAACTTTTCCTCCAAACATTTGATCGAACATATTTTTGTAAGGCCATAAAAAAGCCCCAACTCACAGATGGAAAAGACAGATTTGTCAGGTGCAGAAATGTTTCTCTACCTTCCAGTAGGAAATTAAAAATCTTCGGCAGCAGCTGGGTAATTAGGCCTGTAGATGTTGGATGTGGGCCACTCTCGACCACTCGCCCAAACCGATTCTCATAAATGAGATCGCCAGGTCAGAGCACCTGTTAGACAGCTTGAAAACTTTTCATTATCAAAGAAAACAGCTTGGCAACATCTTTTCGACAGCAGGACAACAGCCGAGGCCTCTATTGCGTATGTGGCATGGAAAGTGGGCAATTTAAATCAAACTGAACGCATGGTAACAGCCTTGATTACAAATCTATACTTATTTTCTTGATTGCAGGAAACAGCAAATGCTAAGCACATAGATTTACATTACATTTTTTGCATATGGCGGACACTTTTATTTAAAGCGACTTAGAGGCTGTTTATACCTCGTATTAAGATGTGTTTTTGTTGATTGGTTCACAAGTGGACGAGAGAGACACATTCACTTCTGTCCTGATTACTTTAAGGGGATGGTCTGTGGAATCTGTGGGCTAGAGCCTCTGCTGTCATTTAAACGCAAGCGGGAGAAATGACAGGTTTAAATTGACGCAAACTAAGAGTCCGCTTTCTCTGAAAATTTAGCGCAATTGATGAAATAAGCTTGCGCAACTTTCTCACACTCGTAAAGAAAACCAATGCTGGATTCAGACCAAGGGCCCTATTTTAACGATCTGAAACGCAAGTGCGAAGCGCAAAGCGCAAGTGACTTTGTGGGCGGATCTTAGGCGCTGTTGCTATTTTCCTGGTGGGAGAAATAACTCTTGCGCCAGGCGCAAATCAATAAGGGGTTGGTCTGAAGTAGGTTCATAGGTGTGGTTTGGGCGTAACGTCAAATAAACCAATCAGAACGTCATCCAACAATCCCTTTAAACGCAAGTGCGCAAGTTCCATGGCAGGTTGCTATTATTATGACGGATTTACCAGGCGCAAGCCAGGAGCTGTGTTTGAAGCTAAATCAACATGAAATATCAGTCGTTCTCCCATGTTAAATGAATGACTTCGGGCAGGCCTGCCATCACAGCAGCAAGCAGGCTACTGATTGGTTAACACAGCGCGAATTGAGGCCAAAGTTCAAATTTTTCAACTCGGGGCGTCAGACGCCAATTCACCGAACTAGACGCATCAGACCTCCAGACGCGGGTAAATGCATCTTTACATTGACTTAACATTAAAATAATTCACGCCAGATGCACTATTTGCATTGGGTGTGAACGGAGCATAATGAAAGACGCGGAGAGCAGCTGCTTTACATAAATAAGCAGAGAGTAGGCGGCCTTTTGTGGCTGCTCGCACACATGCGCGTTTACACCACAAAAGCAATCCGGTCGAATGTTTTTTGCGTCTACCTCTGAATGTGGTCATAACTGGATGAGCTCAAAACATTTTGAACACCGTTTAGACCATCCACTTGTGATCCGATCGATGAAAACGCATCTTAACATTAAACATCTGCATGAAAAAAACATGTTCCTGGTGAGTTTTTATGGTTATCTGTAATATTGTCATTATCCACTAGATGGCGAACTTACCTAATTTATTAAAATAGTATTTATAAAAATATATATTTAACAATTTGTGTAGGTTTTGATAATCATTCTGAATCTGATCTCTAAAAAAATTCCTTCACAAAAATGCAATTATTTCAGCTTTTTGCTAAAAAAAAATTGAGTTTATAATCAGAGAAAAAAATCTAGATAGGATGAAACATTTTTTTTTTCACGTTTTGTTTGTTTATTGTTTGTTTGAAAGCAGACAATTTGTTCTTTCACTTGATATATTTGTATGTTTATTTTTTTTTTTTTTAATTTTCTGGAAGGCATTTTGTGAAACTTTAGTGAAAATCACAAAAAATCCTAGCGGGCAACTTTTCAAAAAACGGCTGGCAGGTAATGAGTTAATACCAGGTGTAAACAGCATTCAAGCTATACATTTTATCAAGTATGTGTGTTCTAAGGGTGTCACAATTTCGATTTTAAATCGAAATCGATCGAAATTAAGTCTCAAACTCAAACTTCTAATAAAAAAATTGAATCGTTGATGCTGCCATGCCCCCATGTCACGTCCGGTCGGCTTGCCAAGCTTTTGTAGTGTAAACGCACATGTGGTTGAATGTGTTCAAACAGCCACAGGAGACTTTCTCTATGCCCATTTATCTAATCTGAGGTACAGAACACAATGTTTTACGTCTTTTCTGACTTCTGACACGAACACACGGTGTACAGCGCTATCTTTAGCCTTTCATTGATAAAACTAAAGCGGCTGATCTCCGCAGTTTCATTTTGCAAGCGTGGGAAAGTTGTGCAATCTTATTTCATTAACTGAAAGTTCAGAGAAAGCTCTAACATATACATGTACAAAACACTGTGCAGCATGTTTACTTACAACACAAGCAGCGGACTCCGACATAATATTAGTTCACGTCCATATAAACTCGTCATTACTCCCACTTGCGTTTAATTGACAAGGTGCCAAGTACTGACATGATTGTTCATTTAAAAAGTTTTGTTTCATCAGGTATGTGCGTGTACCATATTTTTCCACTGGCAGCATAACTAACATGCAGGGCATCTCCGGGTTCAAGGTCAGATATTATATTTCAAAAAACTCTAGTCTTGTTAAAAAAGGTAATTGAATCGAGGATTCTGAGAATCGTGACACCTCTAGTAGTCAGGAGGCCAAAACTGATATTAAAACTTTGTCGGACACTTTTTGGTACAAGCAATACAGCCAGGTTGTCACCTTAGTAAATGTTTTTTGTCCATTTTAACATTCCCACTGCGCAAAGTGACGTCGGAATTATGTCTTTTTCATGTAATTTTTGGACGTCCGAATCCGGTCCATAAAAGGGGTTGTTTTGTAACGCCAGGTGACGTCTTTTTTCCGACGTGTTCTGCACGTCTAAAAATGTTGACAACCGTAGGACCGCCGTGTAAGGAAAAGAGACATGAAAAAAACGAAAAGATATGATTGCCTCTGCACTTCACCCATCCACCGCACCGTAACCTTTCAGACATTTCCTGCCGGCTGTGGGATTCGAACCCCCGATCTCCGTGTTACAAAGAAGTCTCTCTAACCACTCGGCCACATTTCTAGGTTGTATATAAGGCATTCTTATTGCATTCATATCATGAACAATTTAATATGACAATATTTTCATGTTAAATCGTTAGTATGGTCATATACTTTTAATATAACGAACTACACATTTAATTACATATTTTTAATGGTACATTTAGATGAATTTTGTACGTAATTCAAGAAAGCAGAAAAAAACAGTACTGTAATAATAATATAGACTATTCGTATGTATTAATCATGTTGGTACAATAATGCTGATATTTGTAAATAAACAAATTTTTATAGGCCTTATCATGTAATATAGACATAGACCTGTCATAGACGTCCTAATGACGTCCAAAAATTACCCAGTTTAAACGTCAAATGTTGCCCGTAAATATGACGTCCAAATGACGTCCAAAAAATAACACAGTTTAAACGTCAAATGTTGCCCGTCAATATGACGTCCAAATAGGGTCATGGTGGGACGTCCAAATAGTGGACCTAGTTTGGACGTCGAATACATGTCCAGAACTGGTCATGGACTGACGGACCCAATATAGACATGATCTGCACGTCTATCCGACGTCCTGTGTTTAGTGGGTTATATCCTTAAAAGTGGTAAAAGCGGATTTCCCCCCACAAAGGGCATTCCATTTTCTATTTTACTTACTGTAATTTTGACCAAATGTGCAATATAATTCAATTTATATGCAAGCATGATCATTAAAAAAAAAAAAATCAATAAATACCACAAGAGAAGGGCTGGGTATCGATTCAGATGTTCCAGATCGATTAGATTTCGATTCACAAGCTATCAAATCGATTCGATTCCGATTCTCGATTAAATTTCTGATTCCGGTTCTCAGGTAGGTTTTTATACTCGATTCTCGATTCAACTCAATGAATATAGATTTAATACACATACTATATTAATAAAAAAGAACAGTGAACAGCAGTTTACAAATGGGTAATAAATAAAAACAAATTAAAAGCCACAACACGTCTTGTTTGCGAAATCTAAAATGCTTCCATTCCTCCGTTCAATGTTTGCAGAAATAAATATGAAAAAAAATCGATTCTGCTCTTTGAGAATCGATTTTTAATTGACCACGTTTTAAAAACGATTAATCGAAAAATCGATTTTTTTTTGTGCCCAGCCCTACACAAGAGTACCACACCACAAGGGGCACTGTTGTGTCAGCCTAGCTGTGATTTGGCATGATATACTGTAGTGTGTTCCCTTGGAATCAAACCCATGACCTTTCACGCCCCTAACAGCTCTTCTGATTTTGCCAAGTGGTTGATGTCCTCGGGGCACCATTATGGGATAACATTTTAATCAACCAATCAGATTTCAGAAAAAATTGCAGTTTGTTTTAAGTTTAAGCTTACAAGCAGGATTAGCTTCTTCTAGACCATTGTTTTTCAATTATCATTCCTCCTTTGATTTTAGGGTTTAGTTATGGTTGGGGTTTGGGGTGGCTATAGGTTTTATTTACAAAAATGTTGTCCTTGGGTCAACACAGAATTGTTGCCCTGATCTCTAATTTGGCAAAATCAGGTCGAGTGCTGCTAACACAATGCTCTAACTAAAGAAGCCTTCAATATATTTATAATGATATTTAAAAAAATATCCCAAGTTTTTCCTGTGGTGAATAATAAAACAATTAAAACGTTCATAAACTGACTGTAAATAATAGACCTGTGACGTATTACCATACCAGAATATAGCAGTATGCAAACACCCTACTGTCAAAAAAATGGTCCCTATCAGTCACTGGGGCATACCATTTTAAAAGGTATACACCTTGGCACCTAAAGCGTTCAAATCAGAGGTGCACATGTACCAAAGAGTGCATATTAGTACCACATATATACTTATCTGTACCTAAATGGCACATATTAGGACACTTAGTTTTTTTATTTAATCTCTAAATTTTTATCAATATGTTTGTTTCCTGAGAATCGAACTCACAACCTTTGTGCTGCTAACGCAATTCCCTACCAACAGATCACCAACAGAAACACTTTTTCATTCTGGTCTATGCAAAAATGTTGTGAACTTATATGCCAATATGAAGGTCTCATTAACATCTCTCAGTGTTGCAACATTTATAACCTCCAACTGTGCTCTGTGAACTTGACAGGCAGATACAAGCTTGGCATGAGAAGGCAGTCCATTTATATTTCCATCCTAGGACTTGGATTCAAGCAAGTTTTCGAGACATCAGCACAATGACCTTATAGAGACTGAGTCTCTTGCAGTTGAAGGAAACATTTCATTACGCAGTGAAATGCCATAGATTGGAGCCACAATCCCACTTAGCCTCCCATCACAGAAAAGCTCTCCTGGAATCCAAAACAGAACTAAAAAAAACATGAGGTAGCAGCGAAATCCGACTAAACCAGACCCGTATCCGCCTAGCGCAGGCGCTCAATCTCATTTGCGATGCCCACTCTTGTTTTTCCACTGCAATGACAGCCTGTGAATAGCAATGAGCTTCACATAGCACTTGGACCTCTGGCAACCCAGAAACTGTTGGCCTTGAGCTTACAACCTTCTCTAAGTACTTCTTGGCTGTAAGTTAAAATTGAATGTATCTGGACTGTCCTACATGGGCTTATCTGCTACATGCTCTACAAGGCTTGAACTTAGTTCAGAGATTTAAAATGTGCTACTGAAGTTAAAGAGAAAGACAATGTGGATTACTTAAATAAGTATAGGTGGTAACAGTCAACAGCTGGAAGTACTTTATGGGACTACTCACTCACCGCCGGATCCATAAATAACATGTGACTTATTACCCTGGAACTGAGGGTAAATGACATATGACAATGCTAATGGTGACATCACAAGAACATTTACACACTTTCAGAAAAAAGGTACAAAAAATCTTTTCACTGGGGTGGTACCTTTTCAAAAAAGTACACCTTTGTATAGGTGCATATTAGTACCTCAAAGGCACACATTGGTACCTACTGAGTCGGCAAAGGTACCAAAATAGTACAAAGGACATACAAAGGATAATTGCAATAATATACTTTAGTTTTTACTATATAAACATTATAGAATTTACCGCAATTTACTATAGTACATATTTTTTATGTTGACATGCATGTTAATTTCAACATATGCTTTGCTATAATGAAACATTGCTTTTAAATAACTGTATTTCATTGAGGGAAATTGATAGTTCCTTTTCGAAGGGAACTCGCGCTGTGTCGCGGTAGTGACGCTTTGTGAATGCCTACAGCATGACGGCAACTAAAAATGTATATCAAATTGACCACTGGTTGGGCATGATGTCATAGGCGGAAGCCAGAGAGCATAAATAAGGCAGAACGGAACGACCACTTTATCTGGCATATGCCGAAGCAGGCACGCTGGACTTATGGCAAGCGAGACACAGCGTCATACCTAACCAGAGTTGGCGGTGCAAGTCATTTCAACTTACTACTTGAAATTTTGAAAAGTGATGCGTTGCTGTATCTTATAAAACAATCGGCTTTATGCCCAGCTGCACTACTTCCTGAACTTCAGCCAGCTCCTTGTTTCCTGTCTGCCATTATTGGACAAACTGATTAATCCAGGTGTGCCTGAGCTCAGTAGTCACAAACAAACGGATTAATCCAGGTGTGCCTGACCTCAGTAGTCACAACAACAATAATCAGACACACCTGGATTAATCAGTTTGTCCAATAATGGCAGACAGGAGACAAGGAGCTGGGGCACGTTCAATCTCACACCTGTGCGCAACGTTTTGCTACGGTTTCCGGGTTGAACGACATGTTTCCTTGAAACGGTGTGCAACGGAATGCAACAGGTTTTAGAAGCGTTTTCTCTTGTTTGGTGGGTGTGTCAGAAATGTCAGCCCAATCAGCGGCAAGATGTATAAAACCACGCGATAGTAAAGAGACAGCTCTCTCAATGGTTTCAAGTTGGAATGTTGTCTTTCATTCTGGAAGGCAAGGTCAGTGACTGTAACATCAAGGGTATTTTACAGTATTAAACACACATTTATAACGATTTCATCAGGCTTCAGAAACATTTAAAAAAAGAACACAAAGCATGGCCTCTCAGCTACCGTAGTTGCAACTCTTGCGTCATCACAACAGGGTGTTCAATGCATCACCGTTTCAGTTTAATAAACGTTGTGCAACGTTCTGTCGGGGCTGAACGCAGCCCTGGTTGAAGTTCAGGAAGTAGTGCAGCTGGGCATAAAGCCTATTGAAATTGAAACTAAATTACATAAGTTACATAAGTTAAACTGTGATCAAAATTTTAAATAGTACCCTAAAGTGACTTTTAAAACAAATTTTACTACAATTAAAAAATGTAAGGTAAAAAAACAGTGTAGTTACAGCATCTACAAGCAAGGGCAAATACTTGCATCCTCATACATGTTTTTGAGACATAAAACCTGAATCTACTGAAGATTTGTGTCTGAAATGTCACTTTCTAAAGTTACTAAATGCAAAAAAAATGTATCCAGGTCTGTTACGAAAGGCTTTTCTTCTAAGACTCAGGTAAGCATGAAAACAGCACGGCATGATGTTAAAAACGCTGCTACTGCCGACCTGTGGACGCATCTCGTCCTCCATCTGCCAGCTAACCAAAAAATGAACTGCTCGGGATCATCCGCACTGGTCTACAGTCTATCAGGGGCTTCATTAGCCATGCAATGAATAAAAGATCAGCGGCAAGCAGGAGAAAAATAAAAAATGAGAGCAAGAGAGGGAGAGGGGTTGAAAGGAAGGAAATCTTAAACAGCAGCAGGCGAAATTACCTCCAACATGTCCGTGATTGAAACCCAAAGCTCTCTCCGTCGTATTATCTGCTATCTGAAGTGTGGAATATTCTAGATTGGAATGTCACTGTCACTATTATTCCATTACTTTTGTCTCAATCAATAATTTTCTATTGAATTAGGAGACTCAGTGGGATGTGCTTGTGATTCATTAACTTCCATCATCGACATCGGCAAAAATTGCCTCGACGAGCATGCATAAAGGGCCACAAAAATTGTCCACTTACAGTTTCGCTAGTCGAAATGAAATTGAATTCATTTCTACGTTTCACAAAGAGCCAAAGTAGTAAAGGGCTATATTGTGCTGAAAGGAGAGAGCGATCAATATTTCAGCGTGGTCCTCACTGGAGGATGGCATCGTGGCAAATACGAGCTACACGCTAAACCCTACATCTCGCTCAACAAATAATGCACTCAAAAATATATATATATATATATTGTTTGGTTTCCTCTCCAATAAAAATAGTTCTATAAGTCACAACAATAAATTACATAAATAAACTCTCTTAGCATTTTAATGAGAACAGTTTGAGATATGAAACATTTACATTCTTATTATTCTGTGCCATATGCAGAATTGAGATGATAAAGGTTTTTCTAAACTAAAAGTGACAGATGCTGTTCAACTGCAAAACAAATCCTTTAAATATGAACTAAAAAGCAAATTGAACCTGGAAAAACACTACATGCTTTCCAAATTTCCGCAAACGTATACCATTGCACTTCTTTCTTCCCTTAAACATTAACATCCATGTGACCTTGAGATTTCTGGCTGCCATTCCTACAACTGAGTTAATTCAGTCGAATCTAAGAAACGATTACCCGTCAAACATGCAAACAGAAGCGTTCACAGTGTGGGATCCGACGAAGCACTGTGTAACTTATTTGTACAAACAGCAGGAAAGGGGGTGGCATGCACATATTTTTGCAACACACTGTTTCGACGCAACAGCAGCCATCATTTTACCTCGGTTTCCTACTGTTATTCTGTGTTGCACAGAGATGGGGAGTTATAGCTAGATTGGTCTTTTGAATGTATTGATAAACTTAACTGCTTATGTCTAGACTGTGTAATCTAATCTAACAACTATCTATCTACCGTTCAAACCACAGCGTTAGACCATGGGTCTTTAACGGGGGTCCGGGGAGCCTTAGGGGTTCTTGATGGTGTAACTTGAAATAGTGTATATTTTTTTGGGGGGGGGGGGGTGAAAATGCATTAGTAGGACAATAATAAAAATTATAATAATAAAAATGTTCCAACAATAAAATATATTGAGTTAATTTAAAATGTTATGTAGTATGCCTAAAAATTATATTTTATATCTTTGAAAAGTAAGCATTCAGTCTTTATTTGCTTCTCCTCTCTATCCATTTAAGAGGTCCTTGTTCTAAAAAAGGTTGAAGATCTCTTTCTTAGTCTAAACATTCACACCTAGTCCTGGACTAAACTCCACTATAGGAGCCTATCATAAATCCGGTGCAATGCGCGACACAAGTGTTTTTGCTAGTTTGACCCAGACGCAGTTTTCATTTTCATGTCTAGCGTCACGTTGTTTAAATAGCAAATGCATTTGCGCATGGACACGCCCTTAGTGCACTGGCACCCTGCGCTTTAGACCATGCACTTAGATCATTAAAATAGGGCCCATAATGGTGTAAAATGCATAAACATACCAAGCCCAATCATTACGGGCCACCTGAAATGCAAAATGTCCCCAAGCTGCTCATTTCAGTGTTACGGAAAGAAGCAGATCAATACCCCATACCAAATGTTGCCCTATTTCAACATCACACCAGGATTATTTATATTATGACCGATAGCATCCACCCAATACAACATTTAAAATGGAAAACTCGAACAACAACGTTATTGCTGAGACCTCTACTATGTCCCAGATTCATATCTGAACCCACACTGTGAGGGTCTTTGGGTTTGGCCGTTGGCCGTTTATTGATCTTCTTGCCATTATAGTCATCATAAAAAGGGCCTTCAGACACATTATGAACATCAGGGGTCACACAAATGGACACCTCCCATTACTGTACTGGGCACAATAGCCGCGTGCGATGTATTCCAATATGTGCTTCTTTCAAAATCCATAATTTGCACATTATGGAGAGCATTGCGTTATTTCCGACTGTTTTGGATGGTCATTAAAGGCTGCTGGGTCTAAAATGATATTGAAAATAATGATGTACATGGTGTGGTTGTTCATGCGTGCACTCATCGCCAATAACACTGCGGAATGATAAACAAAAGCTTTCAAGGTCGAAAAAAGGACGGATACGAATTTGTGAACCTGCGCTTTGCTAGTTTTTAAGTTGTCAAACAAGCACCAGGGCAACTCGGAAAATACTTTTAACGTTTTTCTTTTGATCTGACACCTAAAGCTTTCAAAACTGTCGAATCGCACCTGGGCTTTTGTAAATAAATAGGCTGTGAATAAAACACTTTCTTTCGGCTTACAAGAGTGAAAGCTTTTATGTACACGAAAAGGGTACTTTGAGCTAAAATATCGTTTTCCGAATAAGTTTCGAAGAAAGAAATAGATTTGTTATCCACAAGATTTCTTACAAAGAGCTAAAATTATTAATTAAAGTAAAAGAGATTATGCTTGGGGACTATATCAACAGCAACCTTTCCCTAAACCCAAAATATGCTTCGGAAATGCCCAACAGGTCGCCTTGAAAAAAAGCAAATAAATATTTGATGCATTTAACAAACCAAACATCACCAACTGCTTCCACCAAATCTATATCTCCATGACCCACCCCACACGTGTCATAAAAGCCAATGCAAACGAGACCCTATTGGTCTTCCTTAGACTCGGCCAGGGTACAGTAGATGATAACCCTCTTCACCTTTCTCTCAAAGCACAACAAATGCCACGGATGAATGCACAGCTTCCAACACGATTTCCAGTGGCCTCTACCAGACTGAAATTAGCTGGCCTTGCACATTACCACACCTGCCAGCCAAATGACGCCTTAGGAGTCACCGATTGAGAAGCATTACCGAACCAGCACGGCTAAAATGAGTATCGACCGCTTGCGAATGTTTCGTTTACATTTCGCCTAGTTAACAGCAACAAATAGGCCTACTCCCATCTTGTTCCAATGCAGGGGAGGAAGCCTGATCGTCACATAAGGCGTGTAATTATGAATCCATTTGTGGCCTGAAGCTATTGTTTGATTACCTGAAAGCAGCAATCAAGCAGGCAGGCAACATTAAAAAGAAAAAACGGCCTCCTTATGCGCAGTATAGGAGCCGTCTGAATTCCCATTAAAATGTTCTTCAATGAGCGACCTATTTTTCGCGCCTTCGCCATCTATCAAGCAGGTACGTGCCGTTCTTGATGGCTTTTATATGTGCCGATTTGAAACGGCTGCTTTACTTTGAAAACGCTTTCTGAAAAGCTTCGATGTAATTGAGCTTCGGAGATCTTTGCAAAGTAGCGCCATTTAGATTTATGGGAGTAATTTTCAAGTAGGCCTATCTCAAACTGTTGCTAATCCACTCTTTTTTTAATCACACATCAAATTAGGTTCAGATGCTGCTTTATAGACACACAGACTTTTGGTATGGATGAATAGAGTTTGAATGGTCAATCGACAATAGCGAGCAAGTGACTTGTTTTTTTTTTTTGCACCAGTAGCCTGCTTAGAACGCATGCAGAATTCCTAATAAGACTTCTTGGTGAGAAACGAATAAATAAAGACAAAATTATGATATTGCTACTTTACTATAGACAAACAAATGCATTGCCAAAATTGATTTTAGACATATACGGTTAATCTTAGTCAAATGTATTTCTCTAACATTAAGGATTAAAAAAGCCATCTGATGTACTGTAAGGTGCCGGTATGCAGTTATATATATTCTGGCCATGAATTGTGACATTCCATTAGTAAAATAAAGGAATAGCACAGCTAATACAGAAATAGCATTGTCGAGAGTACTAAAAAAAGACAATTAGTGTAATGGATATGCTTGATGAAAACAAATGAGCTACACTAAATGCACTCGATTACTCAGATGCACAACAATACAAAGCTGGAAAAATCAACAGTAAACTGTAAAAGTTGCTAACTTCTACAGTAAGACCTCGCTTATTCTCTCCCACACACTTTAATTCTCTCGTGTGTTAGAAACACATTCAAAACAGGCTAAACTGTACCCCAAATATTTGTGATAACAACAAATACTACCTTACATCATTGCTATTCATTACACGGCTCATCAGAATGCTTGATCCTGATTGGCCAGCAGGTTTGTTATTCCCAGATAACAACCGCTCAAAACATAGCTATAACACACAGTAACCCGGATGCTGCAGGTACAGTTTAATATTACATAAAAATGAAATATAAATGTGTCTTTTAATTGCATATATGACATTATATTTACAAATTATTAAACCACTACTGTGTTTGTGAGGGAGTAAGCCGGTTTTTCTTGCGCAAGGTCTGTATTCATTAAAAATAACCAAATAAAATATTTCAAATCAATATTTAATGTTCCTTACCTTATTTATGAGGTAAATAGCTGTGTAATAAACAGGATAAAGTACAGGCAGCCATTTGTTATTGCAAAATAAGCCCATTCAGTTCTGCTTCGCACTTGGTCCTGATCACAATAGGGGATTATTTATGCGATAACAACTGGCTGCCTATACTTTATCCCTTGGACAACAAGAAAGTGTCCAAAAATGATTTGGGTTATTTAAAATCCAAAGGAGGTAATATTTTAAACAATAGAAACTTAATATAGACATTAAGAGGCTGTTGCAGTACATTTAGTAAACATTGCACTGTTTAGTAGATCAGACCTGGTTGGCTAGCAAGGATTTAACTATTAAAGGACAAGTTCGGTATTTTACACTTAAAGCCCTGTTTTCAGATTGTTTATGATGAAATAGAACGGTTTTGACTGAAATTTCGACATATGATGCTGCCCCGAGAATTTTCGGGTGTTTCTTGTATCACCTCCCACCTCTATAATGGCTTTATAGGTGCACAGGAACAATCCTTCCTAAAATGCATTAAACTTTCGTTTACAAAGACGTGAAACTCACCGAGTGGTCAGGGGTGTTCACTGGTATGCTCACACAAAAATCGCTGCAAAAGATGCTTTCCAACAGGTTTTATCGTAGTTTTTGTCCAACTCCATTGACTTGTATTAGATGTCCTGTGAGGTACGGTATTACTCCGCGCCGGGAACTTTGTTTCTATTCTTCCAATTGGCAAAGGCGGATTATCGCCACCAACTGGGCTGGAGTGTCTATTATTCAAGCTCTTAACGGAAGAATGTACGGGTGTGAGGCGTTTGGAAAAATAGGTCCACAAGTTTACAACGAATGGTAAAACACCTGCTGGAAAGCATCTTTTGCAGACATTTTTGTGTGAGCATATCAGTGAACACCCCTGACCACTCGGTGAGTTTCACGTCTTTCTGAATGAAAGTTTAATGCATTTTAGAAAGGATTGTTCCTGTGCATCTATAAAGCCATTATAGATGTGGGAGGTGAAAAACAAACACCTGAAAATTCTCGGGGCAGCCGCATATGTCGAAATTTCAGTCAAAACCGTTCTATTTCATCATAAACAATCTGAAAACAGGGCTTTAAGTGTAAAATACCGAACTTGTCCTTTCACCTTATTTTACACTGTCAGAAAAAAAGACATCCAAAAATGGTCCCAAGTTGTCACTTAGCGGTACCCTTTATAAAGGTCTTAATATGTACCATTAAGATACAGATATTTGGTACCAATATGTAGAATATGTAGTCCAAATGAACTCTTTATATTTGCAAAGTATATATTTTTAAAAGAATACCACCCCAGTGACATCTAGGGACTATTTTCTGACCATTCTTTCTGACTGTGTTGCTTATTTACTTTATGTGCTATTATAAATATATTATGACTTAACCTAAACACTTAAAAAAGTTACATAAAATGTCCATTTGTAAAATAAGACTTAACTTAAAATCTTACAGTTACTGAGATACTCAAAGTTGTGACAACTTCTCTATTGTATCCTATAATTCACAAAAGTTAACAACTTTCCATATAAGGACTGAAGGACTACAAACATCATTTCCAAATTGGTCAAGGTCGACTAAATACAATAGAAGTGGGTTGATGACACGTCGGGGAATGCGAACTAAAAATGTCGCCCTCTTTTTCAAGGGATCACTAATGGCGCAATAGACTTTAGTTAAAGGAGCTGTCCAGCGTCAGGGGGTGCTGATCTCAGTTCGCTGAACGTAAATGCGCCACAAAACGAAATCTTTTAAGCAAAACAAATAATTTAAAGCAGATAGCTTGGTTAAAGAAATAACACGCGAACATTAGAGAGATACAAACACAAACATGCTCTCCGACAGACGCCTTAAGGATTTCCAATGTAGCCTAGATGCTGAAAAGGGTTACCACTATCCCCTCTAGTGGCTTGAAAAAGTGACTGAAAACGGGAGGTAAAGAAACGTCTCTCAAAGAAACTGTTGAGCTCATGCAATAGTTTGCATATACTATTATGCAGTAAATGCAATGAAAAAGTGAATCCATCACAAAGCGCTATAAGGTTGTCATGGTATCCCTTCAAGGCAATTGCCAACAAAGCATCAATCCTGAATTGGGGTTTTGTTCGAGCAAACGGGCTTTTGTTCACGGTTTTGCGCTGGCGTTGAAATTGAAAATGACACGATCTGTCTCGATTTAGCCTTCACTTTTCTTATATTTGATATTTGCAGCTTTACATTATCGATGTTGCATGGGAAAGAAATATAACATCAATATGCACTGCAGCATGCCCAAAACAAATCAGGCAGAATGAGGAAAAAACTTTGCAGGGGAGGATTTATGTTTTAATCTCTTGAACTAATAGCTTTTTCGATTGAATATGTCATTATTTTGAGGGCCTTGGTTGAGGGAAACAACATTAATGTTGTCTTTGCTTGAGGCGTTATTTATTTGCACCGATCAGTTGAGGGCCATTATGCAGCTCCGTTATTTATCCTAAAAACCATCAGAGAACAAGACCATCGTAGCCTGTAATGAGTTTGCCCCATTATAGCATTAATGTTTCTTTCTGATATGCCTTATAGCCGTCGATTTTTACCTTTTCCAGAAGCCATTCGTTTGGGATATCAGGAATACGCATTTGGGAAAACGAGCAGTGCATTTTGAAATAACCATTTACTTATTTTAAGCAAATGTTTTTTATTAATACGTGCTGTTATATCACTCCGTCGTGACTTTAAACTTGGGCATTATTTCTCTTCACAGCGCACCAGCTCACATCCGAGCAAATGTGACAAAATTCCTTTTGGGATTCCTGTCATGAATACAAAGCAGCCTCAATAAAGACGCCTCTCTGTGAAGCACGAAAAAAAAACCAAGAACCGATTCATTTCACCGATTAATCGCCAATATTTCCCATCAATTATTTCCACCTCAGAATGTAAGAGTAAAATGCATAGAGAATAAATGCTGCATTACAAGCTTGCAATACTTATATGATGCATACCATATAGGCTACTTTGTCTTATGAGGTTTGTTTCATCATATAGACGTTATCCTGAAAATCCTGTAGTTGCGCATTGATTATTCTTGAACTAAAGGAGCAATATTACAAAACAGACTGTCGTATTCTTGTCCATCCTTCAAGTTCTTGTAATCCCACTCACTGACACAAAGGCTGGAGTGAGTGGGCGAGTAGAGTCTCAATACACACATGGACTCAACATGTGACGGACACTTGTGCGCTTGACTTACATTGATGTGATGTTCTCATACAGGTCCTGGAGGCTGTTGGTGGTATTCCCGTCGCTCCCTGTGTCCTGTAGTGCCAGCAGGGGAAAGAAATTCCCTTTGTAAGACTTATTGCAAAAGATGTCCGTAACCGAACAAGTGCAGGTCGGCGGGCAGTCCAACATGGAGCTCATGTAATCTTGGAAGATGCTCAAGAGAAACAAGACCCTCCACCAGCCGACACGGGGTGGAATGGAGAATAAATCCATTTTGCCAGGTGTTTCCCTTAATGTTTTAGCTCCTTTGATGGGTTAATGTTTAATTGCAAAAGAAAAGCGCGAAGAGAAAGAGCTCCGCGTATCCGTATGGCGATGGGAGAGCGCGCACGGGTGCGCGAACGAGTGAAGGTATGTCAGATAAATGAGATTGCAGTAAAGAGAAAAATACTCCGTCAATGAAGAAAGGGATCAAAAATCAACGGACCCAGATTGTCTTCCTCCCCGGGCTGCATGGTACGGGTACCCCGTCTCCTCGGTGCTGTTTGTCGCGTAGTTCCAGGTTGTTGGAGCTCCGACTTGGAGACTAAAGCGTCAGAGCGCAACTGTAGGAGAGCAGGAGAGAGAGAGAGGGTGTGTGTATGAGAGAGATAGAGAGGGTGAGAGAGAGGTTCATGCTCCGAGCATCAAGTCCCACCTACTGGGCAGATTAAAAACTGACGCACCTGCAAAGGAGATCAAATCTGCCCCGAAAAATGACACATTTTGCCTATTTGTGTTATTGTTGCTTTGGCAAACTAAAGCTCTTAACAATGCCAATAATGCTGAACCCTTAAATCTGAAATCGCATTATACAAATACATTATGCCTACTTTACCCCCGGTGAGATGGACACAATGTAGGACAGCACTTGACTGTTACGTGACTGTTATTGTGACATTTTCTGGTTATTTTGTTCGGGGTTATTTTGACCCTGGCATAAATACTTGCAGACAATGCAGTAAAACATAATAGATTAAATATTTCTTTCCATAGCACGAACACCAGTTACAGTTTAATATTTAAACCCTAGAAGTAAAACTCAGAGAGGACAAATATGTTTTTGTATAATATTTATTATCAATTACTAATCAAAAGGTGTTCTTTTTAAAGTATTACTATATATAAACATAAATTAATAAAAAATACAAACAGAACATGTGGGTTTAAAACACTTTTGGTATTGAGCGCCAGCCAAATTGTTTTTACAGTTTGTTCTAATGGAAATGTAAAGTGGGACAACATGTTACTTAAAGAAGTTGCTAAATTTGCAGTCATTTACCTTAACAAATGTTTGGTTCTAACTGTGCTACTTTTAAATGTTAAGTTAAAAAAAAGTAATAAGCAATAAAACAATCCAGTAAAGATCCCGTTCATTCCGTGTTTTTGAAGCTTTGATTGTGTTTGCAGTGCGCAATATAACATGTGTTTATGTCTCACGTGTAAAAAACGCGGTACTTTTTACACTATTTATCTCTATTCCGCTGTTTTCACTGTCCTAAAAACGGGCTGATGTCTTCCTTGTTTTATGAAGTCCCTTCTTCAGCAATACTTAAAGGCGCTCTAAGCGAATAATGTGCGACGTCACTTCCTGTTGATGTTTGAACTGTTTTCAAACAGACAGAGCGTAGCTAACTCCTCCCCCTCCCCCTCCCTTCCGTGCTTTCATGAACGCGCCCAACCCCCACCCCCAAATCCTTCTTGTCGTTTATTGGCTGGAACACTTTGTTATGGTTTCTGTTTGTAGGTTTGGCCATTTGTTGATATTGCCGTTTGTGAAGCCTGGGCTGTCTACAGAGATCGCTTTTTTTACAGTTTGATCAGCGGACAGGCAGCAAGCAGATAGTGAGGAGATGTTTCCGGTATGTAACAAAAAATGTTTTATGGTCTAAAACGCTTCAATTCGCTTAGAGCACCTTTAACGAGTTTTAATTGTGTAGTTTGTTGTCATTCGACAGCAGCTTACCTTAGCAGTGCCGTTTGAGCCAAAGCTGGCGACTGACGTATTCCTGTGGGCGGAGTTTAGTCAAAAACTCTTATTTTGACGTCATTCAACCAGGAAGTAGAGGGCTGTAGTCCAAACCTGCCGTTCGATGTAGGCTTTGAAAGTCAATTCTGTTAAGAAAATATATCGCCTGGCAGTTAACTTTCAACTTTATAATTTAGCAGGTATTATTTATGCTCTAACAGCAAAATTACACACCAACTAAAGTTTGAAAAATGAGTAACAAAAAATAACAACATTTGAGCATAATACAACATACTTAATTACGACATCTTAACATAAAAGCAATACTTAGTTAAATTATTTATATCATCATTACAGTGGTACACATGGTCAGACTTAAGGATGAACTCTTTTAACTAAAAGAAGAAAAACATGGAGAAAAACAGCTTTTAGGGGTCATGATCATGATCTTTGTTCTTCTGCTGTGGAATCATGTTTTTGCCAAACTGTAAGTTGAGCCCTGATGTTTTTGCTCTTTGAACTCTGAGTGCTTTAAAGGCAAGATGCGCTGCCCTAGACCTCACACGATCACCGTGTATCCATTTAGCCATCTGCACATCTATATCACCACTGCAGTAGGGCAGGTGTCCTTAGATAGACCTTTATACCCGAAAGGAGCTAAAAGAACATTAGTTCCCCGTAGACTAGAGCACTACTAAGTATGTCAAAACTTACAGTACACTAGATTATTCTGTCTACACCTGGTCCATTCTAAACAAGTGTGGTTTATTTAAAGACCATTATTGTCACCATTTTCTACGTGTTGTTTATACAACTTAATTTACGTTAGAATCTGTCAAAACACGGCAATGGAGAAGCGGTTGCTATAGTTTATTTCGATCATTAGAAATGCGCGTTGTTACTTCCTTTTCTTAAATAACCATAACATCAAACATGACGTTAAGGGACCTGTTATAGTCCCTTAAGTTTTTAACGGAAAATGGGACTTGAGGACTTTGTAGCAACGCATAGCAGAACTTAAGGTAATACTTAGCATTTAAGGGTAAATACTTATTGACAGCCTTATGGTTCCCTAAGTGAACACTTAAGAGTTTTTCTTGCAACCCATTTTTTATTAAGGGTACCCTTAAAGGTATTGCGGAGTGTGGTTTATTTAAAGACCAACTTACTACGTAAAAGCCAACACACTGGAGAATGCCCCAAAATCGTCTCCTCATAGATAGATAAGAAAAACTTGTACCTCTATGTTTGCCAAAGTTTGTCCCTGACTTCTGAGTCTTAAGGGATCTGTATTTGCACAAAGTGTATCTGTGATTAAATGTGTCTCTACTAAAGCCTGATAGTGAACTGCTACTGAGTGCACCAACCATTACAGACCATATTATAATTTATAGAGTTTGTTTATAGATCCAAGTCATTGGATGCAGCCGGTCAACAAACTACACTGCACATACTGTATGTAAAGGATAAGGAACTGTCTGCTGGTTGTTTTAGGAAAATGAAAACCATGACAGGCTGGTCAGACTCAGAACACTGAGACAAAACAATTTTATTATTCCACAAAATAAATAATGAAATACATAACTATGTAGCTATATAGATCCAGGAAGTCCAATTACATTGATTAATATCTTATTGCAAAACGGCACAAATACTAATCATTTGATATATGAAACATCCTTCAGCCCATATGGTGAGGGGTTCATGCGCAAAATTTGACAAATTCCAGTTACAAGATTGATACTGATAGCCCGATTGAGATGCAGACTAGAAAGCCGAAGCACAATACTACCTGATGTGCTGTGCTGCTTAAAGATGGGCAGGTCTTGCATTTGTCATTGCTGTGGATGGATCATTTATTCTCATTCCTGATTCTATATCTGGAACAGGAACTATTCGGTGTGTTTCAGAATGGTGTTTAGCATATGAATAGACTTGGACGGCCTTGTAAAGTTTAAAATGTAGAGAGAGTAAAATCTAACAAACGACATTCGATGCTAAGCTAATGACATATTTAACTACACTGGCCAATAAAAGCCTTTCTTAAGTTTCCGTAATATTCTGGTTTAGATATCTGTGCCCGGTTGCATGAAACTCCTTAAGTGAGGGTTTCCCTGAAGGAGAAAAAAATCCCTGAGGCAAGGGATTTCTTTAAGAGCGGTGCAACAAAGGTCTTAACTGTCACCCTTATCTAAGTGTTGTTTATAAAATAAGTATTTTACGGTAGCATCTGTCAAAACACGGCAATGGAGAAGCGGTTGCTATAGTTTATTTCGATCATTAGAAATGCGCGTTGTTACTTCCTTTTCTTAAATAACCATAACATCAAACATGACGTTAAGGGACCTGTTATAGTCCCTTAAGTTTTTAACGGAAAATGGGACTTGAGGACTTTGTAGCAACGCATAGCAGAACTTAAGGTAATACTTAGGATTTAAGGGTAAATACTTATTGACAGCCTTATGGTACCCTAAGTGAACACTTAAGGGTTTTTCTTGCCACCCATTTTTGTTTTCTTAGCTTTAGGACTGTCATGCAACCGGCCACAGGTCTTGATAGCCATAGATATGGCTGAGGTCTCTTCTTTATAAAACCAGTTTCATTATCCAACAGATATTTCCTCAACAAGCAGCAAAATTTAAACCATTATTCATAGCTCAAATGATGCAGGACCAGTTGTAATACTCAACCATCCTGATATGTATCATTTCTGGTTTCCAAACAAAACAAAAACCTTTCCTAATATATCATCTCAACGTCTAAATGAATTCATATGAGTACTTGCAATTCTGTTAGAAAAGAATGGTCAAAATATGAACCCCAGATGTCATTGGGGCAGTACCCTTTAAAAAGGTCATATGTATCAGTATGTACAGGTACAGTATGTATACATTTGGTATCAATACTGTACCTTTGAGATACTATTATATATCTTTGAGGTATGAATGTTTGGTACCAATATGTACCTTTGAGGTACTATAAACTCTTTGAAGCAGTTTCCCAGACAATGTTTAGAATAAATCCAGGACTATAGGGTTTAGTTATATTAGGACATTTTGGTAGTTTTTACAAACATACCCTACAAAAAACATAACAGGTGGGCATCATGAGACAAAACAATAGCACTGATATGTTAAAGGAAAACTATTTTTTCACGTGTAAAAAATATTTTACTATGTTCTTACCTCAACTTAGACAAATTATGAGAACATTTAATCCACTTAAAACATCGCCACATTTTATTTTGTGCCACCATACTTACTCGTGTAACTACTCATGTAAATAGGGAAAACATGGAAGTGTTTGGTGGTCTCTAAATTCATCCCTGTTTGGATCCTAAGGAATGAATGGAGCTAGGCTAAATGCTAACACACTAATGTACAAAGATTAAAGGTGCAGTGTGTAATTTTTAGAAGGATCTCTTGACAGAAATGCAAAAAAATATACAAAACTATATGATCAGGGATGTATAAAGACCTTTCGTAATGAACCGTTATGTTTTTATTACCTTAGAATGAAATCTACATACACCGAGGGTCACCTTAGATAGAAGTCGCCATTTTGTGCCGCCATGTTTCTACAGAAGCCCTTAACGGACAAACTTTTTTTACTAAGTTGTTTCCGACGATTACATGGTTGGTGGTGGTAACCTTGCTTCTTTATGCAGTGGACTTAGCCGTTGATTGCAATGCGCAACCTCACCACTAGATGCTACAAAAATGTACACACTGCACCTTTAAGTGCACGCGTTAAAAAAGATAGGTATGTATTAATTAATCTAAGTTCGGGTAAGAACATAGTAAAATATTGAAAAACTGTGGTGTTTTCCTTCAGTGACTACATACTTTTTTTTGACAGTGCAGCAGTTAACCATGTGAATTGCATTTTGCATTTTTGCTTTTATCCAAAGTGATTTACAGTGCATTCAGGTTAAACGTTCCCTGGGTATCGGACTCATGGTTTTGGCATTTCTAGTGGCACGCTCCAACAGTTCAGCAACAGGAACATAACAGAATCAATAACAGAATTGTATTACCTTAATTATTTTGTTAATTGGAAGTTACAAACAGGCACCAGAGGCATCATGCACATCTTAAAAGGAGAGCCAATGCCAGTCCTGTTGTCCTGGGTGAGATAAAACATGACCAAAAATACAAAACAGTAGCTTTTACATACACTTAAAGGCGGGGTGTGTGTTTTTAAAAAAACATTTTGGGCGGAGTGCCAAAACAGACTTGTAGCCAATCAGCAGTAAGGGGTGTGTCTACTAACTGACATTGTTGCCTGTGCATGTGTGGCGGGGGTCTATCAAAAGAAGGTCCAGATTCTATTGTGTTTGTTTAGATGATTTCAAATGTCAACATTGTTTTTCAGGGATCATGCACCCCACCTATAAGATGGTTTTATCTAGCGGTGCAATTTTTGATTACCCTTGTAAGGGGACAATCAACCAAAAATTCTGTCATTATTTATCCACCCTGATGTTGTTCTAAACCTGCATGCGTTTCTTTATTCTGTTAAACACAATAGAGGATATTTTGATGGTAATGATGATAAGCACACAGTTGACCCATTGACTTCCATAGTAGGATGAACGAAGACTATGGGAGTCAATAGGTACAGTGGTTCAATCTTTAATTCACTTATGTGACTGGATTTATTTATTATACAGAAGGAAATAGGTATACCCTACTGTATGTTTTGCATTCAGAGTTTGTGTTTTAAGTGATTCTGTTATATCTGTTGAGTGCACTCGTCTGTAATTCAAAGAAAAATGAATCTGTCATTTTCAACACAATCTCATTTTTACAGCTTTCTCTCACTCGTTGTTTCTTCTGTGACACATCAAAATGTTCTGAGTCTCTGTAAAAATGAAAAAAGGACAATTTTTCATTAAGAGAATTGTCACATAATGAGCAATGATGACTGGCACCAGTATCTATTGTTATTGAGTGTGTTGTACTCCGAAAATAGGAAACAAAACAAAAACTTTAACTAAACAGAATGTGGGATCACCGTGAACAGAACAGAGAGGAAATGTGAATAGGATTTTTTAATAAACTGCATTTTGGAATAAACTGCATTTATTTTAACCATTGAAATGGCTTAATTAAAAAACTGAATACAGTAGGACATTACCATGTTAACTAAACATACAGTAGAGTGAGCAAGAAAAGTC
Organism: Paramisgurnus dabryanus; assembly: GCF_030506205.2. Lineage (NCBI taxonomy): Eukaryota > Metazoa > Chordata > Actinopteri > Cypriniformes > Cobitidae > Paramisgurnus > Paramisgurnus dabryanus. The sequence continues at coordinate 16,277,952 of NC_133359.1, read as the reverse complement.
AAATAATACACTGAATAAGTTAAACTGTTAACTATTAAAAACAAAAGATATAATTAAAAACAAAAAATACATTTTAAACAAAACTATAAATGCGTGTTTAATTTACTACATACATTTATTAAAGTGAAATAAAGATACAAAAAAGAAAAAATGGTGCAATGTGACTCATCTAATAGAAATGAGAATTAGTACCATAAAACACTTTATGCCATTTAGCTACTACAAACCACAGCTAAATGCAGTTAAATTAAGCCGTACTTTGTTTTCTCCAGAATTGCTATTGCGGTCACATGATGAATATTTAATGCAGTATCACTTAGCTTCAGCGTACACTAGCTTACCTCCATTTGACGAGTAAATGCAGTAAAGTGCTGGTTAAACTGCAATATTATTCATGACCCACAAATGCACAATTTTTACTGTAAAAATAAACCATATAGATTCCTGGTCAAAAGTTGAGGGCCGCTTAATGTTTTTCATGATGATTTTAAAAATGTTTAATCTGAGGATTTTAGCTTCATCTTCATTATCAAACCTTGCTTTGCCTCTGAAACAGTGACTGTCAGAAACAGCATTCAAGTTACCTTTTCGAGCAGATGAATAACATGAGCAGGTGTCTGTTTTGTGCACCTCCCTTCTGTCAAAAAACTGCCCCATCTTTCCCTGTCATGAGGGATATAGAGGAACAGAGCCATCTGTCATTTCCACTTCCTACGCATTTCCAATATAAGACCCCGACATGAACAATGTGTGCACATTAGACATTTACCAATTGAAACGCAAAAAAGTCTCTCTGTTACAGTAATATGACTAATCTACTGTATTAATCAGTCCTTTAATGCTATTTTACACTGTTTTATATGTATTTTGTGTCACTAATGTGATATTTTCACACATGCATGTGTGAAACATATCTTGACTTTACCAAATACGGTCAAATAAAAAAATGTATATGTTCAAATAAACATACTTTTTTTTAAAGTAAGACTATATGAATTTGTAGCTACAACTATAATAAATATTGCAGAAAAGATGCAGTGGCAATTCAGCCATGTCACTTTGTATAAAAGTGTCTGCCAAAGGCATTAATGTAATGTAAGAGAGACCCAAATTAAAATGATTTTGAATGTACAGACATTCTGTGTAACACACTGTGCTTGGACCTTGATTTGCTGAAGAAACAAAATCGCACAAACATAAGGACGCATAAATTATTCATATTTTCATTGAAACTTTGTTGAACATTTGGTGGACTTTTTCTTTTAGTATAAACTAACCTGCCTCTTGAATTCAAAACAACCTTAAATATTACTTTGATATTTTTCTAAAATATTCAGCATTCAAGTGGCGGGTGCATACCACAAACAGCTCACATGGCAACCCATTCATTCCAAAACAGACTTGCATACACAGGGATGTCTTTCAACTTTTGTACGCTCTAGGAAGCGAAAACTAAAACAGTCAATTAATCGGACAGGATTCGATCAGCTTTACCCGTCAGCGTCACTTGAACGTAACGTAAATGAAAACTGCTCTCAATCTGCAAAGGCCTTTTAAAGTTATGACAGCCACTGATGGTAAAAAAAAACGCTAGTTTAGCCGACGTCGAGCTTTCCAAAAACCCACTCAGTCACCTGTGCATCAGTTTTTGTTTTTGGCAAACACACCTGCCTCTCCACGGAGGGCCAAATAACAGCTAGACCCGTATATCTGGATCGCGTAATTGCCTCTTCACAGCGTCTCGTTCGGCTTGTCGGGAGCGCTGTTTCTTCCTCTCATCACTCATGTCTGTTTGAAGCTGTTGAGATAACAGTCTTCGCTGCTGTAGTTAACGTCTCTCTTCCATTCCAGTCAAAACCATCTCTTCTGAAACATGAATACAATTATACATTTTATCTTATTTATGTTGATGAGTGTTTAGCTTCCTATCAGTCAAACAACCCCAGAATCTCAAATGTGCTTTTAAAAATGATGTATTGAACATACTTTCATAATAATGCATACAAAAATCATTTACTATGTCATTTAAAACCATTTGACTTTATAAATTGTAAGTTTTATTGATGTAAAAGAGACTTAAATGTCTTTTAGGCGAAAAGTCGTCAGTCCTTGTGAGTCTCACCTGTTGCCAGGTTGTTCCTGTTGTCGTCAAGATTCACCCCTCTTTTGGTTTTCTTAAAGAAAGGCAACGTAAAATGCAATACAAACAAAATGCAGACCTGAAAATATCAAAGTTATATTTTTACAAAACTCTTCTTTACATATGTAGAAACAGTAAATCACAAAAATGACTTTATATGAGTTTTCACAGGCAGGGTCATTATGTACTGTATCATGGCACCATTCAGACATCCCTTATATGCGTTAAGGTTAAGGTTACAGTAACTTCTCCCATTAAGCGTAATAAAAACACACTGTTTAAATGATACAGTAAATGCATGCACGCACGCAGCAAAACACAATAGATTTATAACCCCTAAATGGATCTGTAAATAACATCTGACTGCGCTGGACTGTAATGCATATTGTATATAGTTGGGTCATTTCACTTAAGAGGAGGTCCAGTCACGGTATCCTAGAGGACTTAATTGCTTTCATATTTGATTGATGAGCCAAGGTCCTCTGTCTGAGGTTTCATATCATTAAAAAAACCTCTGTCTGCATCAGTTCTTTTATTTATCATACAGCATTTGAATTATCACAGTATAACAACACAAGACAGTCGGATGCATACGGCACACAAAACTTGAAAGCAGTTTGTTCTCAGTCAGGCCAGCTCCAATCTGATTGGCTGATATCGTGCAAAATTTCTTGACAGTCCATCAGATACGATTCTGTTAACATTAAGATACCTGACTGGTACAATAATGTGTGGATTTGCCAAAGTTTGTTAGATTAATAGCATCAAATCTGAGTTTTGTAGTAATCTGTAGATATTCACATGCAGAATAATATAGATTATCTCTTCTTTTGTAAAATCTTAAATTGTGAAAATAAGATTTTCATGAGGATATCTGTTGGTAGTGTTTTATCTAAAGATCGGCTGTGCATGGGTACACCACTAAACCTGAATGATCCACCAGTCATTTGTAATAAGTCCTGACAGGAAATGGTCTGTCAAAGTCTGTCAGTCACCACCATCTGAGGACCTTAGCAACCTCTCTATCAGACTTGAAAGACAAGGCAAAAGAAACTAAAGAGCACCTATTTCATTGCTAAAAAACAACGTTAATTTGTGTATTTGGTATGATACAATGTGTTTGTGTAGTTTATGGTTTAATAAACACATTATTTTTCACATACCGTACATTTTTGTAACTCCAGATTTCCCCTTTCTTCCTGAAATGCAAGGTTTGGAAAGCTCTGTGTCCCTGATTGGCCAGCTAATCTGTATGTTGTGATTGGTCTGAATACCTCTGATGTCCACTGGAAATGTGTCGCTCCTTACCATGTTTGAAAGATTCGCTCACAATGCAATGCTAACAGGAGTTGACTAACAGGCTGTGAGTCCAAGCGGGAGGAATTATGATAATGTCGGCCTTGTCTACATCAGCAATCCTAGGAAGTAAACTGTTGCCTACAATCTGTGTGTTTGTTGTAGTCCAAAAAAAAAAAGGAGATTTACACTGGAGATGATAACTCGCGTCATTGTTTAGAGTACTTTGGGGTTTGTACCTTTTGCATATCATTAACCTGGACTAATACACACTTACACACCAAAGGAAATGTAAAATCGTGAATTGGACCATAGTTGCTCTTTAAGCAATGTTTAAATGCAACTTTAAGTGTTATAATATCAATTTTAGTCATGATTCGAAATGCTATTGCAATCTTGTCCAGCAGTGTTATATATTTTGGTCTTTTCCCATGGGCACCACAGACATGGCATTTGCATGACTGAAAATGGTTATTGCTTATATGGCTGCAGAGAGAACTGACTTGCTGCAGTATGACACATAAATGCCTAACAGAGACATCAACACAAAATAATTTTTTTTAGCCATATTACCAACTAAATGGTTTAAAAATGATCCTGATAAGATATATGATATATCTTAATTAAAAAGCACCTATTACAATGCTTAAAAACAACCTTGTTTTGTGTATTTGGTATAATACAATGTGTTTGTGTGGTTTATGGTTATTTTCCACATACAGTACATTTTTGTAGCTCCAGATTTTACTCTCTTCCTGAAACACACGGATTTGAAAAGCTCTATGTCCGTGATTGGCCAGCTAATCTGTACCTTGTAATTGGCCTGAATACCTTTGACATCAGCCAGAAATTTGACGCTCCTTACCATGTTTGAAAGATTCAGTCACAATGCAATGCTAACAGGAGTTAAAGGCACACAAGGCAAGTCTGAGTATTATTTCTCTACTAGCTCCCCCTAGTGTCTGGGAATAAATGCGTTCTATATCTAAGACTATACGAGACTGAAGGACACCGGGTCGGATACAGCGAACTTGCAAGTGGGGTATTCTTCCTACAGACGGTTGGGGCGGGCGAGAGAGTCTTGATTCGTCATGTAATGAGTCATTTAACCATATACCGACTTACGAAGATGATTTATTAACATAAAAATGCTGCCTTGTGTCCTTTTAACTTACAGGCTGTGAGTCTGAAGCGGGAAGAATTATGATAATGTCGGTCTTGTCTACATCACCAATCCCAGGAAGTAAACTGTTGTCTACAATCCGTGTGTTTGTTGTAATCCAAGAAAAGAGATTTACATTGGAGACGATAACTCGCTCATCGTTTACTTTGGGCTTTGTAACTTTTGCATAGCGTTAACGTACTAACTACACACCTACAAACCAAAGGACATTTAAAATCATGAATCGGACCATGGGTGGTCTTTAAAATATGTGAATTGTATTGTGCCAAATAAAGATGACAACAAAGATCTTAATAACTATAAAGCTTCAGTGTATCTGCATCCTGTACTAATGACAGCTACTACAGTAATACACTGTAAAAAAAAAATGTCAAACCAACCTTTATTTTTGTTACTTTAACTTTAATTTAACAAATTAAGTTTAAAATTGTAGGTTCAGTCAGAGCTGATGGTGTAGTGCAGTGGTTTTCAAACTGGGGGCCGCAAGATGGTGCCAGGGGGGCCCCAGTTTTATGTAATTTTATGAAATACATTAATTTATCATGAATTCTGTGTAATTAAACCTAAAAAAAATAAGGCTACTAACCAAAAGCACTACTTTTTTGTATAATTTTATGTTTTTTTATTAAAATGTTGAGTTTTAGAACAGTTTTTTGTCACAAATTTTCTTTGGGGGGCCGAGAAGGAATGCACCATACATAAGGGGGGCCGCACGCTGAAAAAGTTTGGGAACCACTGGTGTAGTGCTCAAGTGCTCCGACATATACTGCAAAAGCACTTCTGGCAACCCGAGTTTGAATCCCTGCTTGAGGTCCGATCCCATACCCCACTCTCCAACCTGTACTTTCCTGTCATCTCCTTAAATACTTTCTATCAAATAAAGGCAAAATAGCCCAAAAAATAGCAGGATGTTTTAACTTGCTCTTTTTTATTGTGTATGTTTAATATACCAATGCCACTTATATTGTAGGACATCACACCCAGGCTTTTGAAGTCAACAAGCAAGACAGGAAATCCTGCGAGAGAGAAGCTGGAGGGAGATAGAGAGAGAGAGAGAGAGAGAGAGAGAGAGAGAGAGAGAGAGAGAGAGAGAGAGAGAGAGAGAGAGAGAGAGAGAGAGAGAGAGAGAGAGAGAGAGAGAGAGAGAGAGAGAGAGAGAGAGAGAGAGAGAGAGATCGGAAGTGTGGGTGACAGAGTTAAGAAGGATGAGATCCTGTAGACTTGCGTAAGATCAGCAGGTTGTGCTGACTTCATAATACACAGCTGTTTACTTTGCAGTCTGAGCAGTGACGTGATCAGCTGTCTTCCACAGATGTCTGAATTCAAAAGCCCATCGGTGTACGCTTCACTGAGGAACGAGCAAACAGTTGACTGCCGAATGACATTTTATTTTGAAGGGTTTTGGTTTAAAGTTTCTGTATAAGTTTGGGTTTTGTCCACTTCCATTGGGTTTTGCATACACGCGACCATGATCTACAAGGCCATTTCACATGGGACCCGGCGGTCACCGATGTCTTGCTCAGCAATTGATTAACGAGAAATCATAAAAAAGTTCACTGTGCTGTTGTCAGACTGCAGATAACTTGGAGAAGTTAGTAATATTGGGTCATAAAGTTAACCAATTTAGCCTTAGGTGTCATACAGAGCCATAAATAAAAAGATCTCTGGGTAGCTCTAGCCTCCCAAACTGAACATGTTATATGAAGTTTAATGATACTCATCATTTACAAAATAAATAACATATTCAGCGGTCCGTATTCCATCAGTATCATAAAAAGATGTTGAAAAGACAGATGAATAATGATACTTTTAACAAATATGAGCATATATTCTGTCTATACTATTTTACACCACACATCAAATGCTACTGTACATAATTTTTTTTTTAAATGCAAAAAATATTTTATGATGTATATGATTGAAGACATTCTACAACAAGAGAAAACAAAATTATGCCAAACAGAGAGAGAGAGAGAGAGAGAGAGAGAGAGAGAGAGAGAGAGAGAGAGAGAGAGAGACTGATATGAGTTATAAAAGTGTAACCATGTGTGTTTCGGTGTGAGGTCAGATGTGTGAAGGTTAGTTTATTACTTTATAACTTCCCACAGCATAGCTAAAGTCTGTTCGGAAGCTGATTAGGAATTCCAGGGGAGTTTTTGCTGTGCATTATGGGAAACAAACAACAGAGGGCCTCATCAAACATCTCTCTCTCTCTCTCTCTCTCTCTCTCTCTCTCTCTCTCTCTCTCTCTCTCTCTCTCTCTCTCTCTCTCTCTCTCTCTCTCTCTCAGTCACACTTGTTTTAAAAGCTCTCATAATGTTCTCACTATTCTAAGTAGTCTACTTATACAAGGCATTTCCAGAATTTATGGTTGCGCTTTTCAAAGCAGGATACTGTTACACGTTTAGAGTGGGTGACATTTTAAAGTGTGAATAAAAATATCTAAAATTAAAGTTGCAAGATAGACAGGTGTATATATGAGAGATGTTAATGAAAAGCAACCTGAGCTAGATTAGAACTGTGATAATAAATTTGCATGTCTGAAATGCATATTTTATTGCATTTTGGCCATGGTTTCGCTCAATGTTGTCAATTAAGGTTTTATTAAGTGTTACATTACAGATAGCATTAGTAGCATTAGTAATAAAAAACCTTTTATTTTTGTAATTTACTGTTTTTTCATTTAAACTTCTTTTGCATAATGTAAAGAACATTGTGTGAAAATATAATCTTGATATCTTTAATATTAACTGTAAGGTCATGTCAAAGATTAAATCAATGTGAAATCAATAAACTTTGATGCTCCAAATCTCAGAATTTGATCATGAGACTTCAGAAATAGGCTCACGTGTGATTTCATTTTATTTTATTTTATTTTATTTGACATGAATGAAAAGCACGCTGAGTGCTGTTTTAGAAAAAATCATGCCCTCATAGTCGTAAGAAAAAATATATAAAATCAATTCAGAGGGCAATTTTTTTCTAAAACAGCACTCAATTTTCTTAAAAAGAATTCCAGATAACTTACTCATCACCATGTCATCCAAAATGTTGATGTCTTTCTTTGTTCAGTCGAGAAGAAATTATGTTTTTTGAGGAAAACATTCCAGGATTTTCTAATTTTAATGAACCCCAACACTTAACAGTTTTAATGCAGTTTCAAAGGACTCTTAATGATCCTAAACGAGGCATAAGGGTCTTGTCTAGCGAAACGATTGTCATTTTTGGCAAGAAAAAAAAATATGTACTTTTAAACCACAACCACAAGTTGTATATTACATTTTACAAGTTAGTTCCCTTGCATAGAAGCTCAAACAACTTGTTCAACCAACCCCATATACTAAAGCCCGTATAAAACAGTCCTCTGATCCAAACTTACACAGAACCCACAGAGCCTCATCTATCCGGCACGTCTTCGCTTTTGAAGTGAAATGCGCATTAATGACCTCTGTCTGACATCACTCGCTTGTCATTCTGAAGCATCGTTCACCAGACACACGGGAGACCCCTCTGCCAGATAAATGATACATCAAGACAGTTCATCTGCCTGCATTGATTAGAAATTGATTCATCAAGAGTTGATTAGAGCCAGAAGAAGGGAGATCATTCGATTCATCATCCCAGTCTTCTGAAAATTAAGTTTAATTAAGTAACAGAGGATTTAGTGGTTTTAAATCACACCGAAGGAGAAGAGAATCTATCCAATTAGCATGATTTAGAGATAACTGACCTTTATGTGTGAGATGATAAGTTTGGTCCTTGTTTTTTAGCTTTCTTGGTTTGTGTGAAATCGAGATAGTGACCTATACATCCTAAATATAGCAAGGACGAATTTTATTGCTAGAGAGAAAAGTAACTCGAAACAAAAGTGTCAGACCTGGTGCAACAGTGCAAGAACACTGCGTGTCGACAAGGGGTCCTATTTTAAATGTATGCATTTGGCAGATGCTTTTAAAGCAACTTAGAGTGCATGGCAAGGTATAGATTTTTTTTCAGTATGTGTGTTCACTTGGTTTAAACACATGACTTTTGCGGTGCAAACGCAATGCTCTTCTTACACAAGCACGATGGGCAATATAGCCACAATCATTGCAGCCTTGAGGAGCATCGACCTGCATAATGTTGACCCAGGTCATGTGAATTAAAGTCCCCCTGTGGTTAATTATTTTATCCCTTAAAACTCATATTTGATCACCAGAATGACAGATTTAAACATTTACTACCATGAAAACAATTTCTTTAAGCCATTAAATATTTTGAAAGTAACTGTACACCCTTCCCAGCAGGCAAGATGTCTAATGCTGCATTCAGACCAGCCGCGGTAGAGGCGTCAAGTGCGAGTGATTTCAATGTTAAAGCTCACGTAACTCACGCTGTTTCTGCATTTCTGATGTTAATCTGGAGTACCTATAGAGTAGTATGACGTCCTTTATATCTCCGAAAAGTCTTTAGTTTCTTTATAAAAGAAAGATTAGCTTTACTGAATCTTTCCAATAACGTACGAAACAATATAGAAGGAGTTACTACCGCGGGTGGAGCCAGTACGAGTCATGCAACACTATACAACACTTATAACTTATGATTCACTTTATGTTCGTATCATTTATATAATATGCACGCGCATATTTCCAACATAAGACAGAAGTCTTACTTACCGCATGCAACTCGTCATGACCCGGTTGGGAAAATCCAGTGCATCAAACACACAAGCAAAACTCTGCTGCTACCCCGGATAATAAACTATAGGCTATCCATTGTTTTCATAAGGCTGGATTTTTTTCTCCTTACATCCAAAAACACACTTCTTCATTCGTGCCATTGTTAAGTTTTGAAATTAAACAAAGCTGTCCCGTGATGTGAATGTTTGTATGTTCTAGCGTCTCCCGCTGATTGACGGGTGGGCGGGGTTTTCCGGGGGAAGTGCCCATATAAAGAAGTAATACGTATAGAAAACCCCTGAAACGTCAGTTGGAATTGTAATCGAAAAAAACTTTCCGAAACTTGTTCGAACCCTGGCGAAGTGCATTCGGCACAGAAATACTCTATAACGTCCAACTGCTTTTTTGACACTTTGCCTACGTTTAGCATGAGGAAACAACTCTATAACTGTGTTAATAAGTCAGAATGCATGAAATGCCATTGAACCCCTCCTTTAAGTCAATGTAAAGGTGCATTGACGCGCGTCTGGAGGTCTCGCTGCGCGAATGAGGCGTTTAGCACGCTTTAACCAATCAGGAGCTTGTTCAGGTAGTGACGTGGTTACAGGAAGCGAGCAGAGTCGCAGAAGCCCCTCCCATGACGCGAATTTCCGCGTGAATGTCTCGATGACTAGAATTTGAAGCGAGTAAACTCAAAATGTTGAGTTAGACCACCTGGGAACCTTATGGATACTTTTAACATACTATGATTTGGGACATATTAATTTCAAATACTACTTAGGATGGATTGTATGCAGATTTGGACACAGAGAGTTAAATGATGGCTATGCATGCTGGGTTGCTTCAATGATTATATACAGAACCATGAATATGCAAATTAGTCCCCGCCTCCACTCAGTCACTACCTGGTTCACTCGAGCAATACTTATGTGACTGGTTTAAACATGCGTATGACATCAAATAGCATTTTTGAGACTTTCAACTTTGGTAAACGGAATTTTAAGGAGAAAATACTGAATTTGCATATGGTCTGTCTTAAAGCATATTATAAACACTGCACATACATAAACAACTTGAGTTTCACCACAGGGGGACTTGACTCAAGTAAACACTTAGCAGTGTATCTGACAATAGAAACACTATTCGATGGTTTTCAAATGATTATTGAGACAGCACCTGCCTGATTTAATACTGCTCACCGGTTCTCTTTTGTCACTGCATCCTCTTTGAACATGAAACAGACACTCCTACATCAAGGTTACAAGCAAGAATAATCAATACTACATTTTTTTTACATTTTGATGCATTCGGCAGATGCTTTTATCCAAAGTGAGTGCATTCAAGGTATACATTTTTATCAGTGCATGTGCTCCTGGGAATCCAACCCATGTCTTTTGCGACGCCGGGGCAATGCTTTGCCAATTGAGCTACAGGTGACACTATCAAAGCTCAAGAAGACAAGGTCTTGGGTTAGAGTATGTTCAGAGTATGTTCAGCTATATCCGGTAATCGTTTTTGACAAAAAATATAGAGAATCATGGGCGTCAGAACCATTATATGTGGGTGGAACAAGACCCACGATATCGGACCCACTCACTTTTTCTCTAATGTAGCACTGTTCACTTGTCAGAGCGCCGTCAGTCAAATCAATTCCACTAGAGGAATGACTTAATAAATTAATTAATAAATTAAACTCCGTTCCGCGTTTTAGCTACAGCCTTGAGTTCCACACCGTTACTTCCTTAAATCCATTCCACTTGGCTCATTTAGAGTCCATTTAATTTAAACTCCATTACTTTTGCCTGCTTCACAACAATGTAAACAAAGCTTTTAGGCTATAAAAGCAATTGTTTAATTAAAAGGCACAAGAATATAAGAAAATGGTATCTCCCTTGGGGCAATGTTTAGGACCCACCCACATTTTGTTTGCTTCCAACACCCATGTGTAAAACACAAAAGGGTGATTCTTGCGAAATGAGACTTATGAGGTGTCATGAAACATTTTGATAAAAAAAGTAAATGCAAAGTAAGAGTATCAAAATAAGAAGCATACAGTTACATTCTCTTCATGTACTATTTTGCACATGATTTCAAATGACATCATACGAACCAATTTTGTTGTTTTTTACACATTTAAGGGGAAAATGTTCATTACCGCAACGTGTCAATGACAAAAAATAAAATCTAAAAAAATAAAAAGCTTCAGTGTATGTTATACTATAAACATTTACAGTAAAGAAAAATTTGGTATTTGGTGATCACTGGTAAATGTAGAGACAATATTAAGGAATTTAATGTATCCAAGACCAATTTTTTTCATCCTCCGCAACAATTTTCAATCATTGTTTAAGCCCTCACGGAACTTATTTAAAAAAAAAAAAAAAAAAAAATGTGTTGGAAGGGACATAATTGACCGTGACACTCAAGATGGCTACCAGGTAAGCAGTTCTTATTTTTTCTCTCCAGATAAAAGTCTAAATTTTGTCTGTCATAGTACCTAGACAACTTTTTAGTTCTCATTACCGAAACACGAGTTTGTAAATGCAGATATTTAATGCAATATCATGTTACGGTAATGATAATTTTTGATAATGATAATCTAAAAATGTAAATAATTCTATAGGGAATATTTTTAAAATTCTCTAAAAATAATGGTTAATCTAAATTCAGACCTTAATCTAATGGCGCTTTTCCATTGCATAGTACCCCACGGTTTAGTTTAGTTTGGGTCGGGTCAGCTCACCTCACTTTGGCGTGGTTAGCTTTTCCATCGAGTTTAGTATCACTTCGAAGTGGGAGGGATTATAGGCGTGTCGTTATATTTACGCTGCCTACTGCTGTGACATCATACACGTGAGAGCGTTGTTGTACATTCCCATACATTCATTTATTTATTTCTCAGTCTGCCACAAAATTAAAATTGGCCACCACAAATAGATGTTTGCACATCGCGTTTATAACTACCTCTGTCTCACATGAAAGTTTCTGTTCAAACACCCGACCCGTGGCGTCAGTCGACGGCGCTCCCCTGAGCCTCATTCAAATTGCATTAAGCATATATAAAGCGGACGTGCACGTCGCGAATGTGCCGCCACAAACTGCAAGTCTGGAAAAACTGTTATGGTGTCCCGGATTCTCAACCTGCAGATGTTTTTCATCGCTAAAAGGGTGTTTGGAAACTTATAGCAGAACACAGATAACAACATGTTTGCTTGAGACAGCGCAAGCTAGCAGTAAGCTAAAGCTAATATTTACATTATAGGGATGACGTGACGATTCTCTCAGACCAATCAGTGATCTACAGTGTTTTCGCGTCACGTTTGGTATCAGCTCGGGTCGCTTGGAACCCCAGCCGAGGTGGTACGAAAAAAAGTATCGGGTACTACGTACTGCACCCAATGGAAAAGCTCCCAAAAGTAAGCTGACCTGACCCAAACTAAACTAAACCGCGGGGTACTATGCAATGGAAAAGCGCCATTATATGTGCAAAAAAAATTTTTTTTTAAATTCTGATGCTTGACATCTTCTAAATCTGGATTTCGTGAGAATCACCCAGATGTGAATTTGGTATATTTACAATGAGGCTTCATAGATAAAAACTCAAAGACTGAAGTCAAAGAAGTCAAAATCTAAAGCAAATATCAAATGACTGTCTCATCCATGTAGCTTATCTCAGTAAGTAGGCTTGACTCTCCCCAGCTGCAGTAGAGTTGCCAGCTTATATTGTGTTCAACGCGAGCTATGACAAAGCGCAATGTTTTTGTTCGAGCATCTCTGCCAACTGTCCAGAGCTTGCCAATTCAAAAATATCCAGACTGGTGCTCTAAATACTAATTTCCCAAGACATTGTGAGCTCAATTGTGAATCTGTTCAACCGGCCTATCCCTCCCAGCTCTGCCTGGACCTCAGCGACCCGATTAGCTGCTGATGTAATAGATCCATTTGTTAGGCAAAGAGAAGAAAAAAACAATTTAACCTCGCTATTTCTACTGAGCCAAGAGCAGCAATTTTCTTTGCGAAGAGTCGGACACCTTAGGTGGCACGTTAAAGCGAAAGTGCAAAGCAGTTCCTCACAGACAAATTGAAAGTGGAACACATTGAGTTGCACTTTAATAGCGATTTAATTGCAGTCAGTGGTTTGCTTCAATGGCTTTTGTTCATGGGGTGGAAAAAGGTTGTTGGGATGGCCTTGGCCCCGGTTCTTAAAGTTTCTAACACCTCTAACTTACCCACCGTTTTTCCCGCTGTCTGAACACTCATAGAGATGCACGCTAAGAGCGCCATTAACCAGATCCATTGGACTACACACCTAAACACTACTTCCAAGTTTCAGAGGAATAAATGAAAGTCTGCTCAAAAGATCAATAAAGCAAAGGTTTGGATCCAGGGAGAGAGAATGAGATGAGACAGTAAAACACACACTGAAGGTCAACACACCAAGTCTTTCAGTTGCAAACACAAGTTACTTAAAAAGGCACAGCTAAAGAGAATTCTGGGAAAAACTCTAGCTTGGTCTGTGACTGTCTCTGGACTGACATAGAACGATCCCATAATAGTCTCTCGTGACATATTGATTGACTCGAATTCAAGTGGTCGCTTTTTTCCTTCCCCCGGCTTCGAGTCTGTCACCTTCTCCTCTGTCCTTTCTGGATCTTCAGAGCCAAAGAAAAAAGACAGTGAGTGGCTTCAGGGAGCTGCCGAGGGAAAATATGCAGCTGTGGTCTTGTTTTCGTTGAAGTGCTGTGGAGTGGGCGAAAAAGAGTGGTCATAAGTAAAGGTGTTGAAGGACAGAGTACCGAAGACAGGTACGGCTAAGTGTGGAGTTTTTCTGAAGTCTGAAAGGTCAATATAATCTTTGGCCTTCATCATTTGAGGGGACTTGTTGATGTATGGTGGCAAGAACATGTGTTTTATTATTAGCATCAACTGGGCCTTAATGCCTAATGGTGAATGGTGGAGATTTGCCGCTACAAGAGTTGTTCCCCTTACACCGTAAGAAACAAGTGGTCAAAATATTTACCCCAGTGGGGCCGTACCTCTTCAAAAAGTACCTTTGCACCTAAAGAGTCCATATTAGTACCTCAAATGAATATTTATATGTACCTAACATGATATTCTTTGGGATACTGCCCCAGTTACAGCTGGGGTAAATATTTTTACTATTTTTCTAACAGTGATATGGGTTGTTTGCTGCAAATGGGTTCTCTCTTACTCTCTTCTTCTGGGACGGTGTGTGAAAGCCCCTTTGTTTTTGGTGCTGAATAGAGCTGACCTTGGTTACACTTTTATTAACCCTAAGCATCCAATTGCATTTGCAAAAGTTAAAGGTTACCAGCACAGGCTATGAGGTTTCTTTCCAGTGCATCAAAGTTGTTGCTTGGGCATGTGAACAGAGATCAGGCCAGGGAAAATCTATTTTCACAGCCACACAACCCATAGCCGATGCACAGCTGGAAGTTTATATGAGGGTGTTATTTTTTAAGAAAATGTGGATGCGTGCATGTGTCCAGTCTTCTCTCAACCAAATTGTCTTTGCGCTTTGCTCAAAAGAAACTGACCTTGCACAGCCCCTGGAGAAATACTGTCCCCTCTTGTCCACGGGTCTCCAAATTGAACGCCTGTTCAGATTTGTGTGGACCGAAAGCCGCAAGACATCAAGTCGAGGGCCTGCTGCAGTTTCAGCCCACGCGCCGTACACCTCCCATTTCGTTTATCATCCCTAATTCACCTGTTGTATTCATCCCTTGCTCCTGCCATCAGATGTCCATTGTTGGTGCCTGCTAGATAATTGCCCCATTTGGATCAATAGCCACTAGGGGGGCTGGCAAAATATATAGGACCCAATGATGCGGGCACATCTCATGTGAGCCTCAGCCGTGCAACAAGCTCCAATAACTGCTTTTCACAGATAATATGAGTTGGTGCTTGGGGTATTGGGTGTCGTCACTCATTTTAAAATCAAACACATTTCCAGGCCAGCAAAATGGATGGGTTCAGATATTGCCCATTGCTGTTATGGTGTGCATGGAAATAAATACATTTGAGTGAAAGCACTTGACATCCACATGGCATCTGCTTAGCCATAGGCTCTGCCAAAAAGCGTATAGGATTGCATTTCTCAAGCTGACATGCATGCCAATGTTTGGTAGAAGCCGTAAGGAAATGGAGGGGATAAAAAGAATAAGGCAGAAGGAAGAAAAATCGGGGGGGGGGGGGGGGTACATGGCGCACCTCTGACATCTGTGATTAATTCCATCTTAAAGTGAGCGTGGACTCATAAAGAGTAAATATCATTATTCTTTGTGCAGCATGTAGCTTCTGTCAAGCTTTATTTGCAGAGCTGCTAATATTTTTTTTCCTTGAGTCAAGAATTTATTCTGTTTGTAATATTTCACATACTTAAGCTGAATGTTTACGCAGTTATGTTAGTAGAGTTATGTAAGACGCATTTTGGTGAATAACATATGAATGTATCAATAAATTAGAAGAGTTAAACGCACAGAGAATTTAAATGTCATTTGTGACAAATCTTGCCAAAGCTTAAAATCAACAAAAAGGTTCATATTAAAAAACAAAAAGTGTACCGAACGGCGTTCTCCTAAAAATAAAGGTGTTTAAAAGGTTTTTCACAGCGATTCCTTGGATGAACCATTTTTGGTTCTTTGGATGTTAAGGCCAATTCACACTGGTCCAACAAACACCAAAGTTGGATCAGTGTAAATACCAGTTGGCAGTCAAATTATTATTATAAAAAAGCAAATAAAAAAATTTACATTAACTTTGTGCAAACGATTTTGCCTCCAGCCAAACAAAAATATGTGCACCATTCAAAAGATCAACAATCGCTTCACTCAATCGCATTTACTCAAGAGCACATGAAAGTAAATCAAAGAAACGTAAAAAAACTGAACATTTCATAATAGGGCTGGGAATCTTTGGATAGACAGCATATCGATTCCATTCACGATTCAAAGGTTTCCGATTCGATTCAAAAACGATTTTTGCTAATCAAAATGATTCAATTTGATTCGATTAACAATGAAATTTGATTCGATTCGATTATTAACAATTCTGTTCTGTAAATTCTAGTATACATCTGCATCTGAGCAAATAAAATAAATATTTGGGAAATTCATGACCATTTAACTCTTTCACCGCCAGCGTTTTTAAAAAAAGTTGCCAGCCAGCGCCAGCATTTTTCATGATTTTCACCAAAGTTTAATGCCTTCCAGAAAATGTTCTTCTTTAAATATATAAACATACAATATATGAAATGAAAGAACAGACCCTCTTCTTTCAAAAAAAAAAAAAAAAAAACATTTCATCCTACCTTCAGTGGTTCTTTTGTAATCAGTTTTGAATATGGGTACGTTTCTGCAAAAACACCACATTTTGAGCAAAAAGCAGAGATAATTCAATTTTTGTGACGGACTTTTCATAGAGATCCCATTCAAAGCGATCTTTAAAACAGACACGGACATGCAGCCGCTTGCCATAGGGCAATACTTCCGGGTTTAAAAAGTTGCGCCACCTGGTGGATAATAGCGGTATTGCGGAAAGACGGAAAATCTCGTCATTGGCAGGGAAGCGTTTTCTCTTGATTTACGAGATATCTCGTCAATGGCGGCGAAAGAGTTAATAGATTTTCAATAACTTGATTAAGGACTTCAGTTTAATAGCTTAACGTCTTAGGACTCAAAATACATTAAAGCAAGTAAACGAAGAAAAATAACACTACTTCTACATATTCAATGCACCATAAGCTTTTATTGTAAACATTGCATACATATTCTGAACATTTAGGAAATACAGCAAAGTGTGTAAAGGAGTAGCACTTCTCACGTCTGACCCTGAAAAACTAGCTGCTTTAGGTGCAGGTATGTCTATCTTAATGGCATGGCGTCTACGGAGATGGTTGCTAAGGTTTGTTGTATTTCCAAAGTATTTTAACTCAGATTTACAATGTCTGCAAACTGCCACTTGTCAATATTTCCATTTACTTTGTGAAAACCTAAGTAATCCCAAACCTTTGATCTTATGTTGGCTGATGCCTTGCAAATATCTCCTTTGTGTTCCTCCATTTGTGCACTGTCTGCTGCGTTTATTCAAATAACAGCAAACAGGCGCACCGCGAAATGAAGATTAGTGACGTAATCCACTGTGGCACTGCAGTGATTGCGCATTTTACATCGCAGATGTAACTAATTCAAGATTTATATATATATATATAATTTTTTTATTATGCATCGTATTCGTTATATAATCACAATTCATTCGATTTTTAAATATATAAAATCAAAACAAACGATTCACGTGTCAAAAATCCAGGTTTCAAGATCGATGCATATCCATCAGCAGGATTTGTAATCGATGCATCGAGAAAACGAATGAATCGTTACACCCCTTTTCCATAACAATTGCAAAAAACAGTGTTGCCCATGGCCTAGGACTGTTATGAACACCATAAGTTTGGCCTTTAGATGTAAAACTGCCTCAGAGGTATGAAAACATCAATTTTAGCTAATGTAAAATGCTTCATAGTCCAAAGGTTGACAGCTTTAGCTTAGAAAAGTCCTGACAAATCTTTCCAGAAAGGTCAGTGCCTAAATTAGTGATATAATTAGCAATATAACATAATGACTACGATGCACTCATTTCCATTCATGCCGGCTGTATTTCTGTTCTGCTGTTTGCAGTCATGACACTGTAGCCTCATCCGCAGAAATAAAGATGGAGCGGTTGGTTAATCTCATCCTGTTTTACACAAATGAGCGCAACTTTGGAAGGAGATGTCTGAGCCATTGAGGAACCTCCAGAGGGCAATGCTATAAAACCGATGGCCCTGTTCCATAAAGAACAGATTTAAAGATGCCACGAGGTCTTGGCCTAAAGATGATGCTGGAATAAAGCCAACACAAAAGAAGCATTCGAATTCTGTCTCGAACACAAGATGTCATTTTTTGTTTGTTCTTTAATCCGGCTTGGAATTAATCTGGCATTAATGAACATTGTGATAAATGATTAAGCCGGGTTTATGTTGACAACCACAGTGAGTCTCTAAACAGGTTTCTAAAGAGATCAAATTTGTTAAATTTATTATTATAGCATGTGGACTAGCGCATGTTAAACTTGGGGGAGTCTTTATTAAATACAGTCCACAGATGCAGGTAAATAAAATCCATCCATCCATCCATCTCTATTATATGTAAGCACAATATAGCTAGAATAACTGCAGGGTATAAAAGTAGAAACGGGCATCCACAAACTGCATGCAATCTAAGCTTGTCGTGTGGTAAAGCACTGCGTGGTTGTGTTTCGATTGCAAGCGCCAGATCGTACTTGAGCTAAACTGATAACACATATCGTTGCTGACTCTAAGGAATTTTTCCTACGCTACACGCTGTCTAATTCCAAAAATGCATTGAAGCATACAGAACACAAGAGTAATGATTTAATTAACAATGCCAAAGAATTATGAGATACTTGTTGGATAGGGAATAAGTATTTTCCTTTGCACAAGTTTCTCCTATTTAAAAGCAGAGGTGTCTACTAACAGCTAACATGGGTGGACAGCTCTTTAAAATGACTGATCTGACATGACTGAATCCAAAAGGTGTATAAAACTTGGAGAAAGCTTTCCACTACCATTTTCCATTTATCTCACAGTCGGTTAACTTGCACATGTATACTCAGTTTACTGTTTAAATATTGTCAGCACGTCCAACACCCTCCAAAAGAAAATTACTATACCAGCAATTGCTACAGGTCTCACGGCAGTTCGTAATATAGTCACACAATTTACATCTATTTTAAAGACCGGGTACATTTATTTCCGACAGTTTATAAATGTTTTGCTGAAACAAATTACAAAGACTGTTAACTATGTAGCACTGAATTGTGGAGTTACATCATAAACAGTTATTCCAGAGTTCTGGATTATTTGGGCGCAGTTAAAAGGGTGGCTCGATGGCGCACTGGAGCCACTGAGCATGGGCCAGCCCCTAACACAATCACGAGCATCCATTCAGATTGTAGCGGTATTTAAAAGTTAAGAGAGACAGAAGTTTTCCCACAAGTGGGCGTGGCTTCAGTGCAGACAGTGGACACGCCCCCACTGCTTGAGAGCAGAGAATGCCGCCTCTTTTTCCAAGATTTTGATCAGTTGCAATCAAAGGAGGCATCGTGATGAAAATCAAAGTACGTGTCATGATGAAATGAAAATATTTTTATTTAAAACACTCAAATAAAACTAATTTTGAAGAAATTACAAAAAATAAACACATACGAGATTATAAATGAATTAAATGTTTTTACCTCTAACGGAAATAGCTGCATGATGAAGTGAAACTAAAGGGTTAATAAACACAAACTAACCCCCCATTTAGACAGCCAGCGACCAGCAGTAGCAAAGCGGCGCGATCTCATTCATTTCGATGGAAACCGGGTGACTTCCGGCGGCACGAGCGAGAGTGACCGTTGGCGACCGTATGGGCGTGTCCAGCGACGTGTGAAAGTTAAGAAAAGTTTAACTTT
Source organism: Paramisgurnus dabryanus (assembly GCF_030506205.2). NCBI lineage: Eukaryota > Metazoa > Chordata > Actinopteri > Cypriniformes > Cobitidae > Paramisgurnus > Paramisgurnus dabryanus. The sequence goes on along the minus strand of NC_133359.1, from coordinate 16,258,142 downwards.
ATGCAAATGTCGAAGCGAATTTTCGGGAGCGACTACCAATGAGAACGAAGCTGTGGAGTTCACGTCATCCTTCTCTCGTCAGCTACTGGCATGGATAGTACTCATTTGTTTATGACAAGAAGATTTAGAAACGCCTCATTGAAAGAGACGGGCGACACACAGCGATAACATCGCTGGCTGTCTGAATGCGGAGTAAAGCAGATGTTGTAGAACGTCTGGCGAACGATGATAGATAGCACAAACATTTAAAAAACTGATTTTTTCCCACTAATAATTACATTATCTTAAAGGAGTGTAACTACCGTAGCATGTAAATAATGCACATAAATAACGTGAGCAAGAGCGAATCAACAGGCACGTGCAACCTAGCTAGCAGGTTGCTCAAACAACTAACAGCTAACTTACTTTGCAAGAACTATAGACTAATACAAATAACAGGCTTAAATAAACCCAAAACATAAGTCCGCTTACAGTTCTCACAGAAACGCGTTTTATCAACTGGCTTTCCTCCAGACAGTTGACGGACCATTTCGGCCGTTTGGCGCGCATGCACGCTCGCTGTGTGAAGCGCATCCACTCTATTCTCCGAGATGTTTCATCAACTGGCTACTAGTTATCCTCCAGACAGTGGCGGACCAGGTCTTTCTCTCATTTGGCCGTGTGGCACGTGCCCGCTCGCGGTGTGAAGCGTGCCCGCGGTATTCTCCGAGATGCACTTGACGGCCTTCTGTGCAGCGATTTTTTGTAAACAGTATAGATGAGCCTTATCAACTGTTATTATGGTGAACACGCTGGCTCAATTTGTACAATGCTTTCGTTCCAATGACATTGGGATTAGTGTCAGAGTTTCATTCTTGCTTTTTCTATGGCATGTTCTGTGCGATTCACATCATAAGATTATATAAGAATGAGCCACATTAAAATAGTTACGAATTCCTGTGAGATCAGGCTGAACGTGCTCTGAAAAAGACACATGCAACACAACTTTACAAATAAAAACTTACATTTTTGCTTTCAAAACAGGATGTTGGCAAGCACACTTCACTGGCTATTCTCCACTGCCTCCGAATTTCATCCAGAAAAAGAATCTGATCAAAGTCAAGGATGGGTGGTTACATTAATATCACTCCAGGATGACATTAGTCATGATTATGATTGATATTCTCCCTTGTAATCAAATATAATCTTAGATTAAGATCTAAATGGAGCTGTGCTCTCATATAATAAGGTTTGAAGGCATTGTATGCAGATTTGTGCTTAATGCCTCTTCAGCAAATAGAAGTGCGGATAGAAGAGCAGAGCTAAACTGGGAAACGCAAGAGATTGGTGAGGTGATTCAACTTCCATTCTTCACAAGCTACTATACGTTGTTTATTAAAGGCTTAATAGAGGCAGATTTCTTTGAAGAGCTGTGTAATTTGTTTGTGCCCTAAAAGTTTCCGTTTATCAACTTGTACTTGTTCCATAGCAATATTATGGATTTTATTCTTTTGCGTTGTTTCATTTAGAGAAACATATTTCCTGCATCTTCCTTGATAAGCAATAGATGGTTAAGAGGGGTTAAGAGGGGAATTTGAGGTTTGCTTTGCTATTGACGCAGTTAAACAATTGACAGAAAAACATTTTCTATAATTTACTATGATGCCTCAGTCTGATGTCTTTCAGGTAACAGCCCAGATAGCAAAATTGCTGTGGCCCAGATCTGACTGATGGCACTTGAGCAGTCCACCCCTGTTTTCCAGATCTTTACCACAAGCAAGCCATAGAAATGCCACATGTCAACCATGCACAAAACTTATAATGCAGATCTGGCCCAAATCGGGGTAACAGTTGATTTTAATTTTGGCACAGATCCAATACCTTGCTCTGGCCCACATGGAATGATGGCCCTTGGGTGGCCCACCTCAGTCTGCCAGCTCTCAACCACAAAAAAGCCAGAGCAATGCCACATGTCAGCCAAAAGCTGCAATGCATGTATTAACAAGTTACAAATCTCATCCAGGACTCCCTGCATGCACTGTGACATGGATAAATAATAAACTTTTTAAAATTTTCGTTTTCACCATGGTTGAGATTCATACTCTGATTCTTGATGTTTGTGTCTCCCAAATATACAACGGTTAATTGTTGTCCAAATTTTCTAAAACTCCTTAAAGACAAACTGCTGTGAATGTGCTGGATCTCATACACATTATTGACAGAAAATAAACTTTCGGTGAGTAAATCAATTAATTAGAATATGATTTTACCATTATATACCAAACACCACAGAATTGCACTATTAACTTAACATAAAAAAAAAGTGTTTTATACACACAAAGTTAATCCAGCCAGGGAAAAGCAAGCAAAGTAAATAAGTTAGGGGTCAAGAGTCCAACTAAAACAAACACTAATCACAATAATGGTGACTTTAAATTAAACTAAACCTCAACATATAAACCTAATAAGTGAATTGTGTTTTCTACAGCAATATTTTTACTGAACAATTAGAAATAATATTTTATAACAGTTTAAAATAATAAAAGGCAATGTTTCTCTATCATTTACATAACAAACAAACAAGTCAATGTAAAAAACAGTTGTTGTTTTAAACATTGTGTGAACATTAAAACAGGACATTGTCATAACATTTGAAAATCGTAAAATGTTCCTCTTAAGTTCAGACAACACAGAAACGTTCTTAGAACGTCAAGAAAACTGGACACTTTCTATGTTGGCAGAACATTTTTGGGAACGTTGGGAACTTTCAGGGAACATTCTTAGAATTTTTCTCTGTTAACTGGGTATGTGGACTAGAGATGCGCGGTTGGCGGTTACAGCCGCGGACTCCGCGGATAAACCGCGGATCGGGCGGATGACGTGACGAAAAATAATATTTTAATTAAATTCGGGCGGGTGGCGGATCGACTGCTTGTTAGCTGTGTCCTTCTAAGCATGCAACCTTAAAAGGTGAGCACTCTGTCTTTCAGGGTGACAGCCTCAGAAGTTCTCAAAGAGAACTGAAATGAGACGGTCTAGCCTTCTGAGGACCCATAATTTGCGTCACCTGTTGCACGCGCCCCCAGTAGCCCCCACCGCGCCTGTCAGCAGAAAACAGCGGAGACATTTCTGACTTATTAAAATAAATATGTAATCAAAAATATTACTTTATTTTAGAAAATATGACACATTGATGTAGATTAAACTATTCAACAGTATATCAAATAATCAACCTTAGAAATATACGCAACATAAACAGAATAATATTAACACAAAACATAACTTATAATACTAAAACAGTGAAAAGAAAAAGTTTTCTAATACACTTTTATTTTTTTATAGGTTTTAATTGTTTGGGATAGCCTCGGCATGTTAAGAATCCATTCGTTCTATCATTAACAGCGCAGAGAAATGAGGACGCATTTTGACATAGCTCTTATCAACGCCTCAAAAAATGAGAATTAAAAACAAAGGAAATAGAAGGTCAGAAAAGGTTTGCCTGGAATAAGTTTTACAAAGTGGTAAATCAGGATGACACCAGTGCAGACTATGTAATTTGTGCGTTTAATTTAGGCATTACTTATTTATTTTTGTCCCGTGTGCGCCGATCGGAGACTGAGCTCACTGCTGATATTCTAGAGCTTTCTAGTCTCGCGGCTGTCATCATCAGCGTCTTGCATCGCCCATTCAGCGGATGGCGGGCGGGTGCGGTTTTGAAAACTGGTCAGAAACGTTGGTGCGGATGGATGGCGGACGGATGATGAGTTTTGTGATGCGGTTGCGGATGAAATAATAGCCCATCCGCGCATCTCTAATGTGGACCACTTCAGACTCCCACATGAGCCGGTGCTTACTGTGCCATATGTTTGCCAAAACCGCCCCAGATATGTTTTAAAAGAACTGGGCCACATTTGCTACATCATATGTGGGCCACTTTAGACTCACACCCACTTGAGCCGGTGCTTACTGTGCCATATCTTTGCCAAAACTGGCCCAGACACGTTGGCAAAGAATTGGGCCACATTTGCTGCAACATCTGAGGGCCACATTTGGTTTATTCCAAGATTAGGCTGTTGTGCAGCATTTTTGCCAAAGGTTGCTCATATTTGTTGTTTGATATTTGGGTCATATTCACTATTTGTCGGTTGGGCCACTTTTGGTTCATATTTAGATGACATGTTGCCGTGAGAACCGCATCTTTGCCTAAAAAGGCCCACATGTGATTGGATATATTTGGCCCATTTTTGCTATTTTACATGTGAGACACTTTAGCTTCACATCCCTTTTATTCGGGCCATAAGTTAGCCAGCAGTGGCTATTTCCTTTACGCTGTGGCTCCAGGTGAAAAAAAGAGTACACTTCCATAATGTTCTTAAAGTGCTCTATTTTCACCTAATTTCAGACAGGGATTATCTTAAGCCAGGACTAGACCTTAGTTTAATTAGAAAAAATAACTAGTTTGAACAAACATGCCTTACTAAAAATATTACTTGTGCGCATTTTGAGGCATAACAAAGGACACTGATGTATTTTAAGATATGTCAGTGCACTAATTATGCTGGGCCGCACAGACCAATCAGGATATGACAACAAAGTACAGTGACAGCTGGATCAAATGTTTTACTTCTGCGGTTCTATGATGTCACATGCTACGAACACATCATGCTATTTTAAGTCGAACGCATTTACCCCTACTATGGATTAGAATCAGGTGTGGAGGTGAGCTTTACAGAGGGGAACCAATCCAATACAACTCCATTCAGTAGTTCACCTAGCCCCACAAATCATCTATAAACCAGATCACTAAAACCGAAATTACTTCTACCAAGCCATTCGGAGGTGTTTATGTATTTACATATAAAATATTCAAACATTATGTTTGAGGAAAGAAGATTAGTGTGTGTTGTGTGACAGAAAAATATATTGGTTGGATTATAATGGGCAGTTGTAGGCAATGCAATGGCAGCTTTCAGACAGATTCAACATCACCAAACATACCGCCAACATTTGCGTTTCAAAAACAGACAAAGCCTTTAGCAAAGAACGTCTCGGTTACGGATGTAACCCTCGTTCCCTGAAGGAGGGAACGGAGACGTCACGTCGTGACCGACGAATTGGGAACTCGCTTAGAGAGACCAATCTGCTTCGAATACTACTAAAACGCCAATGAACTTGGCATTGAGATATTTGCATAATGCTGGCGCCGCCCCGCCAGGTGCGTATATAAGCAGCAGGTGCAAATAGGGAAATTAGCTTCTTATTCGCTGAGAAAGCCGGAAAGTGTGACCGGCCGTAACAGCAGGTGGCAGCACCTGTGGCGACGGGACGTGACGTCTCCGTTCCCTCCTTCAGGGAACGAGGGTTACATCCGTAACCGAGACGTTCCCTTTCAGTCGGTCACTACGACGTCACGTCGTGACCGACGAATTGGGAATCCCTATCAAAACGCCACTAGGGGCTGACCTCTTCCAGTGACTGCGTAAAAGCCCTCCGGTTCCACTTAAGGAGGAGGAGGTAGGTTTTAAGGCAGAAGGCCGGGCACTAGATGTTCATTTAACCCCACAGAAGTGCCAGCGACTGGGAAGCGCCCTACCTGAGCGGGATAGGAACGCTGCGGAAGCCACCACCCGTCTTAAGGGCTAATGGTGGGCGAAAGTCAACCGTAGTTGAGGAAATAAGACAGCCGTGGCTGTGTAAGCAAAGCAGTGCTCTGCTAAGGGAAACGTGGGCTAGTAGGATTAACCCCACGGAAAAATACTCACAATGGAACCCGGTGGGACACAATGTGGAGCCCGAGCCAGACACGTAGGTTCGCGAGGATACAGCTAGTGAAAGGCTGACAGCCAATGCTCCGCAACAAAGGCTGCCAAGGCAGCGGAGGAAGAACAATTCAAACCATTACGCATTTTTGTTCTGAAGGCCTTCCATACTGACACAGTTATGAAGCATCAGTTGGAGGCTGCAAGCCGACCTGCGAGACTGTTCTCCGTGCTCCCCCTGGTGAGGAAAGAACACGAGAGGATACAGGCTCGATACGAACACTGTAGAATTTAATGAACGTATTAGGTGTCGCCCAACCAGCAGCTCTGCAGATGTCTGTTAGCGAGGAACCACGAGCGAGAGCCCAAGATGAGGCAACACTCCGTGTGGAGTGCGCTCTCAAATGAAAGGGGCAAGGAATACCCTGAAGATTATAAGCCAGGGCGATAGTATCAACTATCCAATGAGACATCCTCTGCTTAGTGACAGCTTTCCCTTTCTGCTGGCCACCATAACAAACAAAGAGCTGGTCTGAGGTCCTGAGGCTTTGCGTGCGGACCACGTAGAATCGCAGTGCGCGTACGGGGCACAACAAAGCCATGGTTGGGTCTGCCTCCTCCGGGGGCAGCGCTTGCAAGCTCACCACCTGATCTCTGAAAGGAGTGGTGGGAACTTTGGGCACGTAGCCTGGTCTGGGCCTCAATGTTACACTCGAGGCAGCAGGACCAAACTGAAGGCACGAATCGTCAACAGAGAATGCATATAAATCCCCTACTCTCTTCACTGAGGCCAAAGCTAGCAGGGTCAGAGCTTTCATTGATAAAAGCTTCAGACTCGCAGACTGCAAAGGCTCGAACGGGGGGGCCTGAAGGGCTTTCAGCACCATGGACAGGTCCCAAGGAGGAATAGAAGGAGGGCGCGAGGGGTTTAGCCTGCGAGCGCCTCTTATAGTGTAATAACCAAATCATGACCTGAGCCCGCTGAGGGTGACGGTCGTCTGGTCTCCTCAGCGGAGAGCACAGACTCCGAGGAGGGTGCTGGTGGTCCCGTCTCCTCAGCGGAGAGCTGGAACTCCTCAGGACACCCGCTGGCGATAGAGGAGAGGGAGGAAGAGCACGTAAATGCCCGCTCACATCTCTCTCGATCCTCTGGAGACCTGGAGAAGGAATAGGAATGCACTCTTTTTGTGGTTTTGTGGGTGCCGGCTGAGAAGCCGGCGGAACAGAACAAAACGAAACCAAAGATTCTCCACCCGGCCCTCTACCGGTGGAGGGAGCGATGCCATCACCGTCTCCCGTAGAGTGATCCCATCCGAATCCAGGTCGCCCGTCTCAGGGCCGCTTCGATTTCCGTTTACCACGGGAAGCGGATGGGGCGGGCGGGGCGGGCTGCCGACGGCTGTTCCCCCTCCGTGGCCTGGAAGATGTTCTGGGGGGGGTGGAGGCAGCCGCCGCAGGGCGCCCTCGGCGAGGAGCAGACGGGGCCGCCGGCGCTGGAGGGCGAGATGCAGGTCGCTTGCGCCGGGGCATGATCTGAGCGATCGCCTCCGTCTGCTTCTGGGCGGCGGAGAACTGCTGGGCAAAAGACTCCACCGACTCACCGAAGAGACCAGCCTGGGACACGGGAGCGTCTAAGAACTTGTTCTTCTCCGCATCCGACATGTCCGCCAGACATAGCCATAAGTGGCGTTCCTGGACCACCATCGTGGACATGGCACGACCAATCGCCTGCGCTGTCACCTTCGTAGCGCGAAGAGCCAGATCAGTGGCAGCCCGGAGCTCCGAAAGGACAGGCGAGTCGTGTCCTCCCTCGTGCAGATCCCTCAAGGCCTTCGCTTGATGAACCTGCAGCAACGCCATTGCGTGCAGGGCTGAAGCCGCCTCTCCACATGCCTGGTGGGCAGCGCCCGTTAAACCGGAGGACTGTCTGCAGGCACGAGAGGGGAGGGTTGGGCGGTCCTTCCAAGAGGGAGCGTGAGCCGGACACAGTTGCATCGCGACAGCACGCTCCACGGGAGGGATCCCCGTGTAACCCTTAGCGGCTCCGCTGGTGAGGGAGGTGAGGGGGGAGGGCTGAAACGGCTGTAATCTCATGGAAAACGGCGACTTCCAGGTTCTAGTCAGCTCCTCGTGCACCTCGGGGAAGAAAGGCACCGGTGGAGAGGGTTGTGACACCCGGGCAGCTCCAAAGAACCAATCATCCAGGCGGGACGGCTCGGGCTGAGGGGGGGGAACCCACTCTAACCCTACGGTCTCCGCCGCTCGAGCGAGCACGGCCACCATCTCTGGATCGAACTCCGGCGTCCCAACCCGACCAGAGGGAGGAAGGGCGTCGGGGTCCACGTCAGGGGGAGGAGGCCCACCCTCGGATGCTGCGGCGTCGGTGGACCCGGAGGGAGGCACAATGGATTCTAGAGACATCGTAGAACACGACGCTGAAGTCTCCATAGGCACATCAACCGGCTGTGGATGAGGAGGCTGAGAGCATGAGGACGAATCCCCCGACCGGCTCAGCACAGTGATGCGGAGGTCGTCCTTTGAGAGCTTTACAGCCGCACCGTGGCGGCATTCAGCACTCGCATGACGAGGGTTGCGCTTTTCCCGGAGGAAAGACAACCGTCTCCGCAAATCCACAAGGGACATGCTCTCGCAGTGAGAACACTTACCCCCAGCGAACGCTGCCTCTGCGTGCTCGATGCCCAAACACGAAAGACAACGCTCGTGACCGTCCTTCGGACCCATGTATTTGCCGCACCCAAGATCGCACGGACGAAAAGCCATCCTGCAAAAGGACGCTGATGTCCGGATATACGAGAGAGTGGCTGCCTTTAACAAGGCACAAAGCTCTCTCGTATCACTCTTTTAGGGAAATTCACTCAGATGCTTAGTTGATGAGTGCACAGGAAGGCAACGCACACACTAAACTCAAAAACAACAAACAGATGTAGAGCCGTGGAATAAGCGAAGCGTCCGCTGTGGTACTGCTAGTACAACCAACTTCAGCAATCAGATCCCAACAGAGTAGAGTAGCTTCTCAGTAGCAGATACTGCAGGCTTTCGAAGCGATAAAAAGCTAATTTCCCTATTTGCACCTGCTGCTTATATACGCACCTGGCGGGGCGGTGCCAGCATTATGCAAATATCTCAATGCCAAGTTCATTGGCGTTTTAGTAGTATTCGAAGCAGATTGGTCTCTCTAAGCGAGTTCCCAATTCGTCGGTCACGACGTGACGTCGTAGTGACCGACTGAAAGGGAACAGACAGATAAGTTAGGCATGAAATTCAAACAAACCTAAACCTGAGGAGATGTAATTCATTGTATTTGTCACACTGCAAATATACACTCTTACTGTATTACTTCCGGCCTGATTTTATGAGAATTCGTAAGAAGTTAGTAGATAGTAGCTGTTTCTCAATATGCGTTCTTCAGCGATCTTGCATCCTTGTGTCCTCGCTCTACGTCATCATTAACAGTCGAAGTTCAATTCCAATTCTCAAGAACACAAGTACAGAGGACGCATGAAAATACCCAGATGAGTTCGAGGATGCATCGAGTGCAGACTTGCGCGCTGAAATCTGGGGAGGTCACGTGACCAGCAGGAAGATCGCACACATCTCAATTCTCACAAGTGCGTTCTGTGTTCTCGCGACCTTCTGAGTTCGTTCTTCCGAGGTCGCCTGGCAAGACCAGTCTCCATGAGAACACAAGTCCGTTCTTTGCGTTCTTGGAATTGAGAAACAGCCAGTAAGTCCGTAATTAGGAAGTGAGGTAATGGCGGAAGAGATGGGTTTTTAGTCAAGTCTTAAAAACAGCTACAAAGTAAATCTTACAAAAACATATGATTATCATAAAATAAAAAAACAACGAAACCCCATCCCTAACCCCAAAGGGGTCAAGGCAAATCATACAGAAATGTACAAATGTGGTCGTACGCATAAATACGAAATAACCACGTCTTAAAATACTTACAATAAAATACAGAGTAACTTTGTTTTGGTAAACCATTCTCTGCAAGCATGTAAATAAATAGCTCATTGAAATTTGGTTCCACTTGTGATGTCAGAAGGGGATAATACTGCCCCTTAATCTGCACTATCCAACCACGGCGCACTGCCATTTAGTGCAGAGATCAGCTCATTTGCATTTTAAAGGACACACCCATAAGCGGTATATTTTTGCTTACACCTACAAAGTGGCAATTTTAACATGCTATAATAAATGATCTATATGGTATTTTGAGCTAGAACTTCACATACATACTCTGAGGACACTGAAAATTTATTTGACATCTTTAATAAATTGTTTGAAATGTCCCCTTTGAAAAATAAGAGCGTATTTTCACCATAGGTTCAAAAATCCAGATGTCTAACGCCTGCTAATGATGAAACTGCTCCATATTTGACCAAGTAAGCCCAATTGTGGCCCACTGTACTGTACCTGTGGTCAAGTAAATGTTTGGTAATATCAAACAGACATTTGTACAAAAGTCAAACAGTTTAGTTGAACTCTTGCTGAGAAATATAAATGTCATATATGTGAGTCACTGTTGGAAAGTCGCTCAGGTTTTTATGAACGCATTTAAGTTGTTCAAGCTCCTCAATGCTTTCTCAACCCCCTAGGTAGGACCTGTTATTCAAGCTCTCAATAATCAGTCTTTATAGGTCAATTTAGAGCCTTTTTTTTATGCAAGCATGACTAAATCCACTTGGGTTTGTGCTTATAAGCTAATATTTAGGGGACAATGCAAAGTGGGTGGTCATAGTCATTGAAATTTGCCACTCTGATCTGTATCCAGGGTTTATGATACTAAATATAACAATTTATAAATGCATGGTAGCCTAGCAATCACTGAAAACTGTAATTGTCTTTATTTTTCAGTTGTGCAGTCGTCATAGGAAGCAGTAAACTTAAAAGTAAAGAGAAAAAACGGTTGTATAAGAGTACTACTGAGTCAGAAAGTGAATCAGAGAGATTTAACCTGTAACTGAATCTATTTTTTTTCCTTTTCTTCATCCTATCTGAGCAACAACCTGTGTGGCCCAAATGCACAACAGGCGCTTAGACACTCCCTCTTTATTACATGTTTTCTTGTTCCTCACTCTCACAGAACACAAGTATGTAGTTTAAAGCAAAAATAAGTTACAAAAGTCACAATCCTGCAGTCAAGTGTTTGCACGGTGACAGAATTCAAGGGCAGAGACTGTGAATAAGGCTTTTGAAGCAAACAGCGACTGAACTAAATTATGGCAGTCAGGGCCGGCCCTGGCCAATTTGCTGCCCTAGGCAAGATTTCACCTGGTGCCCTTTAGAATCATTTTGTTCATAAACTTACACAGAAAAAAATGCACAGCTTTGTCTAGTTTTTCTTAATTTTGAAAATATTTTGGAAACACACGCATGCACGCACGCACGCGCACACATACACACAATACCCTGTCACTCAGGCATTTGGTCTTGACATTGTCACTGAAAAGGCCACCGCAGTTTAAAATATAAACCCAGAATTCAGCGAACGTCAAGAACAAGAAAACGGAAACAAAAATCAGACAGAGATGCAGGATTTAAATTATGTTACACGGACCATGTTTAAATTTCAATGTTTCTGCACAGAAATACCAACTTTGTCTGGTATTAATAAGCTGCACAGTGGCGGTGCTGAAGGCGCGTGATGGCACATATGCACAGATATTGCAATCTATTGGAAAGCGGAGGAGTCATTAGTTGGGTTAGTAAAATAACGAAATTATAGCTTTTAAATAGAAGAAAAAAGTTTTTTTGTAAAGAGATATATGTTTTTAAAAGTTTAAAACACACAACCCTTCTCAAGGGGAAGTAAGCTACTTTTCTCCTTACGTGCAACCTATCGGAAAGCGCAGATGAGTTTGGTTAGTAAAATAATGAAATTATAGATTTAAGTACAAAATAGTATTTATATAAAGAGAAATATTGAAATAAAAGTGCAGAACTCTTCTTAAGTGGAAGTAATAAAGTAAAATAACGAATATATAATAACGAATAATAGTTTTCAATAGGTTGCACGTAAATATCTGTGCTGCCACCAGTACTCCGTCCGAGCGCGTCTTCAGCACCGCGGCCAGCACTCCAATGCGCAGCTTATTAATACCAAACAAAGTGAACAAGTTGGTATTTCTGTGCAGAAACATTGAAATTTAAACATGGTCTGTGTAACATTATGTAAATTCTGCGTCTCTGTCTGATTGTTGTTTCCGTTTTCTTGTCCTTGACGTTTGCTGAATTCTGGGTTTACATTTTAAACTGCCGCTTCAGTGCAGTATAGCCACAGAGCTATTTAACAAGCACGATCTTCCGAGATTATATGCTACTAATAATTCATCAGTAACTGCTGTTTTCTTGTGCAAAATTAAATATTTATAGTTAAATGTTTATATACATATATTAAAAAAATAATAATTTGGGCGCACGGACGCCCCAAGGGGTCGGCAGCGCCCTTAGCATTTGCCTATTCCGCCTATGCCCAGGGCCGGCCCTGATGGCAGTAGTGGCGGTCACCTAATGGCCAAAATATTGTAGATCTGTTTCCTAGAAACTGGGGGGTTACAGGATTGGTTTCTGCTGCCATTCTGCCTTTGAGCTACATAAAAACAATCATACATCGTATGACAAAATGTTGCTTTGGATAAAGGTATCTGTAAAATGTATATAAGAATATACACTCACCTAAAGGGTTATTAGGAACACCTGTTCAATTTCTCATTAATTAAATTATCTAATCAACCAATCACATGGCAGTTGCTTCAATGCATTTAGGGGTGTGGTCCTGGTCAAGACAATCTCCTTAACTCCAAACTGAATGTCAGAATGGGAATTCTGAGCGTGGCATGGTTGTTGGTGCCAGACGGGCGGTATTTCACAATCTGCTCAGTTACTGGGATTTTCACGCACAACCATTTCTAGGGTTTGCAAATAATAGTGTTAAGGGAAAAACATCCAATATGCGACAGTCCTGTGGGCGAAAATGACTTGTTGATGCTAGAGGTCAGAGTAGAATGGGCCGACTGATTCTAGCTGATAGAAGAGCAACTTTGACTGAAATAACCACTCGTTACAACCGAGGTATGCAGCAAAGCATTTGTGAAGCTACAAGACGCACAACATTTGAGCAGAAGACCCCACCACTCATCTCCACTAGAAATATTAAAAAGAGACTACAATTTGCATAAGCTCGACAAAATTGGACAGCTGAAGACTGGAAAAATGTTGCCTGGTCTGATAAGTTTTGATTCTGTTGAGACATTCAGATGGTAGAGTCAGAATTTGGTGTAAACAGAATGAGAACATGGATCCATCATGCCTCGATACCACTGTGCAGGGTGGTGGTGTAATGGTGTGGGGGATGTTTTCTTGGCACACTTTAGCCCCCTTTGTGCCAATTGGGCATCGTTTAAATGCCACAGCCTACCTGAGCATTGTTTCTGACCATGTACCCATCCTCTGATGGCTACTTCCAGCAAGATAATTCACCATGTCACGAAGCTCAAATAATTTCAGATTGGTTTCTTGAACATGACAATGAGTTCACTTTACTAAAATGGCCCCCACAGTCACCAGATCTCAACCCAATAGAGCATCTTTGGGATGTGGTGAAACAGGAGCTTTGTGCCCTGGATTGCATCCCACAAATCTCCAGCAACTGCAACTCCATCAATATGGGCCAAAAATTTTAAAGAATGCTTTCAGCACCTTGTTGAATCAATGCCATATAGAATTAAGGCAATTCTGAAGGCGAATGGGGGTCAAATACAGTATTAGTATGGTGTTCCTAATAATCCTTTAGGTGAGTGTATATAGTAAAAAAAATTGCTATAGTTATGCAGCAGTTGCCAGTAACTTACTGTAGATTTATATTTATCTAATTTATTGGCAACAGTTTGTTCAAAGAACAATGAATATTAAACGTTAACAAGTCTTTGTCTTTACAAAATAAAATGATAAAAACAGTCTCATGCAAAGCATTCTGGGAACCAGAAATCCTCATCAAACTTTATAAGTTTTTTTCCAGAGATACTTTGCATAATGCTGTACTTTTAATAGTTTTTTTAATAGTAAAAATAAAGTCTTGTTAATGTTCAATAAACTTAAAAAAAAACCGGTTGCCAGTAAATAATATACATTTAAATCTACAGTAAGTTATTGGAAAATTGCTACCAGTAATACTGTAATTTCTACAGATTTTTTTACAGTGTATGTAAATATGCCCATTTTAAAGTGCATTTAATAGAAAAAGTTATTTCCTCCACAAAATTTGTTAATGTGGAGCTCACACGTGATCCGAGTTTTTTACCTTGAAAAATTAGAAATGGGTCTTAAATAAGTTTGTCCCCTTCAACAAGCTTTTAAGAGTTTACTTCTTGCAAAATAAAATATATGATTTCAAAAATCAGATACATTTGATCTATTTTATCTAGTTTCTTCTAGGTATGAGATGAGATGTCATGAATAGGATATTGAGACTTTGCGGTTTTTGATCTTCAGTGATGTTTAACTCCTTTACATCAACTACCTGTCAATCAATGAGGTACTGTAACTTAATCCCTTAAATTTGAAGAAAATGACAAAATATTGTGTAAAGTTTGTGCCTTTTACTCATCTGCTCTTGTATTTTACTGAGGTAAATTCTTTTGAGTGCTAAGAGGTGAAATATCATCACGTCCCCTCATTTGAGCCAATGCTTCACTGTCAAAAATCCATTTTAAAGACACCCGTAGGGACAAGTTTGTTTTCTGCTCGTAAAGTGCATGTTTTTAACCAACCAGAGAAACCTTTTAAAAACCCACCGATCCTCTCTGGAGGTTGAGGGGTGTGGCAGAGATGACTCCAACAGGCCTGGTCGAACATATGCTGGTAATGGAGAAGATGAACCTCCTCAAAGTGGGGTCAAAGGATGAAGATTACAAGATGGGAGAAAACTGCTCTCTGTGGGCCTTAATTGTTGGCTCCACGGGTAGATCGAAGAGATTGGTGGAGGTCTTGGTGACCTGCAGCGCATAGATGCATATATCTGGATTCAGTTTCTCAAAGATGATCCCTAAAGTCTCATAGTCTGGTCTGATACAGTCAATATCCAAAAGACTCAAAGCGAGAGGTCAAGGTTTGACTGGTTAGCATGATCCAGTTACTGTACCCTATGCTGGTAAATTGTGTAACTTTACGTGATACCACATGCTTGATCTTTTTCTCATTGATGGCCTTTCAAAAGCAGCAGCGTATTCTGTAAATTGCAAGTATTATAGTAAATAGTCCCTTTCACACATACAGTCTTTACTGGTATTACTGGTAAATTGCAGTTATTCATGATCATGTTTGAACAGAACCTTTCTGGTAAATCGGTGCTGTCAATTTACCAATAAGAGAGGCTGTAAGATTACCAGTAATTTACTGGTAAGTGCTATGTGTGAATGGAGAATAATTACGGTACATAAACACGAGGTGTCAGCGTTAATGCTTGGCAGAGGGCGTGTCTGAAGCTAGGCCCTGATGCGATCATCATAGTGACAACAGCCAATCACAGTGGACCGCAACACATGCTCCTCTGTTCTCTGGTCTTGCATAAACATTGGCACTTGAAAATTTTCAACTTCTGCCGCAAGCAGCGGCAGTGAAGCGATGCCAGCGGATCCACAATTCAGTTCTGCAATGCATGATGTCACCAATACAAAGTAAAGGGCCGATCACTCTAGACTTTTTCTTTCATTGACTTCCATTCATACGCATGAGAATGAGCCAGACCAGACACGCAAGGTTGTATGACGATTTTTCGCAAAACCGGTATATCACTATTTGACCTTTCTCTCTATTGAAAAGCACAAATGGACGAATTCAAAGATTATATTGATGAGCTGCTCCCCCCAGCAATGTCCGACAAAAACTAATCGTAATATAATATAATATCATTGCACAAGCTTGTGATCCCAGTCTGACTTATTCGTACATGTATGAATGGAAGTCAGTGGTACAAAAAGTCTACTTTAGAATGGATGACGTCAGAACGCGCAACAGCTTCGGGCCAATCATAACGTTTTGATACATATGATGCTTTGCACCCGGCACTGTTTACGGACGTTTCTCACTAAAAGTCGAGCACACCTGAAGTTACGTCCACATCCTAACCAAAGTTGTTTAAAAAAGCTTCCCATCTATTTGCCAAATTGTCCTTTGCACACTCTCTTTGAAGTGTATGTGTAAACATTACTGCAGGTTGCGATTCTTGCACAGTTTGAATTCACCTGCACAATGTTGTTTGCTCACGAGCAACTGCGCGGCTGTCAGTGTTTGCCACAAAAGTGAAAACAACAAAATACGGAGTGTGGATATGAAGTCATAACCCGCCATTGTTTACAAATCCAGCACTGAGCTCAAGTCAAGTCAAATTTTATTTATATAGCACAAATTTAACACAACTGTAGTTGATCCAAAGTGCTAAATCAGAAATTAAAATAGAAAAAATACGGAAGTTTGTTTTAAAAGAAGTTCAAGCTTGCGTGGGAAGTGTTTGTTTACTTTGTGTACCGCGGATTCATTTGTAAAGAAGCCACAAGTCAATGCTGAATTTGCAGAGAGACTGTGATTAAAAGCACCACTAATATTGGATCTTGCAGGAATGACACAACAGTATACACAGTGAGTAAAACATTTTACTTTATTTAAGTTACTACGTTCACTATTGCTTTTTTAGAGATCGCTTTATATGTCCTGTTGTAACATCCGTGTCTAAACACGTATGTTTGACTGTTTTAATTTACTAAAAACATTAAACGATTAATAAAGGTACAACACTTAACAATACGACTGTAATATAACGATAGAAATATACAAAGTTAGTGATAAGGAAGGACTTACCAGCTGCGATTTAGATTCTGATGCACGTTTACTATGTTATATACGGTAATTTAGGCAAGTTGCGTCTGAACGGTCCAACACTCAACAAAGCTTTTTATCATATAAAAGTGGTATGTAACGTTACGTGTATCTAAGAGCAACCTCACAAGCACAAACGAAATATACAACGTTAGTGATAAGGACTCACCAGCCGCGGTTTAGATTCCGATGCGCGCTTACTGCGTTGCATACGGTAATTTAGTCACGTCGAGTTTAAATGTTTATTTCTACTTTACTATACGTATTGTCATTTATGTGTATCATCTTTAGCACTCAGAATCTTTTGTGACCTAAACATATTTGTGTTCGGCTGCTATTTTTACACATTAATGTTTTTAAAACATTTCCCCTCATGCAATGACGGGTAACGAAGCTGTCCAATCTTAGCAGTGGGCGTTTACGTCCAGGTCTTCAATGCGGCCCGCCCCTTCAAACGACCATTTCTCCAGACAGCATCAGAACCATGTTACAAAATAGCCTATTACTTATTGCTTTTGAAGTTTTTGATTGTAAAAAAAAAACACGCAGACATCATAAGTAGACCTCAGACAACAGTATAAAACAATAAAATCAATAACGTCATTGCCCCTTTAATATTCTTAAAAAAAAAATGGCTAAATAGGATTTTTCACAGTGATATTCAGTCAAAGGTTCCTAAAAAAAACTTTATTATATTTAATAGTCTAAATAACTTTTCCCACAACTTTGTGAAACAGGTTCTTCTTTATGAAATCATACAGACATTTTTTTTTTCTGTGGCATTGTGTAGCATCTTTATATTTAACAGTATAATCAGCATTGATTCAATAATTTGAATGTGAATGCTAACAGATAGCTTTCTCCATAATTCAGTCCTCTTTGGCTCAAACCTATTGTTATGCCAGTCAAATAAAATGCCAGTTGCAGAATAAGACATTTACTGGCAAGAACTGGAGTGTCAAAGCCATTTAAATTTGGCACTCTCTTAGTATTCACTGTTACCTCTGAATACAAAGAGTCTAAAAATATTCTTAAGCAATATGGATGAATATTTTATTCCAGAGTACAAAACTGCATGCAAAAATAGCATAAAGGCCATTTTATAGCTTGTATTACTAATAATACCATAAGCAGTTCTGTAAAATCATTAGAACAGCTAAACGAGAATAATTCCCAGGGGAAGTCGCAGATTTTATTCTCTCCAGGAGACCGTAAGTACAAAATTGCCCCCTTAATATACAGAACAAAGCAATAAGATGCCGTCTCTTGCAGACATCTTTATTTTAAAATAAACAAAGGGTGAAATTAAATGAGAGCCACTTCAATTTAATCAAGAGTGCATTCAATGTCTCTGTTTTGGGTGAGAAATAATATTCACCTTCCACAGAAAAGACTGCTGATCACATTCAGACTCGGGTCCCTTGTGGGTATTTGGAGCTGAATACAACCCAAATGTGGCAGGCACATGCATCATAGCTCCCATGTGTGGTTCAGTTTCTTCATTTTTACCTTTTAAATTGTGACACTCATCATTTGCAATGTTTCTAGTTGCATCTTTAGTGATAATGCAACTATTTATTGTGTAAAAAAAAAAGTTTTGCTGCAAGATGTAGTCAAATTTGTTTAATACCAATGAAATTGTGATATCTGTGAACATGTAATTATTATATCTAAGAGCTTAATAAAACATGTACAGAACTGTTGTTTAATATTATTATTATTAGTATTATTAATGTGTGTGTTCCTTGAATTAAATAATAGGTTCTAGTTCACAGGCTAACATTAATCAAAATGAGCCAATCGGAGTAAATGTGATGTTAGTCTTTTAAACAATAATGTAACAGATCATTTAAATATTGGTAGTTGTAAGCACTATCCTGATGTTATAGCTGCTACAGAACCGAAGAGAAAAATGGGGAGATGGTCTGAGAAAATGAATATCATAAATATAACTGGCATCTTATTTTTTCAATTGCTGGCTCTAAAGATTAGCGCCGTCTGTTTTCATTTCGCCCCAACAAAACCCAGCCAACCAAGCGCCTATGAGACAGGCACGTCACATGCAAATGAAAAAGACAGAGCTTTTTAATTAGTGACAATAAAGAAGCGTTTATCACAATAAAATAATGAAATAACAAATCCGAAGAAACGCTTCTTTTGGAAATTTCATGCAAGGGATTGTCTTAAGAGAAGCTTAAAACACGATTAATTTAAAGTGTAACGTGTAATCCAATTTAAACCACAAAAACTTTAAAAACAGCAAGTGGAGATTATTGCTCAACAAGCCATGACGAAATAAAATGTGTTGGACCTGTAAAAAATGATAACAACGTGTTATTGGTCTATAAAAATCCACACTCTAAAAAATAAAAAAGCCTAAAATGGACAAACCCAACCCGCTGAATTGTAATTTAACATATACTGGGTTGTTTTAACCCTTTGATTGATCAAATATTAATTTAACCCAATGTTATCCTCAATTTTTAGGTTTTAAACTTTTTAAGATATCTATGCAAGCATTTACAGGCTCTGTTTTGCCATTTTTAGACTGACCACCGAATCACACGCCACAGTTTGCCTGAAGCATCAGCAACCATAAACCAAAGAGGACCAGAGACTCCATCCCGTACTATTTTTCCTTCCTTTATCTATTTAACATATTATGCATCCTCTTTTGCCCAAACCAAAGCCATTTATCCAAGCCCTATTCAATTATTTCTTTCTATCTAGAATCACAGCGGAGACCCAAATGGGACAAGATGTCCATTAAAGGGCAGGCAGTGTCCAACATTTGGCCTCCGAGTTGCTTGGTTCTGCCTGCAATGAATAGCAATAAAACAAAAAGGCCCGGCAATTACGGGACTTTATGACCTAGCTGAAGTGAATCATCCCAGGCCACAACAGCGACCGCATCCGCTATACAGTCCCCCCGTTAAAACATCCCCCTGCAACTAATGGCATCAAATGGAGATGTTCTGACAGTTAGTGTGTGGTCTGATCTAATAAGCAGCTCGCTCGGCCTGTAATGTTTCTATTAAAGACACACATGCACCAAAAAATTGAAAAATCATGCGTTTGAAATAAATATGACCAGAAAATACCAAGTAATTGATTAGTGCGCATGCACATGGTCTTCTTTGGCACACATGCACCACCACCATATAGGAAAGATGTAAGATGTAACTGCAGAGAGTTGGCATTGTATTGAAAGGTCGTGCACACAAACGCACATACACTAACACAAGACTCAATTAGTGTAATGCACTGGCTGGATCAGAGGTGTTCGTTCAGGTAAAAATGAGATACTTCTCTATCTTTGAAGTATTTACAGTCTCGACCGCTGGCGGGATTGATTGATGGGCTTTGGACAGCGGAAAGGCTGCACTGGCTGCAGCCCAATCGGCCTCAGTTTTTTATTTGTTTTTCTTTTCAAATTTATTGTCTTGGTATAAGGAATTGAGTAACTAGCCTGTGTTGAGCTGTAGGGTTTTTCGGTATAATGAAAGCAAATGAGGACTGGGGCTGCTATGCTCCAAAAGTGGGCATCTACAGTCAATTAAACCAAATCTGCCAAGACGTCCTACTGCGATGAAGAAATAAACAGTTTGTTAACAGCTTCTAAAACATTTCTGCAGTTTCGGTATAAGAAACTATTCATAGTACTTTTCGAAATGAACTTAGTATATGGTTTTTGGGACTTGTTTCATAGTTGGACTACCGTAGAGGTCTTTGCGCTTTGCATTTATGTGCACTGTTAACACCACTATCTTCAAAATCATTACATTTATGTGCCCAAAATATGAATTTTTCCAAAGCAACTTATACAGTTTGAGCTATACATTTTTATCAATATGTGTGTTCGCCGCATCAATGGTCTATACCAGTCATGACCAACACTGCATGCATCTGTCACCTTGTTTTAAGAAACGAAAAGACCATGATAGATTTTGTGTTATGAAAGACCATGATAGATTTTGTGAACTGTCTAAAGCAGTGTTTCTCAACCAGGTGGCCTCAATAAACTTCTTTAATAAGCTAAGTGGGCGGGTGTTCAAATTTTTAAGTGGAGAAGATTGATACCCCTTGTCTAAAGGGAAAATTAAACCGAGCACAGGTTTGAACTGTGAAAAGATGTCAAAAAGACACAGTAAAATTGTGATAACCATAGACTCTGGAACTCAGTTATAAAATGTTGTTTTATTATTTAATATACTAAAATGTTTTGCACAGTATAAAATAATATAATTGTTTGTTTCTTCAGTGGTTAAACAAAATATGACAAAAAAGCTCAAATTCAGGAATTGCATAAGCACTCACGTGTATAGATGTTATCTATTGTGTTACAGTAAAATTCAAAAGTAATGATCGTCCCCCATGCCTGCTGTGGTTTTTAAGTGTAGCGGTCCTGAGGGATGCAGGGATGTCTGATCTGAGATGGTCTGATTTAACGCTAAGCTGATAAAGTAGGATACAGTCTAAAGGGACCCTTGTTTCGCGTTGACGCAAGACTGAGGTCATCTTTTAATGTGATTTAATACTGTTACCAGCTTTGATATTGAGCGCTATTACACAAGCAGAGATGGGGAACAAATCGTCTACGCACTGGGCAATGTTATGCAGCATTGAAAATGTAAAATGTGTACCAGGGGCGTCATGCACCATTTTTTTTAAGGGGGCACAGTGTGCACAGCTTACAGAAATGTATGCATATACAAACATCAAACGAAATATTATAGAGCTTTCAGTCTTTTCCATGGCACTTACATTTCTAACAATCTGAACACCCCTGCTTTCAACTACAAAATAAAAGTGTTGACTAACTTTCATATCAAATACTATTCAATCGGAATACTGACATATTGGTATCATATTTACATCAGAAACGGCATGTTTTATTTATTTTAGTTTTAATAAATGACTTGTTTAATTGTGTCATTAATGCACAACAACTGCATTATCCTATAAAATTAATGTAATTTTAAATCCATAAAGTATATAAACAACGAAAATGACATAAGATATAGCCACGTGATTGATTTTAATGTTTGGTAATGATAAAAAAAATTGTAAATAAAATTATTAGAAGAATGCATTATTGCATAAAATTTTACCTCATATGTGAGCAAGTGTGATTCAGCGCCCCCGCCTTGTACCAAGATGAATTTAGAAATCTACTGATATAACAATATTATCTGTTCCCAGAGCTTAATTGTTAGTGAATTGCACTAGCAAGGTCGTTGGTTTGATTCCCTGGGTACACACCGCTGATGAACTGTGCACCTTGAATGCACTGTAAGTCGCTTGGATAAAAGTATCTGCCAGCTGCATTAATATGAATTTAAATGAGTATGTTGAGACAATGTTTTGATCTCAAAGACCTCATTAAACGGTACTACACCAGAATGGTTCCCACTGTTTAGATGTTTGGCATGGAGAGAGAGAAAGAGAGAGAGCCTTAGGGTTAAAAATGCCTTAATATGTCGGCAGTACGGACACAGTCGAGAAACCTTAGCACCGCCAAAGGAAAAGATATGGAGCATGTCCACATGGCTGGGGTCAATACGGAGGAAGTGCAGCTGATATCTTTTCCTTTAGCTGTGTTCACTCCTGCAGAGTAAGCAGGATCATGTCTTTCTGATATGTTTATGGAGAAGGTTTTTGAAAGAAGCAGAAAAGGAACATTTGCAAGACTTCACTATCCAGTACGGTTTTGCTAAATGTGCTTCTTAAATGTCAACATTTGACTTTTTATCGAATGAAGATATAGCAAATAAGACAGAGATGACAGGTGGGGTTTAACCTTATCTCGCCTGCATGAGCTCAACATTTCAGCGCATTTGTCAACCGCTAAGCCGAAACTTTAACACATTTTTTTTTCAATGCAGTTATCTCAGAAACCCTAATTTTACAAATTTGAAACAAATGTAATTTATATGATCTGGTGTCAATAAATAAAATTATATCTTTTATACGAATTTTGTATAAATGTGGGCTTTATTTTCACTTTGATGACATTTCTGGTGAGAAATTAGTATTGCAGATTTCAAATAGTTGATGGTTATTGCCAAAGCGCTCTCTATTTATATTTTAAACATAAATTGCTGCCAATGAAACCTGACCGAAAACATTTTCGGAAGTCGGTACCTTCACAGCCTTCAAAGTCTGTAGGTTTTCGGACACAGCCAATGTATTCTGCCATTCGTCAGACAAATATTTACAACCCAAGTTATTGGTTAAGCTAATCTTGAATAAAAACAACGCTATTTTAAAGTGGCAATATGTAACTGCAGGGCTAAACATAAAGGACTGCCCGGTGGCCCGGGGCAAGCGTGAGAGACATTCGGGCCAGTAAAAAGTATTGTCACTTGCCGATCGGGCCGGTGCTTCACCCTCAGTCACTAAAATATAATTTTATCAATGTATTTTATTTAACATCTTGGAAGCAGACATTTACTTGGGTAAAACACGATGAAAGAAACAATGCAATATTTTGCACAATTTGCTGTCAGTTTACAGGTAAAGCAGAAAAGTTGGGAGCCTTTTTTCATTGGAACATGTCTTTTGCATATGTATACAATTTGACTTTTGAATTATTATTTTTAAATATGTGACACTGACATTTTTTTTATTGGGGCCAGTGAAAATATTGGCAGGGCAAGTGAAAACCTAAACCACTTTCCCCACCGGGCAATCAACTCAGATTTACAAGTCATTTCAACTTACTATTATTTATCTTGACAAGAAATGAGTTGCTAAAACTTATATAATGAAGTTGACTTATTTTAACTATATTTTATAAGTTATAACAACTTATTTCTAGTCAAGATAAATAATAGTAAGTTGAATGACTTGTAAATCTGAGTTGATTCAACAAAAAAAGTTAAGGCAGCAAATAATTTTTTTCAATATTCACTGTAAAAAATACTTTGCTGCCCTTAAAATTTTTGGTTAAATCAACTCAGATTTACAAGTCATGTCAACAGAAATGAGTTGTCACAACTTAAAAAATATAGTTGAGAAAAGTCAACTTAATTTTATAAGTTATAACAACTCACCTGTAATTATAACAACTCATAGTCAAGATAAATAATAGTAAATTGAAATGACTTTTAAATCTGAGTTGATTCAACAAAAAATGTTAAGGCAGCAAGGTATTTTTTACAGTGTTGTTTTTTCAATATACGTAAATAAAAATATGTAAAGTAAAATTTTATTTCTTTGTTCTCCTAAACACAAAGGAAGATATTTTGAGCAATGTTTGTACAATGTTTGAGCACCATTGACTTCCATAGTAGTTTTATTTTCTAGTATGGAGGTCAAAGGTGCTTCTGTTTCCTGCTTCACAACACATTTCTTCCTTTGTGTTCAGCAGAACAAAGAAATGTATACATTTTGTTTATAACCACTAGGGCTGGGTATCGATTCAATTGTTCCAGATCGATTCAATTTCGATTCACAAGCTAACAAATCGATTTGATTTCGATTCTCGATTCAGTTTTCGATTCCGGTTCTTGGGTCGGTTTTTGTACTCGATTCAACTCAATGAATATAGATTTAATACAAATACTAAATAAATAAATAAAAAGTGAACATAAGTTTACAAGTGGGTAATTAATAAAAAGAAATTAAAAGCCACAACACTATCGTTGTCGTCTTGCTTGCAAAATCTAAAATGCTTCCATACCTCTTACTTTTTATGTGAAGGTGGCATCAACGCTGATGAAGCATTTAAAGTGCCCATCTTATGACTGCTTTTCCACAAGTTATATAGGTGTATGAGTTCCATAAAGCATGTTTCAAAAGTTGTTTGCTCGAAATAGCTTGTAGGAAAAGATTGTTATCCATCTCTAGTAGCCTCTTTTTCAGGGCAGTTCAGATTGTGCCGTTTTGAGCTAGTCTTACATATTTATGAGCTGCTGCTCCTTTGATCACGCCCCACTACTAACGTCATGTGATCGTGCGCATGCTCAGTGGTATCGTGAGCAGTACAGACCATACTGTGTTATTATTTTATATATTATTATTATTAACGGTTTATGTTGCCAACAGACAAATCATGCAGAAAAGTATCACTAATAAGTACACTACAGGAGAAGGAACTCATGACACACAATGATTCCAGAGTAAATTGTGATGTTACGTTAGCAGTCACAACAATAAACTCGTTTTCCCAGGACAATGCTAACATCCCATTATAAAACATTTTCAAACGCATTATTTTCGCAAATTACAGAAATTAAGACCCGGCGGGGGATGTATACTGCTTGTGGACCGCGTGCTAATTGCTAGAAGCTAGCGGGAAGTCCGGACCGTGTATATATCTATGCGGACCGTAAAGTTATTAGTGGCTCGCCTAGTCAGAAAAGCCGGGGCGTACGGTCTCGGTTAGTTTGGCAAAAAGCTTTAAGCTCTAGCATCATAAATGTAGTATTTTGTGACAGAAGATGACAACATGCAAAATACAACGTGACTTTTTACCTTTTGTGATGAAACATTGCGATCGCGAATCGAATCCAGTCTGTTTCAGATGTGTGAATGATCCATGAAAGTCCAATAAAATACATCCAATTACCATTTTTGTCCACAAATGCTTATAATCCGTGAAATATAGATACATAGTCTGTTGTTTACATCAGATTTCGCATGAAGGTCTTATCGCCTACAATCTGAGGACTGTTTGCGTCGTAACACACTGTATATAAGATTACTCCGGGTTCCAATAACCACGAGTTAAAACTTTGTTTTTAAAAGTAGGTGGGAGTATAATCCATAATATCCAAATAGCGCTGTTATTTTCGTGAGAGATGATAACAGCACAGAGGGTCTCATTCAAGTGACTGCTCTATGCTCTCTAGCTACCTGGTGGGTGGAGACCTGCGAGTGGGGTGGTGGGCAGGAAAATTCAAACTGAATGTGACGAAACTTTTTGTTACGTCACAACGGAGCTGAGTTTTAACTCGCGCAATCTGAGACTCAAGGCAGAGGACATTCAGAAACCTGTATCTCACTCAAAACAGCATGGATGGATTTTTTTCCAAGTTTGTATGCGTGTGGGAGCATCAGAGACACAAAATAACACCCCAAAACCCAGAAAAAGTGAGTTTTTCATAATACGGGCACTTTAAAACCGCCATTTTAAGCACTTAATGAAAGAATGACAGGCTCCTTGGTAACATCGCGCAAGGCAAAAAAGAGCGTGACATCTAGTGAAGAAGACTAGTAATTTGATTAACGTTAATGTTATGTTCAATGTTTTCAGAAAAAAAGAAAAAAAAGATTTTGCTCTTTGAGAATCGATTCTGAATCGATCACGTAAAAAAAAACAATTAATTGAAAAATCGATTTTTTCATTTTTGGGTGGACTATCCCTTTAAAGCTGCAATTGATATCTTTTGGTTATGTATGAGCCAGTGGTGGCCTGTGACTTCTCTTTCGAGGAGCGTGAATTCAAAATATGTGTTCGGAGTGTCATGTGTGTTGCTCGTCATGTCAATTATGCGTTCGTTGCGTCGTGTGAACCATGTGCATCATGCGTCTTTGCAAAATACGAGCGGGCTGCACAAGCGTCGAAAGTATTTATGATAAAAGAGAAGCTCACATTCACAAAATACTCACTTAACATTAAACTCTGATGAGATTAAACGAATATCTGACAAACGCAAGCATCTCTTTAATCATAAACTCTTTAGACGCGTCTGCAGCAGGCACTTTTTTGACATCACACGTGATGCACATACGTTTACATGATGTGCCGAACACATATTTTAAAATGAGTCACACACAATATGGGCTACGTACATGTTACGACGAGCATCGCATCTTACGCCCTTGAAAAAGAAGACACCGGTCGCTACTGGTATCATGAATTGTATATGTTACTTTACGTATTTATATTTACGTATAGTGAGTAAATAATGACATAATTTTCATTTTTGGGTGAGCTATGCCTTTAATATTAAAAAATTCTAATCGTCACCTTAGTTCAATAAATCAGTGTAAAAAGTCTTACTGTTAATTCATGATCATTTATCAGTCTTAACCATGGGGAATTAGCAAAAATGTTTGCATTCATTAATTAAAGTTTAGATGCCAAGGCTATCTGGCATCAGTAACCTCCACCGTGTTAAGTAATTTACAAAGCAGAGACAGAGTCCTTTAAAACTGTCTCTTGTGAGGCTTGGCCGGGAGGCATTTCCATAAAAGTGTCATTGATAAGCTTAGACGGGCAAGTACGGCTTTGAACTAACTCAACGTGATTAAAGAATTTGAGGTATGTTCCACTTCCAAGGCAAATGAACCCTTTGTGCTGGCAAGCATCCTTTTGTGTATTGTCAGGGAGCCAGTGGGTATTTCGTTGGATACACGGTTAATTTTTATGGGGATTGAACCAGCAATCTTTTATTCACCAGTTTTGAGCATCTTGCCATCGCTAAGAGATTCACACCACTGTTGCACATTAGTAACTGCTTGACTGTCTCTGAGATTTGCTTCTAACACTTACACATGATCTTCACAAATGAGTCACGGTGTTACTGTAGATCTAACCGTAAAACATTGCTGCATTCAGATGAGATTATACAAATGTCATATAACCGTATAAAACTATAAACGCCAAGCCTGATAAATTGCTGCCTTGTGTTTTGCAAACATTTCTAGTGGAAACTGCTGATTTCACATTTATTGCAATTACAGTATAAATACTGTGCTGCATTTATTTTCTTTCCAATGGCCATTTCTTATCTTTGTCAGCTTGGTTCTTGCTGAACATTTACATTTTGCCCTTTACGGTAGTTTACTTGTATTAATTGTGTATTATTGGTAACTTTTGTTTAAGATTACCAGAGCAGAGAAGTTGATACATTGTGAACTGAGCTTGTTAGTATTATTTAGGAGTGGTGCCATTAGAGGATAAATGGGTTTTAATTGCCGGAAGTCAATGCTTAAGCTATTAAACAAATGTTTCATTTCCAAACTACAGGAGGTTTTATTCATTCTGTTGTAATTTTTCAAGGCCAATAATTTGCAGAGATGAATAGTAAGATTAACATTTGCGTCATACAGTTTGATTCATTATAAACCCTATACACATTAAAGTCTTTCATTTGACTTTTTCTAATCTGGAAAAACACAATATTTAATGGGAAAAAAGAAGGCCTTTATCTATCAGTAATTGGTAACTTCATGAAATGCAAAAGCATATTATTATATTATTTTGCAATTACACCAGTGGTGGCTCGTGACGGCTCATCCGAGGGGCGCAAATTCAAAATATGTGTTCGGAGTGTCATGTGTGTTGCTCGTGTTTTCAAAATATGTTTGTTGTGTCGTGTGAACCATGTGCATCACGTATTTTGTCAAAATAAGTGCCTGCTGCACACGCGTCAAAACCGTTTATGATAAAAGAGACGCTCACGTTCACAAAATACACACAAGACACTCCCTTAACACTAAACTCGGATTACACATGAGATTATGCGAGTATCTGGCAAATGCGAGCGTCTCTTTTATCATAAACCCTTTAGATGCGTCTGCAGCAGGCACTTATTTTGACAAGACACGTGATGCACATAACATCACATGACGCGCAGAACACATATTTTGAAATTACGAACCACACATATGACGGATTACATACATGTTGTGACAAACTTGAACTTGAGTCAGACAGAAGAGTGCTTTTAAACGATTAACTAAAATCGCTTTAATGAATTCACTAATTCACATGAAAACTAATATCTAATAAAAACCGCATCACTCTTCAATTCAGTTACACTAAGGGTGTTTTCACATTTAGTTCATTTTAAAAGAACCAAACCCAGTTCACTTAAAATGACCTCAGTCCTTTTGCTGTTCACAATATAGTGGACTCAAAAGAGGACCCAGTTCTTTTTTTGGTCCTCTTCAGAACTGAAGTGATCTCAGACCCCAGCTTTCTGTGCAGCAGTTTATTTTGATACAATGTCGAAACGACACTCAAAGCGGACTGGGAAGCGGACCGCATTGATTTCACATCTCAAAAATAAATCGAACCACAAAAGAACCCAAAAGCGAACCATACTCAGACCACCTCCAGACGTGGTCTGAGTTCGGTTCACTTTTGGGTCCTTTTAGGGGGGTCTGAGATCACTTGGTATGTTCACATATACACCCTGAACTGCTCCGAGAGCGTTTGGAGGGCTCAAAGGAACTATGGGCCCTATTTTAACGATCTGAAATGCAAGTGCGAAGCGCAAAGCGAAAGTGACTTTGTGGGCGGATCTTGGGCGCTGTTGCTATTTTCCCGACGGGAGAAATAACTCTTGCGCCAGGCGCAAATCAATAAGGGGTTGGTCTGAAGTAGGTTCATTATTCATAGGTGTGGTTTGGGCGTAACGTCAAATAAACCAATCAGAACGTCATCCAACATTCCCTTTAAACCGAGGTTCACAGCCGAGGAGACCGACGTTCTTGTAAGAGCAGTCAAAGGCAAAGAAGTTGTTTGTATGGGGATGGGAGAAACCCGCCCAAATCAGCGTCAGTTAAACAGGCGTGAGAGGAAATAGCCGCAATTGTCTCATCAGCTGGCATCCCCCGGACGTTGCGCCGCAAGTGCTACAATGATGTCAGAAGACGGGGGAATCCCAAGCTTGCCAGCATAAATCGGGCACGTCGTGTAACGGGAGGTGGATCTGCCTCTACACAGATGCCAGCAGAGGACATCGCTGCGTCCACCCTCACCGCTGAAAGCCAAGAAACGCAAGCAGTCCAACCCCAAAGTACACTTACAAATCAAGTTCATATACATTAAGGTTTCTTATGAAAACATTTTAATTATTATTTACATAAAATAAACGTAATACAGCCACACAACAAACTTATGAAAATATTTTAATTGTTATTTGCATGATAATTTTTTAATGCAGCCACACAAAATAAATAAAAACTATCACCACAATGCTCACCACAATGATTTCCCTTATCTCATGTGTTAAATATTTTTTATTGTAACAATTTATGATTTGCAAAAATAACTGTTGCATCTGTGTAGATTAGATAAGCAAAGTGTGTGCGCGTTGTGCACGCTATACATTATGGTCAACCATGCGCCCTTAAAATAGCATAATGAACAACGCGCAACGCGCCACTGACTTTAGACTATTTTTTTTCTGGTGAGTGGCGCAATTGTTTTTTGAAACTGCAAAATAGCATCAGGGATGGTTTGCGCCGGAACACGCCTCCTTTTTTGCGCTGAACCGCCCAGGGAGCGCAAGTTCATTCCCTAGTTTGCCGACGTGCGTCTGTGGAGGGAAAAACCCTCTGTGCGCCGGTGCAAAATACGAATGATACATGCGTCACTGACAAAGTCAATTGCGCTGGGTGCAAGATAGGGCCCTAGGTGTGAAAACACCCTTATATTTATTTTCGACGTTAATAACACGTTTGCATAAAACCAAGCCAATCTCCATTCACCAAACGTTACACATCACATTAATACAGTCACATGTTAACACGTGATCTCATCATTTATCCTGTGGTCCACCCGTGCAAATGCTCTCTCCCTTGTCTTTCCCATTAGAGTCAATTAGATCCCACAATGTCAAAGAGCCTTTGTTCATTGCTTATTAATAATGTACGTGGCAGAAAGAGAAAAGAAAGTGCCGGTCATATCGCCGGGCTCCTGTCTGACTGTTTAATTAATAGGACTTGCTAAAAGCCATTAACTACCCTTGTTATGGGCATTACGAGTTTCCTCCACCCCTCTCTAGATAGGTCACTAAACAGACCGCCTTCCATTTACAGTAGCTGGTACCATTCAATACGTGATGTTGTTCACACTCAATAAATTGCACTAGGCCGGGTCCCTTGTGTTATTTAACACTTAAAGGGATAGTTCACATGAAGGTAAAATTGTGAATTGTGAAAAAACTGTAAAGATACTGGTTGACTGTTTTCAAGCAATTGAAGGACTGACGTTTCTAAGCATCATGATGGATACAAATGCATTAAAACAGTATTATAAAAGTGATCCGAACAACTTATTTACGTAACATTTTATGTGTGTGATGACCAAGAAGACACTTTGGCAGAGGGCTTACGAAGTGCTGTTTTTAAAGTAAAGGCAATATTTGGCCAATGCAGTATATAGAGACCTTATAGGAATATATTAGATTTTGTAGCTAAGTTGGTCCCCAGGCAACACGTATATTGTTCAAACATATACCTTGCAATGTAAGTCGCTATGGATAAATGTGTCTGTGTAAATGTAAATATCTTTTCTCCAACAAAATGTTTAAAAAAACGCATCAAACCTGGTCATTTGGAAACGTCCCAATCATTTGTAAAACCGCATCCACGGGTGAAATTTACCTTACAATCTTTTTTCTCAACCCACTTGTCTTGCGGCCATCTAGGGGAACGGCGTGTCACATAATGCAGGAGAAGCATGTAGCGTCTGTGGCTTTTTCTGCACCGAACACAGGTATTACACATTCTGACTGCCTTTTTGTGCAAGTATCTATTTACCTTAACAGCTGACTTGACGGCTCAGGGCACTGAGTAATTTTTCCATCCACCTTTCCGTTGAGTGATAGCTCCGCATGTTGAATACGTTCTCACCAACATGTTATCACAACAAGTTTTTTTTGCGTGGAAAATATCCAGCTCTTAGCTTTTAGTCTAGATCGAACCTTTTTTTAAAGACTAGACTAGTCCACCATTAAGGTCCATGTTAGTCCAGGATCTACACAGACTGATCTCACGGAAAGTCGTGGTATAGTCACGCAAATTTTGATTAATTTATTCGTGTGCATGGCACGAAATTCATCTTTTTTCGAATTTTTAAAACATGGTAAGGAGCATCAGATTTCCGGATGATGTCAGAGGTATTCAGACCAATCACAACTTACATATTAGCTGGCCATTCATGGACACAGAGCTTTTTAAATCCATGCGTTTCAGGAAGAGAGTAAAATCTGTAGCTACAAAAATGTACGGTATGTGGACAATAATGTGTTTTTCTAACCATAAACCACGCAAACACACAATAAAGTGGAGTAATCCTTTAATGCTTCGCTAAGCCAACACAGTACACCAAACAGGAGACTGGCATTGTAAACACAACATATGGTTATAACCTGTTCTTTTCAACAACAAAGTCAGCTGGTGTTATCTCTTCAAAGAGTCAAGTGCTGAAATTTAGCTATTCATTGGAGACCACCGTCGTTTTACACTTTACAGAGACAGCTTCAATCTGCCACTGGTCAGATGCAGCATGTCGCCGGGAGCCATGCGTGGGTCAACCCCATGGGCGGCAAAGCCCGCTGTCTTACCATTCAAACACTTCACAATCACTTTCTTGCAGGCCAAGAGCTAGAGACGATCACCCACCGCTCTTGGTAGGTGGTACCCAGTGGGGATATTCTCTTGTTGTTTCAATCTTTGCTAACAAATTCCCTTAGCGCTTAAATCTTGGTCTGTTTTTCTCTTTATATGTGGCTCTCTTTCCCTCTCACTGCACAAAAGGTTTTCTAGGAAACAAATAGATTTCAATGCTTAGAAATGCTGTAGTAGAACTAGCCGGCTATATCCGTCTTATATCTCTGAAGGATGGGATTATTGAATGCTCCAGTTGGTCGCAACAGAAGAATAAACAAATAAATAAAATTTCTTGGCAAACCAACACACGCTTTTGTCTTTTAGGTGTTGCCATACTTCAAGGAACACCCAGCGTGTAAAGAAAAGACAGCAGTGATAACTAAAAGGAATGAGAAAATGTTGGAAATATAAAGACCATTTTAAGACCCGGCAAATCCAATTTATATACAGTAGGCCAGCTACTAAATCCATAAATGTTTGTGATTTATTATGTCCATATCTATGCAGCCGACTGAAATTGGTAGTAATAATCGCAAAGTTTATGAGTTGATAAGGATACTGGAGATGAGGACCCAGCAAGCAATAGCCATCATTTTACCATCTAGGTTAACAATAAACCCAATATAGCCTGGCTATAAGTAACCCACTTATAGTCAAAATAAACTTGAATCTAAATACATGTTTTACCCAAAAAACCTGAGAGATGTTTGCTATTCCATCTTGTAGGCAAAGTCAATGGCAATTTTAGCTATGGTTAGACGTCTTTTAAATTTTCACTGAGAGCCCACATGTTGCCTTGTTTTAGCCCAGACTTCTGTGTAGTGATGGTCGTTTTCGAAGCACTGCTTCGTGAGGCTTCGAAACATTTACGAATCTTTTGTTTCAAATCAGTGGTTCGGAGCTTGTTTCAAACTGGCACAAGTCACGTGATTTTAGCAAACGAGGCTTCATTACATTTCGAAAATCTGATGGTTCACCACTAGGGGGAGTTGATCACATGACCAGTGTCTAATATGTTTACAGTAGGTGAACTCGGGTCAGTTTTATTATGAAAGTTCATAAAACATTTATCCTTCTGACTGATAACACTGCTATTTTGTCTACTTTTTGTTTATAGACAGATTTAATGACAAAAATGTGCATAATTAAAAGGGTAGTTAGTTTTAATTATTTGTTTGCCCTAAATAAAACTAAAAACACATAATAGACTTAACTATATCTTAATTAAGTTAAATATATATTTTCATATTTTCATATTTATCATATTTGAATACAAATCTTGATATTATTTAGTTAAAAAAAGTGTAAAATGTTTGGACATATCTGCTTTTACACTATTTTGACCAGCAGGGAGCGCCAGCGTGTGTGGTGTTTCGAAGTGCTTCGAAAAACTGAATACATTTTCGAAGCAATTGGTTCAATTGATTTGGAGCTTCGAAAAGCTTCATTTCTCCCATCAATACTTCTGTGTGATGTGTTTGAAATGCTATAAGGGGTCTTTTAAATGTTGAATTGCTTGCTGGGTATATGCCAAGGGGTCACAATTTAGTTTGTTAGCTTTACCAGTTGTGGGCAAAAGCATCTTTCTCCAGTTATGAAGTTTATTATTATTTATAACAAATTTCTGGTCATGTAATCCAACCAATCAGCGCGTTGAGATTTCTATGGCGCAGTCCCAATTGGCGCACTTCACGTGGACTTTCGGTCTTGTGGCCTTAAATTGCGCGTGCTTGGTTAGTCTACGAATCTGTAGGTTGTCCCATCTGTCATTTTTACACTATGAAGTGTGCTCATCAGCGCCCCCTTTGCACCCTTGATGTGGTCTTCGGTGAAGGACGCAATGCTGCAGGCTTCACGCACTTTACCAACCCAGAAGTCCTTGCGGAAGAGCAATTGGTAAAAAGTTACTTTTAAAAGTAATGCATTACAATATTAAGTTACTCTACAAAAAAGTAACTACTTGCGTTACTTAGTTACTTTTCATGGAAAGTAATACTTACGTTAGTTTTTAGTTACTTTTACGTTACTTTTTGTTACTTCGCTGAGTCTTGATCTTTTTCAGGCCTTTTAGGTGTTTTATATTTCCATCGTATAAATGTCAAGCTCTGGCCTGCCATCTCCATTTCTGACTTAAACTGTTCCCTCTCAGGTTTGCACGTATAGAGTGCGTAATTCTACGTGACCTCGTTCAGTTTAATTTGTACATTATTATTTTTTAAATAGAATTAATTAATTTGAAAAGTAGCTTGCATTACTTTTTTTTTAAAAAGTAACTCAAATATAAATGTGTACATTTAAAAAGTAATGCGTTACTTTACTCGTTACTTTAGAAAAGTAATATTATTACGTAATGCACGTTACTTGTAATGCAATACCCCCAACACTATATGGGCAACTTCTCTTCCTATTTTTGGCGTGACTCTCGAGTCTGTCCCAAAATACAACTTCTGGTGCGCCCTTGTGGACTCGCGTCAAGGGTCCCTAAAGTTTGAACTGCATGATATCATCAAAGTGTGTACCCTGAGGAAGTCCACAAGTCTGGGGTGTGCCATTTGGTACAGGGCCAATATATAGCCGTCCCTCACATCCGTCCCAGGATGTTTTTTGAGGCATCCCACCTTCAATCCATCGCCTCACTTTTTGCCTGTACATCTATCCCAGTTAAAGCGGGGGAGTTCTCTGGGTTCGGGGTAATATTCCGATCTCTGAGCCCTTCCCTCGGACAACACGGCAAATATGCTTTAAAGCTCACGTAACACACGCTGTTTCTGCATTTCTGATGTTAATCTGGAGTACCTATAGAGTAGTATGACATCCTTTATATCTCCGAAGAGTCTTTAGTTTAATCAGATTTATAAAAGAAAGATTAGCTTTACTGAATCTTTCCAATAACGTACGAAAAAATGAAGAAGGAGGATTAATACCGCAGGAGGAGCGAGTACGACTCATGCAACACTTTATACAACACTGTTTTAACTTATGATTTACTACATGTTCGTGTCATTTATATAATATGCGACTATTTCCAACATAAGACAAAAGTCTTACTTACCGCGTGCAACTCGTCATGACCCAGTTGGGAAAATCCACCGCATCAAACACACACGCAAAACTCTGCTGCTACCCCGGATAATAAACTATATCCATTGTTTTTATAAGGCTGGATTTTTTCTCCTTACATCCAAAAACACACTTCTTAATTCGTGCCATTGTTGAGTTTTGAAATTAAACAAAGCTGAGTGGCGTGATAAGATGTTTGCAAGCTCTAGCGTCCCCCCCTGGTTGACGGTTGGGCGGGGTTTTCCGGGGGAAGTGCCCATATAAAGAAGTAATACGTATAGAAAACCCCTGAAATGTCAGTTGGACCTGTAATCGAAAAAAACTTTCCGAAACTTGTACGAACCCTGGCGAAGTGCATTTGGCACAGAAATACTCTGTAACACGTCCAACTACTTTTTTGACACTTTGCCTACGTTTAGCATGAGGAAACAACTCTATAACTGTGTTAATAAGTCAGAATGCATGAAATACCATTGAAACCCCCCCCCCCCCCTTTAACTCATTAAACTATTGATTAAATGTTAATGTAAGCTAATGAATTTTAACTCCTTTTCGGCAAGTAACATTTATGGCAAATAAAAAACACTATATTGAATGAGAAACACTTTATAATATGAGTGTTTCTCTTAACATTAGTTAATTCATTAACTTATGAATAAACAACACTTCTGCAGCATTTATTAATGCTAATTTCAGCATTTACTAACACATTTTTAAATCAAAAGTTGTAACTTTTAAAACGAATGAAAGCACCATGAACTAAAAAGAGCAATTGTAAAATTAATGTAAAGATTAATAATTGCTGAAAAACTGTATTGCTCATTATAGTTCATGTAAGCTAATGCATTTACTAATGTTACCAAATGCACATTTACTGTAAATTAACTTTTCTGATAACAAATAAACTTAGATCTCAATAATGAAAAAAACTCCCAAAGAGAGAGACAGTTGCATGCAATACGCATCAATTATCTATTTCGTGACTCGCCGCAATTGCCACTCTGCATTATACGGTACATTTCGACAAAATGCAGTGGGATGGGTAACCTTAGGAGCCAAACAGTGTTTTATCTGCTGAACCATCAGTAACACATTTTAAATGGAATTATGCTGGATACTTAGCTATTAATCGGCTGTGTTATCCTGCTCTACTAATGCTTTTTTACCACTAAATTCCCTGAGCATCAGCACCTTGGGCCTAATCAGGCCATTACGTTTTAGTTCCTGTCTTCTTCTGATGACTTCACTGGATACTTTCACGGCCCTTGGGCTCCTTTTCCAGGTTGCCCGTGGTTTCAAATGTTCCTGGGCTTCGCATTCTGCTGTGCATTTGTGGTTATTTTATGGCTTTGCTCTGAGACCGAGACTCCACGGGAGATGTTTAGGAGGTGGCTTCAAAGTGCCTCGCTGCTCGCCACTGTCTGGGTACTAATGTTCCTGTGTGGGCAGTTCCAAAATGGCCATGTTTCCCCTGTCACTGAAACAATTACGGGGCGTATTTATGGCGGGGGAATGGGGTGGGTTGTAATGGACCGCTCCTATAGAGGAAGCTGTTTATAAATCACTGGGTTTTCTCCGAAGCGTCCAAACCTGAGGGATTCTCTGTTGACCCAGAGTTGGTTTTTGCTCTCAAGTTCAAACGTATCACCAAATGCTAAATATGAATTCAAAGTTTGATGCGAATGATTTAAAATACCAGTAAGAATGGGTCAAATAGATTGATGTATTATCCTAAGAGCAGCATTTAAGCATTCAACTACACTGTGGGTTTTCTACGCAATTGTTTTATGTTTACCACAATGATTAATTAAACACAAGCATTAATTAAACACAAATCAATTACTAGAAAATGAAATGATTTTTTTTCCAAACCTGGGCAACCAGCAATCTTAAATAAATTGTGATTATGCCCTGTTATTCTCTATTGGAATTAAAAAAGAAACACACAGCTAGGAGAAAAAAGGACAAACTGGCAGTGATCTCTGTTGTGTCACAATATCACGGTGAAAGATTACTGCCTGTGCTTCATGGCCTTTACAAGAAAGCATCTTTGGCAAATTAATCATAATCTCCTATTTTTCAAGACTGATAGAAGGGCAGGACTTTGAGAGAGAAAAATGGATTTGACAAAGAACTTCCTGTTTTGAATAATGTCCAAAAAAGAAGACATGATAATTTAGATTTTGCTAAAGTGCATGCTGTATTTTCAAAAATCTGACAGTCTGGTACAACATTTTTTGACAGTAAACATCACTACTTATTATTTTGATAGATAACACCTTGAACCTTTTCTTGTGCAATGTCAAATAGTTGGCATTGGCCGGTGTGTTGCCAAGTAACACAACATCCACAGTCCAGACCTAATAACAGCAACCATGAATGTTTATTGGTGAAAATAAAACAAAAAGCATTTGGCTTCTGTTTCTGAATATCATCACGAGTGAGATATCTAACCATCATGACTTCTTTTCCTTGGCCTTGTTGAATGTTTTGATGTTCTGGTAAAGAACATCAATTATGTACTGTACAAATTGAAAAATAACTAAAAAATAAATTTTACCTCTAATTTAAAGTTCCCTTTAGTTGAAAATCATCCATAAAAACTCATCAGAAATAAGAAGTTTTTTTCTTATGAAAATAATTTCTTTATGCCTTAATAGTTGAAAAATAGTTCAAAATAGTAATGTAACTCTAAACCTTTGCCTCACAATAAGGATCATTTGAGAAATTATTTGAGTAAACTATTCTTTACTTCTAGCAACCTCCCAATGCCTCCTCATAGGACACCTTCAATACGTCACTAAATTAGCTGACCAACGAACTATAGTAAGACGGACAATTTAATATAACTCTAATGTTACAATTTTATATGTATGTAAAAACATGTAAACATTGTGAATTCTCATTAAAGGATTATTCCTTTTTTTTATCCAGATAATTTACTCACCACCATGTCATCCAAAATGTTGATGTCTTTCTTTGTTCAGTCGATAAGAAATGATGTTTTTTGAGGAAAACATTCCAGGATTTTTCTCATTTTAATGGACCCCAACACTTAATAGTTTTAATGCAGTTTAAAATTGCAGTTTCAAAGGACTCTAAACGATCCCAAACGAGGCATATGGGTCTTATCTAGCGAAACGAAAAATAAAAAATATAAACTTTTAAACCACAAGTTCTCGTCTATCTCCGGTCCTGTAACGCCCAAGCCACTTTACGTAATACATCATCACATAAAGAGGTCACGGATGACGTATCGAAAGTACACCCCTGTGTTTACAAGTGTGGAGAAAGAGGACCGTTCCGACAAATGGTCTGCAAATGTGCGTTTCATATATGTAACACGTGACCTTTCGACGTCATTACGCAATTACGTGAGGTCGCACTGGCGCGTCACAGGACCAGAGAAAGACGAGAAGTTGTGGTTTAAAAGTGCATTTTTTATTTTTCTTGCCAAAAATGACAATTGTTTCGCTAGATAAGACCCTTATGCCTCGTTTGGGATCATTTAGAGTCCTTTGAAACTGCAATTTAAAAATGCATTAAAACTGTTAAGTGTTGGGGTCCATTAAAGTCCATTAAAATTAGAAAAATCCTGGAATGTTTTTCTCAAAAAACATAATTTCTTATTGATTGAACAAAGAAAGACATCAACATTTTGGATGACATGGTGGGGAGTAAATTATCTGCATTTTTTTTGTGTTTTTTTTTTAAAGAAAATTGACTAATCCTTTAAGTATCAACATTCATAGCTAAATATCTTTATCTCTAGAATATCCTGCTTGCAGTTGCCTACTCTCTATCAAAATAATGTTATTATTAAATAAAAAATTCTTACCGTGTCCGATACCAAAATCACTAAAATCATACTTTGTAAAAAGCGTGTGAGTTGTCGATGCTAGTTGTCAATGCTGCTTCGCGATAAGAAATTAAATTCTTCCTTCCAGCTGGTGTTAAATTTGCAGATATACTTTTTTTTTGCCAAAGCACCACCTGAGCTTTCTAATGCGATTTATAATAGTGATGCTTAATTTAACTTCCCTTTTTTACCTGTGCAGAAATCAACAGTGCAACAGGGTTGTAGGTTGCCAGGTTGAGATCAAAAATGATTTCAAAATGATTCATGTTTGTGATGTAGGAAGGTCTTTGGAAAACTGCAATTTTATGGAGTTAATACTTTTCAATGTTGTTAAATGATGAATTTGCACATAGTTTGTCTTAAAGCGTAAAAGCCCACCTAGATATATAAGAACAATACAAACTTTTTTTACCACAAGAGACTTTAAAAGTTAAACTCAATAACAATAAAGTTCCTCAATTTAGATGCTGATCAGAAGAAAATCTGTCTTTTGCCCCAGTGCAACTGTTTTCATTTATTTTGCGAAAACAACATGATTCACGGCATGGTGAGCAATCAGAATGAATGTTTTTCTACTAGTCATAATTAGCCGATTGGAATGAGAATATTGAGAGCAAATTACGAACAAAAAGAGTCAACTGATAGCAAACAAACCCAAGCTGAACCCAATTCCCTCAGCGCAATGCATGTTAAATAACTCTCTCTCTCTTTCCTAAATATTTAGTTTGTTTGTTTTTAATTCTGTTCTGCCGAATGAGTACAATGCATGCAGTTGTGATGGAAACTATTCTGATCTATATTAATAAAGGGGTAGCAGAGAAAGCACTTCTGGGGATGCTGCACGCTTAAACATACTGTAATGCCATAAACGCACACACAAGCAAGTTTCATCAGATACGCAATCTACTTTCAATTTTACAACACGCTTGCTGCTAATGTGACCCAGACACACACTTACACAAGTAACAAGAGTGTGTTGCTTTCTGGTCATGTAGTACAGCTGCAATGTGACTTCCTTAGCAATGTCAATCTTTCCATCTAAGTGTGGAAAATTTTAATCTCGATGCAAGTTATTACTGCCTGCTGCAGACTTGTACACCCAATAAGACGTGAGATTACTTCTGTATCTGCTGTAGATCAAGAGGAGTGTATTTAACCTTGTCCTCAATGTCCCTGAGATGCACTTGTTGTCTGGGCATCAAAGAACCATCTTGTTTGCGTCAGTACACGAATGAGAAATGCCCAGTTAATCATTCACAACAACCATAATGTATTAATTGTATACCTACTAACCCTTTCATTTCCCTAATAAGCTTTTATGGAAAGCAAAGCAGTGCTAAAATGTGTCAACCACAGTGAATTGCTATGCTGGTTTAAATTCTGGTTAAAGCATCAAAGTTTTTTTTACTCACTGATTTCAATCTTTGACATGATTTTACTCAGTCAATTTTAAAGATATCAATGTTATATTTTCACAGAATGTTCTTTACATTATATAGGATGATTTTATGTAGAAATTAGTAAATCACAAAAAAATGACCTTAGCTGGGTTATCACTGACAGGGTCACAAATCTACCGAGCCCCTAAGGTGAAATTGGAGTAAAAAAATCTAAAGTTTAGTTTCATGTGCTCGCGTGAAACTATCGCGCGCGCATGTGAAACTTTCGCTTTCACGTGCGCGCGATAGTTTCAGGTGAGCACGCGATAGTTTCACATTCTCGCGCAATAGCTTCAGGTGAGCATCCGAAACTAAACTTTAAAAAAAAAATTCTGCACATAAAGGTTTCGCGTGAGCACATGAAAGTTTCGCGTGAGCACATGAAAGTTTGACGTGAGCACATGAAGCTAAACTTCATTACATTTTTTTCTCCATGTCCCCTTGAGAGTTATTGATGAAAGAGTGTTTTGATGGCATGTAAGTAAATTTTTTCATCATATGTGTTTTTCGGTTGGGTAAGATACAAAATCCAATGCTATGTCATATTAATCAGTGTCTTGTTGACTAAAACATAGCATCGTTTTGAAATATGTCTGCAGCTCTTAGCAACTTTTTGGTGCGCTTGAAAATATTTTGACCCAACGCTGTATTACAACTAACCCCTCAGGACTTTACGATATGAAAACTGCTAACGTTAGCGTAATTCTTGCCGTTGTTTTATATAGGCTACACACGAATGATTGATGGCTGCCAACAAAATAAATGTGTTGATGTGTCTTTTCAACAATCGTGTGTCAAATGTATTTTTGTTCATATCTTTAATATTGATTGAATAAGGTCACGTCAAAGATTGAAATCATAATGAAATGAACGGCTAAAATCAGACTTTGATGCTCATTATCTCAGAATTTGAAGCTGTAGTATAATTATTACAGACTGGGTCACATATAAAAAATGTTTTGTCATAATTGTGCTGCTTTTCCTCACATATTTAGACATTTGTATCCATTTAATTTGAACTATTGTTAGAAAAGGGCTGGATGAATGAATACAGTGTGGATACCTGTCTATTATAGACAGATATATAAACAATATCCACTTCAAGTATATAGACAAAATAGTATTGAAATATTTGCCTGCAAACTTAATTTTTAGCAAGTGTTACAACTAACCCCCTGCCTGTTACAATTAACCCCACCTATGGGGTAAGTTGTAACGTTTGCACTTCTGTCACGTTTGGTGTAATTGTCCAAGAATAGTACGAAATAGAAACAAACTTCTAAAGTTCATTTGTAGCAGAGATGTGTGTGTTGCTTGTGTAAAAATATAATGAATCAAACTCAAATATTTTTTGAATGGTTGAGCCAAAACCAAAAAGCGTTAGGTTGTGCCCCGCTCTCCCCTACATCCAAAGTTTGCGAATCTTGGTTTCGGAAATACAGGAATCATTGAACTATGCCGTAACGATGGAACTTGCGATCATAATTGGCTAACAATGCTTTTGGGAAACGCACCCCAGCATGGTTTTTAGTAAAGCCGATCAAAGTCATCTCAAGTAGACTCAAAAGCGTCGACTCGGACATCCCTGAAACAAAACACGTTTGTCATTGAAAAGAAATTGATTAAAGCTATAACTAAAGTGATATTTGAATAGCG
This sequence comes from Paramisgurnus dabryanus, assembly GCF_030506205.2. Classification (NCBI taxonomy): domain Eukaryota; kingdom Metazoa; phylum Chordata; class Actinopteri; order Cypriniformes; family Cobitidae; genus Paramisgurnus; species Paramisgurnus dabryanus. Next base: position 16,216,139 of record NC_133359.1, on the reverse strand, counting down.
TAAGATCCTTTCCAAATCCTCTTAATCAAAGTGGTTGCTAACAGCATATATTGCCCGAAATGCATTATGCAAACAATGGCCTTAGTTTTTCGGCAGAAAACAATTTGGCACCAGTCCCTCAAAAAACAGCACTATAATGCTAATCGCTGCTTTGCACGGGTCACTCGTCACAAACAGGAGCATATTCAGGGTCTGTACAGTGAGATTTGTTGAAAGCTGGTCTTAAGGGGCACACAAAAAGCCTACACACATATATCATGTTGCGTGGGGCTGCAAGAGGTAAATAATTTATCTGGAGATTTATATAGAAAGGTGCAGAAATGTCCCTCTAATGGGTTTAATATAGCTGGCTCCAGGCTCCATCCATCACAATGGTGCAGAACTGATGGCGTGCTGATTTCTCTCTTTCTTTTCCCTTTTCCTCTCTCTCTCTCTCTCTCTCTCTCTCTCTCTCTCTCTCTCTCTCTCTGCTTTACGGCCTCCACGATGGCCACTGTTTAACCCTGATTCGGGTGGGGCAGGCACATCCTTTGTCTTAATTTGCGTCCCTTGGGGGCTATTTTTCTTGTTCCTGACTCTCCTATCTGTAACCGTCTACCATTGCGTGTGTATCTGCTGGTTCTTCTCCTTTGTTGTTTTTCTCATTTTTCAAGATGCGATTGATTCACTGACTGCGTTGCAGGGTGGTCAGAGAGCTTTGTACGTCAACTCACCACTACTAGCCTGTATACGCTTTTATTATATGCTAATATTTTCAATTTTTGCATAAGTTTGCATATCAGTGAGAGTTTACTCTGGGAATTCTCCCACAGTCCAAAGACGTGCAGGTTATGTGAACTGGAGATGCCAAATTGTCCTTCTTTATACTTGTGTATAGTTTAACCATGTGTCGGCATTATTATAACCATAGATGTTTGATGGGAAACTAGTAGGCAGCCAACATGGTGATGCCTCTTGGTACAGTAGTTCAAGTAGATAGAGAAAGAAACCCAAGCTTTGCATCCAATATAGTAGCATTTTACTTGTAGATAAAACTGTTATTTTACCTGTCTGTAATTGCTGTTATTATGTTGTTACGGCCTTGCATGAAATTATACATCTGTGACAGGCGACATCTTGAATTTGCCAACAATTTTCAAGTGACAGAATGACTGATGTCCCTATGTACTTACTCAAACTGTATATATTGCACTTATTTAGCTTTTTATGCTCGTCTGCATGACAATTGAAATGAATTCAAGTCTTTGACATTCATCGTTTTCATTTTTCCATTCACAAACAATGACGGCATGACTACAGCAGCCAACCGGCTGACGTGGTCTCGCGAAATGTGAAAAGCGCATTTATCATTAGTTTATCAAATCAAAAGGCATTTGCGTCAGCGCTCGTCGCGGATGGAATAAACCGGGGCAGGAGTGAAACTGAATCACAGTCGAGCTTGGTTTACTCACAGCAGATAATGTCTCGCCATCTGGGGCATCGACTGCGAATCACCATCTGCGGAGGTACAACAGGTCATGACCAAAGAGTCATCAGACGACCAGACAGACGGGTGGTTTGCAATGGCAGGCCAATCAGTCTTTCATTACTGTGCAACGATACTGTCAGATGTGAGTGAGCTGCTATCATTTTACTATAATTATATTGAGGGATTTATTCGAGGAACATTACTCATACTTGTATGAGGCCTCTTTTGAAACCACATGTTCATGTTTACGTAGGGTGCTTTGGAGATTAACATGTTACAAAAAATACATGTTAACACATTCTTAAGCAGAAGTTTTTCACTAATAGAAAGCAACAAACTATACACTGTTAGAAAAATGGTTAAAAGAGGCAGCACCCTTTTAAAAAGTGTTCGGATTGTCACGTGTGTGGTTCCCTTTTCCAAAATATGTGTCCTGCGTGTGGAGAGATCCTGTGTGCATCACGTGTTTTGTCAAAATAAGTGCCTGCTGCACACGCGTCAAAATCGTTTATGATAAAAGAGATGCTCACTCTTCCTAAATACACGCAAGACACTCCCTTAACAGTAAACTCTGATTACGCTTGAGATTATGCGAGTATGTGGCAAACGCGAGCGTCTCTTTTCAAGTTCAAGGCAGCAGGCACTTATTTTGGCATGACACGTGATGCACATGTCACAAGCCAGGGGCTGGCTGCTAGTGGTTAAGCCACGCCCCTTCTCAACTTCCACCTCGAGGAGGTCCCCAAAACCAACCCAATGACCAGACAACAACGAGGACAGGTAAGTATAAAAATATTCTTTATTTATTTAAATAGTTAAAATGTACGGGGACTTGGGGAAAGGGGAATTAAAACTAAAATCAGGCTCTGCCCTCCAGGGGGCCACGGCCGAATGAATGACAGAGGGTAGGGGGGGGTTTGCGTCGGGGAACTGGCTCCCGCCTCTGGTTCCCTCTGCCCGTGGCGCACTCCTCTTCCTTCCTGGAGGCAGAATAAATCACAATCAATGTTGGTATAGACTTTTCTTGTCCGTGTACCTGTATACAGCGCACGGCGGTTCGCCGCCTATTTCCCACAGCTCCTTGCTCGTTGACTCACTCTCCTTCCCTGTTTTCTCTCTCTCCACAGACTACAGCGGGGACACGGAGGCACGGTGGATCGGTCTCCACGGGCTCGCTCACCTCTTCACCGACTGCAGCTTCTTAGTACGTATGGTTCTCCTTCCGAGCTCGTTCCTTTAGCACTCACACTTGTTCTCTCTATTCCTTCGCAGGTGACAGCTGGGACACAAAAGGCACAGTGAATCGACTTTCAAGGGTTCTCTCACCTCTGCGCTGGTTACAGCTTCTGGGTAGGTATGGCTCTCTTCACAGCTCAGTATCTCGGCATTCACACTGGCTCTCTTTCTCTCCACAGATAACTGCTGGGACACAGGAACACAGTAAATCGGTTTCAAGGTTTTCTCTCACCTCTGCGCTGGTTACAGCTTCTGGGTAAGTATGGCTCTCTTCACAGCTCAGTATCTCGGCGTTCACACTGGCTCTCTTTCTCTCCACAGATGACTGCTGGGACACAGGAACACAGTAAATCGGTTTCAAGGTTTTCTCTCACCTCTGCGCTGGTTACAGCTTCTGGGTAAGTATGGCTCTCTTCACAGCTCAGTATCTCGGCGTTCACACTGGCTCTCTTTCTCTCCACAGATGACTGCTGGGACACAGGGACACAGTAAATCGGTTTCAAGGTTTTCTCTCACCTCTGCGCTGGTTACAGCTTCTGGGTAAGTATGGCTCTCTTCACAGCTCAGTATCTCGGCGTTCACACTGGCTCTCTTTCTCTCCACAGATGACTGCTGGGACACAGGAACACAGTAAATCGGTTTCAAGGTTTTCTCTCACCTCTGCGCTGGCTACAGCTTCTGGATAAGTATAACTCTCTCTGCAGCTCTCCTGACACACTCCTCTTCCCTGTCAATCAACAGACATTACAAATCGTATGGTATTTTTACAGGGTGGCGGGCTTACGCTGGCTGGCTACACAATACGTCGACCGGACGGTGGTTTCAATGGGACGCCGGGGACCAAGACCCTCTCGGCGAGCTCGTTGGCTTACAAAGGGGCGAGAACGTCACGCCGGCACACCGGGTCGAGCGCTGCCCTTTCCTCGAGACCCGTTGGTCAATCGAAAACTGGACCGGGGCGCCCTTTCGTCGAGACCTCGGGGCGGCGGATCTCTCTCGCCTCTAACTCTGTGATGATGAAAAAGACACAGGTAAGGTAACAATATTATATGTGTTACTCACACACACCGCCAACCGCACAGTTCTTCGCTGCCACTCCAAAACACAAGTCCGCCAGGCGTTGGCTGCGAGAGGTACTTCGAGATACCACTCCGTAATTTAGAAGACTGAAACACACTACAGCATAATCACATACAGGTTTTGTCTAGGGCCGCTTTCCTCTTCGTCGTCCCGGGACGAGTGACTGGAGGCGGGTTTACGTCACAAGACACAGCAATCTCACTGCAATACACAGCATTACACAGCACCACTTCAAGTGAAAATTTCTACATCCAAAGACTCACCCACCACACTCAGTGCACACGATAGACACCCGTCTTCCTTCACTTCGCTCTGGGCGAGGATATGGAGATGGTAACACGGCCTAGTGTTTGTTTTTCGCCACTGTAGCTGCTTCACACAAGGGCCCTTCGGCTCACCCACCACGCTGGTTCAGGGGTAGGGCCACTCACTCTCTCTTGAAAACACTCAAACGATCTGCAAGTCAATGTACATTCAACACACCTCCTTCACGGGATTTTGTTACTCACATCTACTGTACTTCCTTCGTCCTAGGTTGACTTCACACTGCAATAGCTCCAGATGCATAGACAGGGCATTTTCCAGCCATCAACACCACTTTTCCACCGGTGTATACTCACAATGGTAAGTTTCCTCTTCCTTCGTTTCTCTCATCCAGCTTCAGTATCCGTCTAAGGTTTAACCTATAAGGTCTTCGATATCCTTAGCAAGGTAGATCTACGATCCAAAACGAGAGAGAGAGCAAGTACAGCAATCCAAATAGCGTATCCGGCGAGCCCAACTCGGCGCTACGATACACACCAACACAACAAGGATAACAACAAACAAGACCGTGGTTTAAACTGTTCTTAAGTACTCTCCTGGGTGTTGCTCTCCTCCAATCACCCGGCGCTCCTCTTATTAACTCCCAGCTGCGTGTAGTTTGGCTGATTACAGCGTTCGCGACGCTACCGGATGTCCGGTGTTTTCTCTTACCGGTCCGGACGGAAACATCCGGGCGGAACCAAAACTTTCCCAACTTTTGGTTCCGCCTAAAAGATCGTCACTCCTGTGACACACACACGATCTCTCAAAGCGCAGAACACATATTTTGAAATGACGAACAACACACATGACAAGCTACATACATGTTGTGACGAACTTCGCATCGTGCGCTTCAAAAAAAGAAGTCACCAGCCGTCACTGATATAGTATGTGTACCTTAATGGTACAGTACCTGTATTAGGACCTTTTAAAGGGCCCATATATGCCCATTTTTACAAGATGTCATTTAAGTCTGTGTGAATACAATCTGAGACAATTGTATATTTAGTATGGCTGTCAAAAGATTAATTACGATTAATCGCATACAAAATAAACGTTTTTTGGATAATTTATGTGTTTGAACTGTGTGTAATTATATATATTTATTACACGGCTCTCTGGAATGCTTGATTCTGATTGGTCAGTTGAGACATTTGCAGGTTCGTTCTTTTCAAATAATAACCGCTCCAAAGTAATAACACATAGCCGGTACTTCTTGTATGTTTAAAATCCCTCTGCGTCAACAAAGATTACTGTTTGGCACCATCTTGTGACAAACACTGGACAACCACAATTAAGAATGGAAAATTTTGGCATTCATTTAAACATGTACGGAAAAAACAAAACATTTAAACAGTGGATAGAAGAACGAACAACGACAAGACACAGAGAGCTTACTGAGACTGAACTTGACAAAATAGAGCATGACAGCTACGAAGCCAACACCAAAAAAAAAAAAAAAACAGAATGGGCATTAAAACTTCTCAAAAACTGGCTAAAAGAGAAAAAAATGGAGACAGACAAGTATGAAGCAGAGGATCTTAATAAGGTATTACGATCATTTTATGCATCTGTGCAAAGTTTCGCGGAATTTATATATATATATATATATATATATATATATATATATATATATATATATATATATATATATATATATATATATATATATATATATAGATAGATAGATATATTTTATTTTATTAATATAAATAAAAAATATACCTAAATAATATTTTCTGTGTATTTATATATACAAAATCTATTCACACAGTACACACACACACACACACACACACACACACATATTTATTTATTTATCATACAAACACAAAATTTTATTTTGTATATGATTAATCACGATTAATCTTTTGACAGCCCTAATATTTAGCCACATTAGCACTACAATTTGCTAACAAATACATTTAGAAAATCTTTTGGGTAAAAACCAGTCAGTCAGTGCCCATGAGCCGGGCTTTATCAGTGTGATGTCACATTAACAGGAGAATCAACACAGCGACAAACAATTTTGTCATTGTTTGGTTGTTGTTCACACACTGCCAACACACATTTAGGTCCAAACAACTTGAAAAAGTGGATTTTGCATTTTTATAGGGTGTTGCCCCAGTGACAGCTAGGGACAGTTTTTGACCATATTTTTTATACAAGAACTAATGGGAATAAACCTGGAGAATAATTTAAAAAAATAAATCTTACATTGTAGACTATTGTTGGTTCTTTAAACAATATGTCAAGTCTTGTCACATGAGTCACTTTGGATAAAAGCATTTGCTTGACGCATAAATATGTAAAAAACTGTATTGAGTCATCACTTGATGTCCATTATAATAATAAAAGGTCCTGTAGCTTTGGTTTACTATTAGTGGGACAAAACGTACAGTACAAAGAATAAAATAACTCAAAATGCCTCCCTGAAAAGAAAGATTGACAATGAAAAGACTCAAAGAGCAATTATGTAAACAGTTTATTCATCCATTAATCAAATAAGAAAACAAAGCACTGAGCCAAAATGCAGCAAAGATTGGGCTGTTTCTTCTCTATGTATTATTCATTCTGTTTTGCCACCGCCGTCCTAATGAGAAGTCAGCAGGTTTTCAGAAAGCAATTCTGTGATTCAAAATTAAAATGACCGGTTTGAAAGACCCCCACCAAGAACCCATGCCCTCCTGCATGGCCACAGCTCCTTTAAGGGCTCATCAGTCTTCAAAGACTTCTGAAATCAAGGATCTCTACTTTGCCCCCCTAGCTTGAGAAACAGTGTGGTGCTATTAAATATTAAGACATCCTTGCAAAGATGAAACTGTATTTTCCTCATTATATAAAGCACTAAAATATGACAAAAAGCAGAATGTTTTGATTTTATAAAACTACTTAATGCAGTAAAACTGAAAATAAATAAATATGATATTTTATTATTTATAATTGTATATTTTCACATTACATTACCACTTTAAAATAATAAATTTTTCAATATTTTACTGTGTTTTTACCTCAGCTTAGGTTATTTAATACATGCCTATCTTTTATCAATGAGTGCACTTTTAATCTTTGTACAGCGCTTCTTGAATGTATTAGCATTTAGCCTAGCCCCATTCATTCCTATGGCTCCAAACAAAAGTTTTATTTTGTGCCACCATACTTACTTGTGTAACTACCCATGTAACAGTCTTTAAATAGGGAAAACATGGAAGTGTTTGGTGGCTTATAAATTCATCCCTGTTTGGATCCTAAGGTATGAATGGGGCTAGGCTAAATGCTAGCACATTCACGACACACTATACAAAGATTAAAAGTGCACACATTGAAAAAAGATAGGTATGTTTTAATTTGTTGAGGTAAGAACATAGTAAATTATTGAAAAACTTGTTTTTTTCCCTTTAACTTCACATGTTTAACATATATTGTAACTCCTTGCTGGCTGTGTAAATGTAGACAGATAATGCATAGCCGGATAAAAGAGAAGGACCTGCACCTGAACCTGGTTTCATCAACATAATACTTACAAATAAAAACAATAAAACACAAATATGTGTGTAACCCTATCTCGCTGGTGTTCATGAGCTTTGTAAAAGATCTCGTAAAGTTTTGAGAAGAGCTTCAAACATTTACAACTGATGATTCTATTCCCGGTAGAACTGAGGGAATACAATACTCATAAATATTTCAAAACTACACACCAGGCATCTATTGGTCATATTTTGATTATTCATTTAGGTGGTCAAATCTAAGTCCCTACAGAGGATAAAAATCCATGCTGGGGTTTAGTATTCAAGAAAAATGGCCAGTTTGAATAACTGTCCCGCTAAAGTCTGAAGTCTGATATGATCTTAAAGCTACTCTGAATATGTATTCAATAACTGCACATGTACATAGTGGATATCTGGCCATAAGCAAAGAATGTGACCAAGCCAGTGAATCTAACGCTGTATCAGAAACACGTAATAATATTTTAGGACAAATTGCTGCTTTGAACTTAATTTACTATTACTACTGTTACTGAAATGCATGGATTTGAAAAGCTCTGTGTCCATGATTGGCCAGCTAATCTGTACGTTGTGACTGGTCTGAATACGTCAGGGAATGTGACGCTCCTTACCATTTTTAAAAGATTCGCTCACAATGCAATGCTAACAGGAGTTAACTTACAGGCTGTGAGGGAGGAATTATGATAATGTCGGTCTTCGTGCAATCCGTGTGTTTGTTCAAGAAAATAGATTTACGTTGGAGACGATAACTTGTGTCGCCATATACTTTGGAGGATGTACCTTTTTCATATTGTTAACTAATACTAATACACACTTACACACCAACGGAAATTTAAAAATGTAAATCAGACAATAGGTGCTCTTTAAATTTTTTTAAGCAAACATAACTTACTATTTTTAAGTTGAACCAACAAGTCTTTTTTACAGTGCAGATTCGTGAGGAAACTTCTCTATAACTATTCAATTTACTTGATATTCCACCCAATATGCACCCAAACATAACACGGGTATTATTTTCAGCATCTCTCTAATAGTAAAAATAATGAAGAAATCCGAATGAAGGGCTTTAAACTCTAAAGTTAGTGTGCCATGAAATAGAGAATTGAGTTCAGGGGAAGTATGCTTAAGCTGAAAAATATTATTTACTTTGAAGTGCAATGACCCAAAGAGGGTCCTCGTGTCAGTCTCCCTGTTAATTTAAATATTCCCTAAGTGAGGGGCGGGGGCGACAGGATGCATCATGTTTCATTCATTTGCGCTCCGCTTGTTTGGCCTTAATTAAATGATGTCATTATTAATAACAACAGCTCAGAGGGATCTTACAGTAATGTTGGTCTGTTTTCCTTTCTAAAAGCATTAAAAATGTGTCCTTACTGGGTAACCAACAAGTGATGGGACAAGGTGAGGCAAAGTTTACTTAAACTCTTCTAAAAAGGTGCTATAAAGCACATCAGTTCAATAAAAAAGTGGTTCTATAAATAAATAAAAAGTATGTACTAAAACTACAACGTCAATGTGAGGAGTCATTACACGGTTAAAATTCTAGTCGTGGACCGTCTTGTTACTTATGCATCAAATGTCTGAAGTCTGGGCCTGTCTCTGAAGACTGATGAGGTCAAATGATGAAGACATCAATATTCAAGTTGACTGCGAATCAAAAAGCGATTCAAAGGGCACCACTCATTCATCTGAAAGTTGAAATTAAACTTAGCAAATGCAACTTTTAACTTCGTTATTTATTTAATTTCCCAGTTTGGGCTTGAAACTATAAATCTAACATTTTAAATTAATAATTTATCCAGATCTTCAGGGCTGTCGTGCATCCTCTGGGAGCTTTTCTGAGACATAAGGCTGTGAAGATGCTAATGTACTTTTAACATTGTTCTATTTTAGAGGCCTGTTTCCTCTGTGGACCGTCGGTTGGGTATGATGCAACACACATGCCATTGACTGAATGATGCAATTCAGGCTATGGAAATATTTAGATATTAAAAATTGACCAGTATTAAGATGGCCAAAGTTGGTTTAAAGGGATAGTTCAGCCAAAAATGATATTAAACCCATGATTTACTCACCCCCAAGCTGTCCGAGTTGCATATGTCCATCGTTTTTCAGACAAACGCATTTTCAGATATTTTAGAAACAAAATAAATCCAAACGGCTCCAGGATGATAAACAAAGGTCTTCTGAGGGTAATCTGCGCGGTGTTGTTGTAGAAATATCCACATTTAAATCTTTATAAATGAAAATAACTCCCTTCTGGTAGCACCGCCATCTTAGTCGCGTCCGCATTCAAGTTTAGAGCTTTACGCAACTTACGGAGGCTACTCTGCTGCTGCTCTGTGCCCCCGCCCTCCGAATTTGTCATGCTTCACTAAGAAAAGTGCGTACACTACGCTAATACTCTCTCCTGAATACAGAGGAGTCTAAGATGGCGGCGCTACCGGAAGGTAGTTATTTTCGTTAATAAAGTTTTAAATATGGATATTTCTACAACAACACTGCACGGATTACCTCAGAAGACCTTTGTTTATCATCCTGAAGCCGTTTGGATTTATTTTGTGAAGGATGGACGCACATTTTTTGGACTTGAAGGACGTGGACCCGGTAACTTCACATTTAATTAACTGAAAGATCTAAAACATTTTCTAAAATATCTGAAAATCTGTTTGTCTGAAAAACGATGGACATATGCAACTCGGCTTGGGGGTGAGTAAATCGTGGGTTTAATATCATTTTTGGCCGAACTCTCCCTTTAATTGTCATCCGTCGTCTCTCCTTCATCATCCACCACAATACCGTAACTTATGTACCTTCTTGTACCTTTTTCATAAGAATGAAAGAACCTAGCATTTTTAAAGTGTACAAACAAATTATTTTAACTTGACGTGTACACTGTCGAAAAAAGGTTATAAAATTATCCCTATAGGTGGTACAGATTTGCTCAAAAAGAGTTCATATTAGAGCCTTGGAGATACATAGTTGGTACCAAAGAGTGCATACAGTATTAGTTCCTCAAAGGTTAATAGTTGTACCGAATGTATACATACTCAAATGGTACTGTATTAGGAAGTGTACTGACCTGGTGACAACAATATTTAACACTTAAAAAAAGGGTGACCCTTAGATGCACTGGGGTCCCTTCATCACAATTCCTCCCAAATCATATATCCATATCTTGCAGAGGCTTTCACAACACAAGTCGTATTCCCAAATTAAATGATTCTAACTGCCCTAAGGTGTTTGAAAGATTTATCTGTCTTAACAGCACATAAAAAACAATTACATTTGCTAAGGATTTTGACAGGGTCGTTGTGGGACGTATCCACTGTAAAAGCATATTTTGACAGATCTAAGAGAAAATCTAACGTTTGACAGACCTCGCCAGCACGCCCTCTGTGAAGCGTCTGTGTGCTTAAAATCCATCGGCCTATTAACTGAAAATGCCACCGCTAGTCTGAGTCCCATGAGCCTTTGTGAATTGTGGAGAAGAGTGAAGTGGAGGGCAACCTTGCCCTGACCATTCACTGACACCAAGTCAATTAGAAGACTGAAGTTTGTCTGCAGTCCACACACACACACATTTAGCTCACGGCTTACCTGACCTGATGCCACATCACACACCACTTCTGACTAAAAGATAATAGGTCACAGAGGAAAACAAACACACCTTAGATGTTGTGTTTAGAGGTTTTTCGTTTATTCTCTCGCTAACTATTTAAACAGAGCACTGGGTTTGCTTCATGTGACATTTTGACTAAGCTTTCAAATGTAAAATCTTTGGTAGTATGAAAAGATTTATATCATGAGTTTGCTATACTCTAAAGCTGCGTACACACCAAACGTGAGGCATCGTTCTAGATTACTCACGGGATTTAACTTTGTGTCATTTGAGTTATTGACGGATTGAGTTTATTTTCAGTTTGAGGCGAATAGCGCTTTTCACAGCAATCATGAGTGTGAGTTCATGTTTATTTGCGTCTTGGCACTGAATTCGCGTTTGGTGTGTACACTCCATTAAAAATGCTGAGTTTTTTATCCTTGGTTGTAGGGGTGTAACGGTACGTGTATTCGAACCGGACCGTTTCGGTTCAGGGCTTTCGGCACGGTGCACACGTGCACCGAATGGCCGAATGCATTTTGTGTGCGCCTGTGCGGAACATAATACGTGGGTTTCCGCACGAACATATTAAGTGGCGGAAGTCTCCGCGTTCAGCGCAAGTCTTCTGTCAAACATATAACATAGTTCGGCCCGCAGAAAGATTTTTATTTACTTAGTTGTATATCCGTTTGATTATTGATGTAAATGTTTACGTGTCGTATCTAAAAGCGCATGTTAAACGCGTGTCAACGCGCTGCTTTGTTCTTTCAAAATGCGTGAGAGGATGCACGTCTTTCGTTGCTACGCATTCATGAGACGCGCTTTCTGTGACAGCGAGAATAAGGCATGCGTGATCAGATTTTTAATCTGCACCTCACGTTAATCATATCATTGTCACAATGCGATCAGCTGGTCGGGACAGAGAAGAGCTGTAACCCGGGCTTACTCAGCTGTTACTCAGCTGCGGAGAGGTTCGTAAGTAAAGTCACAGCTTACATTGACGACACAAGCAAAGATTAGGATAAACGTGCAAAAGATCAAAGATGGCTATGTATGCAGCTCACTAATCTCAAAATGAGTGTATCATCATGTTGCTTGCTATGCAGTTACACATAGAGCAGTAATATTATTTTTATACAGAGATGGTTCAATACTGTGAGGTTAAACAATCCAAAATAAATCAAAACAGAACATTTTTGGTGGCAAAAATGTAGGCTAATAGTTCATAAATGTATTCAGGAATTGAATTTGTTAGTTCAAGGTTTTAGTAGAAAAAGTTTAAGAGAAGGTTAAGAAAAGAGTTACCTACTGTTATAAAATAATGTAAAAAATAACTTTGCAGTAGTCTTTTATTTATTATTTTTTCATTTTATATATATTTTATATGTTATATTTTAATAAAAAGTGTTTAAAAAAGTGTAAACAAATTGTAAAAAAAAAAGTTTATAGTAATAAACAACCTGCAGTTTAATGTTTGCATTTCTCCCTTACTGTACCGAAAATGAACCGAACCGTGGCTTCAAAACCGGGGTTCGCACCGAACCGTGATTTTTGCGTACCGTTACACCCCTACTTGGTTGGGTACAATATGGCCAAACCCAACCATTGGGTTAAAATGGTCTTATGATGGGTTGTTTCAACGTTAAAGGTGCAGTGTGTATATTTTAGAAGGATCTTTTGACAGCAAGGCAATAAAATATAGATAATTGTGATATCAGTGGTGTATAAAGACCTTACAAAATGATCTGTATTGTTTTCATTACCTTAGAATGAGTTGTTTTTATCTACATACAACACGGGTCCCCTTACACGGAAGCTACCATTTTGTGTCATCTTGTTTCTACAGCAACCCTAAATGGACAAACTGCTGTACAGAGTGCATTTGTCACTACGTTGTTTCAGACGATGATATGTTTGTCCCGTGGCGGCTACTGTAGCTTCTCTTTGTGCTTGGAAAGGAAGGGGTGCAATACTAAACCTTGCCACCAGATGCTGTTAAAATGTACACACTGCACCTTTAAGGCAAATATGATACTAAAGCTGTTACTGGTACAGTACCCTTTAAAAAGGTCCTTATATGTACAATTTAGGTATTGATAGATACATTTGAGGTGCTTATATTCACCCGTTATGTACAAAGATGTCTTGAAAATGTTTGTACCTTTATCTCTGAGAGTGTAGGTTTATAACCAGCAATTGTGTTTGTCTATATTTTACCCAACCATGGGTTGAAACAACTGAGCATTTTATTAAGGCGGTAAGATTGGCAGGCATTGTGGGATGAACTCGAACCTGCACTCCCTTGGTTAGCATCAAAGCACACCATTTATTGAGCAGATGCGCTAACCTCTGCACCACAACATACACATTTATTTTTGTTATTTATTTGTAAAATCAACAATGCACGGGACGTTAAAGCAACACTATGTAGTTTTTTTTACCTTTAAATAATGTCTCTAAAATTATTTCAGTGATAGAACAACTTTTAACTGGACAAATTGTACTTTTGCTGCAACCTGAGCAGCCTCCTAGCTGCTACAAGAACACTCTGAAAGTGGGGGTGGAGGGTAGAGCACACAGCCCCGCCCCTCCCCCTGCCTGCAGAAGAGTGTCTGATACCAGGCACTGTTGCGCTTTTCAACCACATGGGGGAGCTGTAACTAATTTTTACATGGAAACTACATAGTGTTGCTTTAAACTTAACAGCATCACCGTTCCGAGGCAAAAAGTCAATATGTCTGAGTTTGTGAAACTCCAAAAGCGTCACAGCTCAAGCGTTTATTTTTCAAATAATGAGACAATCCGCTGAGTGTTGTTCCAGAAACGTGAGATAACTCATCAAAGTTGAATGTGGAATTGAAAGAGATGAAGAGGGAAATGACAGGAAGACTCTCCGCAGAATCCCATCCTGACAGGCAGTCACGCATTCACTTGTCATAGTAAAAAAAGAAGAGCTCGCTAATCATGTCTGATGTTTCATAATGTGCGATTTTTTTTTCGAAGAAAAACAATGCTGCTTAGTCTGACAAGTAGAAGAAGGGAAGGTTTTATTCTGCCCTAAGACTCCCATCGTCCTGTGACGGCGTCGTTATCTGTCATTCCTCCCATTCTTTGCTTTACGTATCATCCACCATTCCACCCCGGATCTCTCTCTCTCTCTCTCTCTCTCTCTCTCTCTCTCTCTCTCTCTCTCTCTCTCTCTCTCTCTCTCTCTCTCTCTCTCTCTCTCCATTTTTTTGGCTCAACCAGTCACATGAGTTAGAGTCGGGACTATCTGTTTGACCGACCAATCACAGATGAGGATGTTTGTTTAAAAACTGACATTATTTTGCACTATGGATGTATAGAAATTACACGCTCCTAAAATGGACAGCAAGCAAGACCTAAGTCCTGTTTGTTGGATCGAACTGTACATGGCATTGCAGTATTGCCACAAAAATGGCATGCAGATAACACTGTATACATTTTATTAAACTTTACAAACCCCTGAATGAAAATGCAGTCATATTGCACTTTTTGTTCCATTGACTTCCATCATATGCATGCAGATGCACAGCCTGATCTCACAAGAATTTGTACATATTTACGAGTTGGCTATAATTCCTATACATTTTTACATAATTGAATAATACAAAATGTACGACTATCATAAAAAGACAATAAAGAAACCCAACCCCAACGTCACAGGGCAAAGGCAAATCATACAGAACCTTATGAATTAAAGGGATAGTTCACTTTAAAAGGAAAATTCAAGTCATCATTTACTCATCCTCATGTTGTTCTAAACCTGTATGAATTTCTTTTTTCTGATGAACACAAAAGAAGATATTTTGAGAAATGATGGTAAACTCACAGCATTGACTTCCATAGTAGAAATAAAAATAATATGATGGAATTTATTGAGTACCCTCAACTGTGTGCTTACCATCATTTATCAAAATATTTTCTCCATCATTTATCACAATACTTCCAAAATATTTTTTTCCTACTATGGAAGTCAATGGTCACTATCTGCTGTGTGTTAGGCATCATTTCTCATAATATCTTCTTTTGTATTTATCAGAAAAAAGAAATTCATACAGGTTTAGAACAACATGAGGATGAGTAAATGATGACAGAATTTTCATTTTTAAGTGAACCTTTAATATGAATTGGAGATAGCGTTGGGATGCATCAGACCAATTATACTTACTTCCGGTTCGCTGCATTCCATCGCTCAAGTTTGGTGAACTTTGACCTGCAAATTCATAACACTTAAGGACGTGTGACTAATAGATGATTGATTTGTCACAGCGTGACATTTTCAGATGGAGGAAAAACCTAAAATAACAGCATTGCGTAATCCTATTGTGTGCATTAAAAAACAATAAGGCAACCATAACACTGCAAACACATCAGAATCCATATTGTGTGGATAAAAAACAGCACTTTAGAGCATCATAATATATTTGGTTGCAAGGGTCTGCATAGAAATTTTGCATGCTGATAGTCTAGTGTGACCATGGCTTTAGAGTATCGACATATGGATGTAACACACACACACACACACACACACACACACACACACACACACACACACACACACACACACACACACACACATAAATACTGTACAGAGCTTCACATTTTGCCTCTGGCACCTTTTTCTATTCACAGAAGATAAGAGGATAAAAAGAATGAAGATATAAATAATGAACACAAAACCTAATGCTCCCTACTGCGTAATTTTGGACACTGAAAGCGGTAAAAAATCTCAGCTGGTTTCTAGCTTTGTGTGTGGGTCCTGTAAATTTGCTTTATACAGACAGAGGGATCTGTGGATTTTTCTTGGTCGGAAGCAAGATGTTTTTTACAAACAGAAAGCATAATTTAGCTTTTCTGTATCTTTCTCTCTGTTCTTCTAACACATTTGGTATGCAAGAGGTAGGTGACAAGGTCTACAGATACTGTACGCGTTATTCACATTTATAATTACATTTTATTCACAAACCACATTTGAGCATTTACAGAAGAAAAGGGGAGTGGTGCAAGGGGTGCCATACCAAGATTTGATGAGTAGCTTTTAGTGCATCACTGGCTACATTTTGTCAATCCGATTGTATGTAATACGATTGAAGGTTACGACAATACAGTTTACATGCACCCTAAACATTGCAATCTGATTAAAATGTTTGTTTATGTTACGTAGGCTACATTCTATAGAATCCGAACCGAACGTCTGCGCAAGTGCACAGCCTGGGTTGCCAGATTTTGTGGGTGGGACAGGACCACCCACCTTTTAAGACCAATGGCATTTGTCTGTTCACTTATCAAAGGGCTGTTAGTCAAAATCCATTCCACTAGAGCAGGGATCTTTTTTACACCGCAGACCCGTTTCAGCTTTTTTTTGCGGAGGGGGTGTCGCTGAGTTGCTGTTCGAACAAAGTGCTGAAAAACCTCCTTTGCGATATGTATAACGTTTTAAACGGAAGTAAAGGTCAAACAACCATGCATTAGGAAAATTAATAACTTTTACTAGCCTGCTATTCTTAAAGGCAGCTCGAACTTTAGGTCGGATTTGAGCCCCAAGTTCAAGAAAAAAAAGTCGAGGACTTGGCAACGCTACACTGCGGACAGCATCTCTCATCGGGTTCACACTTATCTCTGGATCATGTGATATAAGACGTGAACTTGAGTACAATGTTCTGCGCTTGTGCGCAATGTATTTTTTCATCCAATTGCATCCAATTGGCACTTTTCTTCTGCTGATCGGATCACAGATAGGAGTACACCACCCCCTCAATACGGTCCAAATTTGCATCCAATTGTCCTCAATCGTATTGATTAAGCCATCAATACGATTACAAACTAATTATTTGGTTGCATGTAAACGTGCTGTGTGACTGCTATGGTTTCCAGTTGGTTATTATGGTATTGTATGTGATTGCTTACTGCCAAAGTTTTTTTAGTTCAAGTGTCCCTCCTTCAGTATAAATCTATGAGCATATTTTCAATGACCTCATTAATTTAATCAATGCAAAATAACAGCATTCCTTTGATCACATCGTTTGAAACCTATAGAGTAAACCAGTATGACCTCTTTGTTACATTGTTACATTGTTAAAAACAAATAAAGGACCTGACATTTCTAGGAAATTGCATGCACATCACACAAGTACATCTGTGCTTAATAGCGCAAGAAAATGACAGTGCAGATTGCCCGATGGAACCACAAGAACGTGCACAGTCCCGAGCATTTAAGACCAACCTGACGGTCTATGGCTTGTGACGAAGCAGCAATCCATCTCATTCTTTTAAAAGCCCTCAAAATTGGCAAAACATCTACTGTAATATAATGTGATTTATTTGTTGCTTGCAGAAAGTGTTACTCCATCAGAATGCACGGCTACTTTTCACTGGTTGTCAATAGAGACAGACGCTTTTTGCATTAGCAATTACCACCAGGAGACAGCTCTGACCCCACTTTTAGATGTTTCGTATTCATCCATGGTCCAACCTCGTCTTAGGAGCAACCACATACATGCAAAAGACGTCACCTGAACAAAGCATTCACACTGCACCTGGCCTTGAGATTTAATTGGTTTCTGGTGAAGAACGTGCTTTTGGCTGCATCGCAGGGGGTCTTAATGCAATTGGGACGTACGCCCATTATTTTCAAAACTTATTATGAAGAGAACAAATTTTAAATGTTAATGAGTAAAAATGCACACACAGATGCTCACAGACAATGGGGTCATCTGAGTTTAAGCTGACTTTACTGATGAAACTACACTGTCAGAAAAATTGACAAAAAATTAAGTAGGGGTGCGCAGGGGGAAAACTAACGTGGGGTTAGTTGTACAGTAACAGACTGTGTAAGATACCAAATCCAATGCTATGTCATATTAATCAGTTTCTTGTTGACTAAAACATAGCATCGTTTTAAAAAATGTCTGCAGCTCTTAGCAACTTTTTTGGTGGGTTTAAAAATATTTTGACCCAGCGGGGTTAATTGTAACGCTGTGTTACAACAAACCCCTCAGCACTTTACGATATGAGAAAACAGCTAACGTTAGCGTAATTCTTGTCGTTGTTTTAAATAGGCTACAAACGAATGATTGCTGGCTGCCAACAAAATAAATGTGCCGGTCTCATCAAAAATCATGTGTCAAATTTATTTTTGTTCATATATTTAATATTGATTGAATAAGGTGACGTCAAAGATTGAAATCATAATGAAATGAATGGCTAAAATCAGACTTTGATGCTCATTATCTCAGAATAAAATTTTTGAAACTGTAGTATGGTTATTACAGACTGAGTCACATATAAAAAAATGTTTTGTCATAATTGTGCTGCTTTTCCTCACATATTTAGACATTTGTATCTATTTATAATTGAACTATTGTTAGAAAAGGGCTGGATGAATGGATACAGTGTGGATACCTGTCTATTATAGACAGATACATGAACAATATCCACTTCAAGTATATAGACAAAATAGTATTGAAATATTTGCCTGCAAACTTAATTTTTAGCAAGTGTTACAACTAACCCCCTGCCTGTTACAATTAACCCCACCTATGGGGTAAGTTGTAACGTTTGCACTTCTGTCACGTTTGGTGTAATTTTCCAAGAATGGTAAGAAATAGAAACAAACTTCAAATGTTCATTTGTTGCAGAGATGTGTGTGTTGCTTTTGTAAAAATATAATTAATCAAACTCAAAAAAAAATTTGAATGATTTGCACCTGAAGAGTTAATATAAATACCTCAGGGGTACATATTGGTACCAAATGTATATATAACTGTACCTAAATGGTACATATTAGGACCTTTTTAAAAGGTACTGCCCAGCTTGGGGACATCTGTGACCATTTATTTAGACAGTGTACAGTAAACACGCATCCCTCTTCGCTTTTACCATTGAAATCATACAGTATGCTAATCCTGCATTTAAAATTCTCATCCTGTGAGGATTCCAACATCTCATTTCATAGTAAACCAACCCTGAAGCCAGTAAAAATGCAGTTCAAATGCAAAATGAGAGAAATTGATACATTATGCATATAACAGGATTTCATCATCAAGAAAGGTAAGGTTTGTAAAGTCGTTTCAGCAATATATATTAGCTTTGGATGACACCAGCATTTCACAGAACTCACTGCAGTGCATTATGGGATTGCGTTCTGCCTAAAATGGTGCATGCATTTTGACAAAAGAAGACATGTTAGATCTTAGGTTATTGTGTACGTGCGTGCATGCCGGTGCTTGTGTGTTTTAAATGTGCATATATATGTTTTCATAGCCGCATCACATGCACATACCCTACCCCGTTCCCTTAAAATCCTACCAGAAGCCCCCAGCTCAGTGCTGAATTATAAATTAGGCTGTCAGGCGACCCACTGTTTATGAGCTTGGGGGGTCATTTAAATTTAATTTGAAATGGGATTTCTCTTTAGGGTCTGTGTGCTCAGCAGAACAGCGTCAAAATACACGGAAAAAAACACATTACAGGCCCTCAACCTAATATAATAGGTCTGAATGCTACAGAATGGGGGAGAGGCAGGCAGCGTATCGTAAAGACACAAAATAAGTGAGCTGTGTTACGGTGATTTGGCTTGGGTTGTGCAGGTAGGTGGAAGAAGTCCAAACCTTTAGGCTTGGTCCATTAGGATTCATTATGTAAGAAGAAATATGGAGTCTTATGGCAACTTTGACACATGCAGAAAGCGGCCAGATTCATCCAGAAAAAGCTAGTTTAGAGGTCAAGCAATGGGATCGGTTTTATAAATGAATTAGTTTTGCACAAGGTCAGACGTAAGGGTTTAAGACACAGGAGTCTGCTGAAAATGAAAGATCAGCCAAAGTAAATCATGGACACCTTCAGCAGAGGTTAAAAAAAGATCATAAGACCAAAGTTATTTTTATGCATTTGTCTGCATTTGTGTATTTAACTTACAGCACGGTTTAGACAAACCCATTGTGAGAGATACAAGCATGTAACTTATCTCTTACTAAGTCATAATCCTTGTAGATTTATTATAAAAAGCGCAAAAATGGCAAGCACATTATTGTCATGTCACTTTAGGTCTTTACTCCAGAAGCCTGATCCGTATTCCTGAAAATGCAGAATACTGAATTTCACTTTTCAGGTCTCAAGAAGTTGCAGCTCTGATGCCCTGCCAGCAAATGTGCCTGGAGATTTCTTGTATGTCAAATGATTTTGATGCATTTCAATAAGCACAGTAGGAAGTTTCCTTTTCATCATCCTGTCTGCGCGCTCTGATTCTCCCCGTACGACCACTGCATTTCTGCTGCGCTGCTCAGTCTTCGTGGCAATCATTTATCTATGCAAGGGGTTTGTGCTATGAATTTAAATATTTATTTAGGTATATTGAAGATAAGAAGACTTTATTGTATAAGTCAGCATGTCCGGACAGGAAAAGAGTTTGTATAGTTTATATGTTTTATATTTGCATGCCAGGAGTTGTGTTGGGCATTTTGTATTATATGAGTACACTATAAAACAATATTTGTTGGTTCAACTCAAAAAAAAGTTGTTGTAAACTAATATTTTTAAGCTGAATTAACTCCAGGTAACTTACAAAAAAACTTTCACAAAAAGGTCATAAAAAACAAACTGGAACGCAGGGCTAGAAAAAGATGTCTACCTCAGACTACTACAAAAAAAAAGTAAAATATCTTAATTAACAAATAGAACTATCAAATTTTGTAGTTGGGGTCTCCTACAGATATATTTTGAGGATTTTTTATTGGTCACAATTGTGACCGATAGTATAACACACTGTTTCTAATGTAAATATGTCTCATTGAATTTGAATGACGTTCGGCTATGCTGTTTCCCACCAGTCACTATTGTGACCGAGTATAAAACCTAATATTTCACTAACTTAACCAACATAAAATCAAAGAAGGCATAAGTTTTGTGTGTTAGGGAGGTCTAAGGAGTAAATTGCATGTATTCAAATTACAAGAAAAAAATTGGGATTAAACGGGTTAAGGGGCGGTATTATCCCCTTCTGACATCACAAGGGGAGACAAATTTCAATGAGCTATTTTTTCACATGCTTGAGGTGAATGGATTACCAAAACTAAGTTACTGGGTTGTTTAATTTTCATATTTTCTAGGTGGATAAAAGCACTGGGGACCCAATTATAGCACTTAAATATTTAAAAAAGTCAGATTTTTATTATATGTCTCAATTAAGTTTGGGCCCCTTTAGCCACCCATTTTTTTTTTTTACAGTGATCAACTCACTCACAAAGAATAAAAAGTGACAGGTTGGATCAACTTTAAAAAAAATGACTTCAAATGGTGACATTCAAATTTCACTTTAGTTTTACCTTAGGTGAAAATTTTAAGTTGAATTTTTTTAAGTGTTACCAATTGTGTCCAACATTTCATTTTGTTACTTTGCAGAGAAATGCGTGACCCTATCAATTCCTTAAGTGTGTTAATTCAGATATTTGAGATTACCGTACTTTAAATCACTCCGGAGTATAAATTGCATCAGCCAAAAATACGTTTTGAAGAGGAAAAAACATATATAAGTCACAGTGGACTATACGTCACGTTTATTTAGAAAATTACTACACAAGATCCAACACTGTAAAAAATAAAAAGTTGACTTAACTTAAATTTTCAATGCAACTTGCTGCACAGCTTTACTCAACTCTTGGATGATGTAGTTCACCTAAATTATTTTACTGAGTAATGTCAACTTAAACCAACAAGTTGAACCAATTTTTAACTGATTAGGTAATAAGCAAATTTCTATGTTTACTCAACTAGTGACTAAGTTGGGTAAAGAGTAATTTAGTATATCCAAATTCAACTAATCTTCATTTTTTGGACTGTGGGAGTGTACACAGAAAGGTCTCATAAACAAAGTTTTTGTCTGACTTAAAATACACACAAAATAATGAATTGACGCCCTTCAACAAAGAAAGTTTAATTTAAGTTACTTAATTTCCTTTGTTGAAGGAACATTTTAAAGTTTGATTTTTTACAGTAAAGCCAAAGAACAGACATTTAATCTGGAAAGGTAAGTAATTTAACTAAACAAAGCCCCGAATAGCAGGCTGAATAGGTGTCCGTACATGTTAGTAGACGGTAATGGTTTCTCTTGGTTCATATGAAATAATTTTGACTTATAAGTCGCACCTGACTATAAGTTCCAGTACCGGCCAAACTATAAAAAATATATACATGTATATATACATGTAAATCCTCCAGGCAACAGCCACCATTTTACCATCTAGGTTAACTTTAGACCTGATATAGTCTCCTATGAGTAACCCACTTCTAGCCAAAATAAACTTGAATTTGTCGTTTTTGCAAAAAACGAAGGAGAGATGTATGACATTCCAACATAGAGTATAAGCAAAGGCAACAGTAATTACAAGGTATTTGGTTATATTTATTTATTAATTTCATTTTGGGCTATGTTTAGACATCTATTAATTTGTACTGACAGCCAATTTGCTTTGTTTTAGCCTCGATGTCTGGGCTGTGTTTGGACAGCAATTAGATGTCTTTTAAATGCAAAATTGCATGCTGGGATACACACACCAATCTGGAAAGAGAATAAATTGAAACTATTGAAAAAACTACTGAGAACTCCATCAAATCTCATGAGCTATTAACCTCTGAGCAATAAAATATTTCTCTGAGAAACTTCTGAAATTCATTTAAAGGAAAGAGAGAAAGATAGAAAGACAGAATGAGCGAGCGATTCAAAGACAGCAGGACCACATGGTGTGCGATCTGTCAGGGCTATAAGGGACAGTTTTGTCCTGAAGTCCCGCAGACCTCTGAGCCACAGTTTGAATCAGCAGTAGAGAGATGCTTTAGCCTCCAGGACGCGACCCCTGGCCTCCGGTCACCTCTGTGGCCCCTGCAGATGTCACTTTCAAAGAGAAGCCTTTGTCCAAGAGCCCACTGACATGTATGCCACAGGAGTTAAAGATGTCTAACAAAACATGAGACATCTGTCAACGGTCCGAGTATCAAGGGGGGAAATGTGTTGGGTAGTTGAGTGAACCAGTAACACTGTCATCCTTACTCTTCCATAAAAAGCAACTGCTTTAAAACAATGACACCATTTACAAAAATGATAGCAATTGCTATTCTGTGATATTATGGTTTTATAATGTAATATTTTGCATTGGGAAGTTAGTTTGATGACTTATTATCTATTATTATCTATTGTACCACCAGAGGGCAACCATCCGTCTGTGCCTGTGCAAACCCATTTTTTGTGATTTATTCTTTTCTACATAAAATCTACATACTTACTAAATAATGTAATGCACATTCGGTAAAAATATAACTTTGGTATCTGTAATATTGACTATAAGTAAGGTCATGTCAAAGATTGAAATGAATGATAAAAATCAAACTTTGATGCTCCAAATCTCATCATGAGATTATGAGGGTCACAGATCACATTTATCTGGAGAAACAAAGGAAATTCTTACATACATTTATTTTACATTGTACTGTTTCTTTTCTCTCCCCACAGTCTGCTGATTATAAAACATTCATTTTATGGCTCCAAGAAAAGTAAACTCCACCAAGGTACAGTAGCATAACCCTATGGCATCTATTGTGCCAGGTTTCTAATCCTTCATAAGGAAACCCACCGATTTGATTAAGTCTGAAAAATATGGAAGATTACTTCTATGATGGGCACTTTTATTAAGTATTATAAAAAATACTGTTAAACCTGCAGGCTGGATTCATTAATCAGTGTGAGCGTGAATAGTTATTAGCTTGCGACCACGGCCGCATAGCTCGCACCCATACTGTGAGCGAATATTTAACACTGAGACTAATTACTCGAGGTCACATTTTAGGATATTAACTCTATTCAGGGGTTAAGCAATTGATTTAAAACAAAATTTGGCCCACGTTTGGTTTTATTTCCAATGGATTAAACCTCGCATAATAGTGACAAATCTGTCAAACCACATTTATGCAGTTGGCAGATGCTTTATGCGACTTACATTGCATTCAAGGTGTACATTTTTATCAGTATGTGTGTTCAAACCTGAGCTTTGGTTAGCTAACACAGTGCTCTACCAACTGATCTACACATAGTCCGAAAAAATACAAAACTGTACCTACTGTCGCTTGGGTGGTACCCAAAATGTAAAAAGTAATTTTTTTTTAAATATTCTCATTTTCCAGCTTCCCTAGAGTTAAATATTTGATTTTTAATGTTTTGGAATCCATTCAGCCGATCTCTGGGTCTGGCGCTAGCACTTTTAGCATAGCTTAGCATAATCCATTGAATCTGATTAGACCATTAGCATCGCGCTCAAAAATAACCTTAGTAACTTTCAATGGCAGGGGACTATTTTCAGGCGCTGCGTAATATCACTACGCCTGCTGCAGCCATGTTACGGCAGCAAAGTCCTTGATTATAACGCCAGAATGAGAGTATAGTTTCTAGCCATATCGGCCTCGAAAATCACAACTTTTTATTTTCTGTCGGTCTTAGCACACAATGTAACTACAGAAGAGTCAAGTTTTAAATAGAAAAATATTGAATCTCTTTGGTCATTTTTAGCACGATGCTAATGGTCTAATCAGATTCAATGGATTATGCTAAGCTATGCTAAAAGTGTTATCGCCAGACCCGGAGATCGGGTGAATGGATTTCAAAACAGTAAAAATCAAATGTTAAACTCTAGAGGAGCTGGAAAATAAGTTTTTTTTTTTTTTTAAGTGAAGTGTCCCTTTCCTTAACTTACACAATCCTTAGGGTTTAATATTGTACCTAAAAAGTAACATTTCAATGTCTTGCATACTTACAAAGGCACAAAATTTTTATTTTCTGTCACTGGGGTGCCTCAAAGGTTCCAGTTTTGTACCTTTTTTTTTTGGACAGTGCAGGAACTCATTTAGATCCAAACCTGCCATTCCTAAATAAAACCAACACAATGAGGGTGAGAAAATAATAACAGAATGTTGTTTTCGCCGTGCACTATTCCTTTAAATCTGATTTTACCATCTAGAGTCCACAGTCAAGCTGATACCACTATAAAAGCATTATGTTTATATCTTGGAGGTGGTGATATTGTGGAGGACACAGTTATTTCTGTCCGGTTCGTGACAATAGAAGACAGTAATAAAAGAAGAATAACGCTCCTTCTCATGGAAAACCCTCGCATTAATATCAAAGACCTGCCACAAAGAGATGGAAAATTGTTGCGGCGGCGTCTGGTACGGTGACAAAAACTCAGCGGGGTGGATATTTAATTTCAACCCAGGCCTTAGAAGTGAAAAGCATCTCTCTAATACAGTGTGCGTGGGAATTATTGTCAAACTTCGATCAAATTTTTTCATTCTCTTCTGATCAAAACTGACTGTTGGTTTTGTTTGTTTGTCAGCTTGCACATGCTTTCTGAGGACTATAGATTGGATGTTGATGTCAGACCGCAGGTACAGGCATGTGGATGCGTGGCGCTTGACTGATAGCATCTATAACAACTGACAGCACATAGACTCAATTCACACTAAGAGATGCTGGAGCGGTCGGTTGCAGGCAAGTTATTTCTTGAAGAGGAGGAAAGCAGGCCTACGGCACAGTAGATGGTCTGTGTCCTCAGGGACTAATGCTTTGGACACCATGTGACTTCCATCTCAAATGTTTGTCTCAAATCCAGCGTAAATCCCTTAACTCCAAATGAATCTGGAATTCAGTTTGCAAGCAGACCTATCATTTGCATTCGGTATAATGAAGCAGTTTTGAAAGGTGAATGTTTTTGAATGGACATGAAATTTCATGGTTTCAAGTGCTATATAGTTGATTACAGAAGGCACTATGGTGGCACTTTGTGTTGGCTGTGGGGCTTAAACCCGACTGTTTTTTAATAAAGCCCTAAATGTTTTGCACTGTATTACTTTGTCTTTCTCATTAAGTTTTCATGTCAGGTAATATTTGTCACAATTAGAGTAAATCAAAGCTCTATGCTCGGATGTAATATTTGAAAACATAATTTCTGCAGCTCATTTAAATAATCGCAGAGCTTTACGTTCAACCCTGAGGAAACTGGAGGATTGTTGGTGTGTGTAGACTCCATCCAAATCTGAGGATTTCACCAGTAGTACTCCGGTAAAAAAAAAGCTGACAACTTCTTGAGAAACTCTTACATTAAGGCATAATGTTATGAACTTTGCTGAACTCCAATCATTATTCTTTGGAGAAGCACTTATTAAAACTAAAGTCTATGGCAACCAGACAACTTCCATGTAAGGGGACCCGTGGTGTATGAAGATAAAAATGGCTCATTCTTAGGTAATAAAAACAATACAGTTCATTATGTACCATACATACCTTTATACCTGACGGCCAGAGGTGTAAAAAGTACTCAAAAATGTTACTCAAGTGAAAGTACAAGTACTGAGTGTAAATTTTACTCAATTAAAAGTAAAAGTATCTGGCCAGAATTATACTTGAGTAAAAGTAAAAAGTACCACATTAAAATTGTACTTGAGTATCAAAAAAGTAAAAGTAACCGGAAGGAGGAAAATGAGAGATTCATGTTTAAGCTTTCTCTAAAAACATGAAGTGAATGAACCACATACAAGGATTTATCCTTTACAACTGTTTGTATTTAATTGTATTTCATTATCAAACTGTAAGACTACTACATAATTTCCAACATGATCTCACAAAGTTCAGTGGTATAGTCACAGAATTTTATTGCTCATTTATCCGTGTCGTCACGGATCTCCACATTTTTCTGTGTCTGTACCACGGACTTTCTTTTCCGTGTCAGTTTCACGTATTGATTACTCAATTGTTTTTACTATTTTTAAACCATTTTCACGTGGGTTTGGGGTTAGATTTGGGCTTTGGGTTAGGATGTCACTTTAGCTATTGGCTTATACTATTTTTTCCATACTTTTAAACAATTGTCGCCTGACGTTAGGGTTAGGAGTTGGGTTTGGATGTCATTTTATGTTGCAGAAAGTCATTCTAACCCCAAACCCACGGGAAAATGGTAAGAAAATAGGAAAAACAATTGAGTAACCAATACGTGAAACTGACACGGAAAAGAAAGTCTGTGGTACAGACACAGAAAAATGCAGAGATCCGTGACAATGACAATGAATTTTAGTATGCAACATGCTGCTCAAAATTGTAAAACCTCAAACTTAACTTAAATTTCAAGCTCTATCCAGCCTCTTACACGAAGCCGATGCAGGATAAGGTGTATTAGACCTTTTTCACACTGTCAGTCCAAATCCGATTTTGGTGCATATCCGATAGGAATCCAATAACATTTAGAACGGTGAACGGCTAAAAACCACATGAAATCTGTTTTTCTAATCCGTTTCAGGCTACATCCACAGGTGGTTGGAAATCCATTTCAGTCTTACCGTCCTGATCGCATTTGTGTAGCTTTTCGGTTACTTCATGCTGTCACGTAACATAAAATAGTCAGACGTCGAGGCAGATTGTCATTCCAGCGCGACGTCATTCCCATAGAAACAGTGCAGATAATCTGGAAAACGGCTACAGGATGAACAGATCGGATCTGAACAGTTGTGAAACACAATGTGGACAGTGAGTCTGTCAAATTAGATATGCACCAAAATTTGGACTGACAGTGTGAACAAGGTATTAGTCTTGATAGAGAGGCTGCTAACAGCAGGAAACGTGTCACACTTCATGTGTTGTCGATTTCAAAGAAGCAAAAAATCTTCATCATTAGATGAACTGTTGGCCAATTCCTCAGTGTGGTCCAAAGGCTCCAGAATAAATAACATTTTAATTAAACTGACCATCAGCGCAATTCAACTGGTTTGACAGAGCAAGCAAAAATAGATCTCTAAAACAGAAGTACTTTTTGACTGTAAATAAAATTGTAAGGAGTAAAAAGTACTTTTTTTCTTTAAAAAATGTAATTAAGTAAAAGTAAAAGTACTGATTTTTAATTGTACTCAAGTAAAGTAAAAATCCCCCAAAATAATACTTAAGTACAGTAATCAAGTAAAATTACTCAAGTACTTTACACCTCTGCTGACGGCCCACTGCTAAATTGTAAGTGGTGGGCAGTCAGGCCTCTCTGCTTGCCTAAACACTATCTGAATCACTGATTTACATTTTAATATATATTTTCCATAAATGTGTATTAAATGAATCCCATAATAGTCTTTATTTCATAACTTTTCTCTTGGTTAGTGCATATTTCTACCCAGTCTCACAAGGTTTTGTGATATAGTAACATAAATGTTTGGTTCTTTTTTGTGATATTATCACAAATCCGCGTTTTTTTGTGATCGTATAACAAATTCTTGTTTTCGTGTGCTTATCACGTATTGGTTACTCAACTGCTTTTTCCTATTTTCAAACCATTGTCGCTTCGGTTTAAGGTTAGATTTGGTGTTTGCATGAGAATGTCACTTTATGTATTGGGTTATATTATTTTTTCTGATTAATTTTTTATATGTCACCTGGCGTTAGGGTTAGAGTTTGGTTTGGGTAGGGAAACATTTTATGTAAATCTAACCCTAAACCGAAGCAACAATGGTAAGAAAACAGGACAAAACAGTTGAGTAACCATTACGTGATAATCACACGAACACACAAATTTGTTACACGATCACGAAAAACTGCAGAAATTCGTGATAATATCACGATAAATAATACAAAATTTAAGTGATTATATAAGGAAATTTTGTGAGACTGGGCTGTATATTTATGATAAAGCATTTATCCAATCATAATTCAGCCAGCGACTTACATCATGTGTTGCCAGGGTCAAAGAAATCTGCCTAGGCCTTCAGAACGAACAGTGCAGGCGCCCAGCATTTTCACATCATTTGATTGAATTGAACCAAAGCAGTTTCAAACACACCTGGGAAAAAATCCAGCATACAGCTTTTTCCAGCTTAACCCAGAGTCACGGAACACTATTGAATTAGAACTGACTGTAATGTATGGCATGACTGATTTTGAAGGGAAAAATCCCATTGAAATCCTGCAGCATAAAAATCCAACATGATCTCAAAATTGTATTCATTTATTCGTGTCCATGGCACGAAATTCAGCTTTTTTCGTGCCTTGAGCACAAATGTCTTTTTGTGTCACCCGCATGAGTTTCTACTGTATAAATAGTTTTTTGTGTCTATGGCATGACTTTCTTTTTCGTGTCATTTTATGTATTGTTTCCCCTTTTTTTCTAGTTTTAAATCATTATCGCATGGGGTTGGGGTTAGATTAGGGGTTTAGGTTAGGATATACTTTTGTGTATTGTTTTTTTTTTTCGCTTTTAAAAATATTCTCGCCTGGAGTTGTGGTTAGGATGTCTAAAAATGAAAACAGAAAGTGATTCTTACCCTGACCCCAAGCGACAATGGTAAGAAAATAGGAAAAAACTATGAGAAAACAAAACATGAAATAAAGGGAAAAAGAAAGTCGTGCAACGGACACAAAACCACTATTTATAAAAATGTGTGCAAGGGACACGAAAAAGACATTCGTGCTCAAGTCATGAAAAAAAGCTAAATTTCTTAATTAAAAATTATATTGAAATATATTTTGTGTGACTATAACACGACTTTCCGTGAGATCAGTCTGTAAAAATCTGGGTGAGAGCATGAGGCATCTGTACGCATGACATGTTTGGTGGTGACTATTCCGGTGTCCATTCCTTCAGTCGAATGGACATTCTCAGCCGTACAATGAATTAAAACTTATGCCAGAAATACTACTGGACAGTCTCGACTTTCAGCATTAGCCATAACACCTCATCATTAAATAAATGAGGTATTCTATAAAAACAAACGATGCTAAATACCACTAAAAGTAGTTCACTGGCTCGTAATCATATAGAACCATTTTTAGTGCCATATAGCACCTATTTAGTACCTGTG
Organism: Paramisgurnus dabryanus; assembly: GCF_030506205.2. Classification (NCBI taxonomy): domain Eukaryota; kingdom Metazoa; phylum Chordata; class Actinopteri; order Cypriniformes; family Cobitidae; genus Paramisgurnus; species Paramisgurnus dabryanus. The sequence continues at coordinate 16,186,051 of NC_133359.1, read as the reverse complement.
TAGAACCATATTGTGCTATATAGAACCATATCTTGTGCTATAGTGGTGCTACAGTAAATCACCCCAGTATGGTTCTTCATAGGTGCTATATAGCACTAAAAATGGTTCCCCTATGATTACGAGCTTTTAGTGCTATTTAGCACCATTTTTTTTTAGAGTGTAGCAAAACAAAATGGACTCAAGTACAAAACATAACATGTATCCCAAAGATAAACCCCCTTGGCAAAAATTCACAAAACCAATAAGCAATCTGCAAAACTGAATGCCAAACAACAGATTGCTTTGACTTGGCTGGAGAAAGTTGATAGCGTGAGATTCAGATCTTCCATTTACAGAAAAAGAAACCTGCTTGCGATAATACAGTCGAAGATGCAATAAAAACACCCGTGTGTTGAATTTATTTTGGGTTTGGAGCAGTCAAGGTCATTCGGGCGGAGACGAATCGTGTGGGAGGTACGGCTAACAAAGGGAATATGGTAGTGCTCTCCGCAGATGCTGGCACACAGACAGGTGGATCTGAGAAAGGGCCTGCTGAGAGGCTGATGGGAAGAGGGTGCTAAAAGGTGGGGAAGAGGCCTATCAGTGGCTGAAAAGGAGCCATTATGCAATCTGAGCACAAGGCGTCTGCAAAACAAGAAGGTTTAGGAGGTATCAGGGGAAGATGAGGCAATACGCTGTGAAGACGTTATAGACTGAATGTTTCGTTGGTTTTGTGAAAGCGTACGGTCGGCCAAGATCAGATGGAGATTTTGCTAAGGAAACAGTGCAGTGGAGTATGATTTTTAAAATGTAAAAAATTCAATACAAAAGATCAACACAATCTCATGATACGTATTTTCAGAGATGGCTGATTTGTATTAAAGAGCACCTATTGTCCGATTCACGTTTTTACATTTCCTTTGGTGCGTAAGTGTGTATTAGTACGTGTTAATGATATGCAAAAGGTACAAACACCAAAGTAAACAATGACGCGAGTTATCGTCTCCAACGTAAAACTCTTTTCTTGGACTACAACAAACACACAGATTGTAGGCAACAGTTTACTTCCTGGGATTGGTGATGTAGACAAGACCGACATTATCATAATTCCTCCCACAGCCTGTAAGTTAACTCCTGTTAGCATTGCATTGTGAGCGAATCTTTCAAACATGGAGTGGCACATTTCCGGCTGACGTCAGAGGTATTCAGACCAATCACAACATACAGATTAGCTGGCCAATCAGGGACACAGAGCTTTTCAAATCCATGTGTTTCAGGAAGAGAGTGAAATCAGCTACAAAAATGTACGGTATGTAAAAATAATGTGTTTTTAACCATAAACTACGCGAACACATTGTAATAGGCTACACCAAATACACAAAATAATGTTGTTTTTTTAGCAATGAAATAGTTGCTCTTTAATTCATACGACCACATTTATATGTTTTCTATGATTTGCTTTTGACAATGAGGGCGTGGTTAGAGGTGCGGTTTCATTACATTTTAATAATCATACATTTTTGTAAAATTTACTTTGCACCAATTCATATGAAATTTGAAAAATCTTGAGATCAGGCTGAACAGATGATAACTAGTTCATGTATTCCTGTGGAGCTAGCAACATAAAGAGCCCCAGATAACAAAATGTGCAGCTTGAATGCACTGTAAACCACTTTGGACGAGAGCATCTTCCAAACGCAGAACTGTAAATGTCATTGGCTGTCAGAAAGACACGCCCCCTTCTCAAAGTCTCACAATTTGAGCAGTTAATCAAATGGTAGATGAAATGGTGAGCTTATGGGCCAGGCATACTTATCATTGATATAGCTTTTATAAATTAATCATTAAGGACAGCCTTTTCACAAGCCCAAAACGCCCACCTGTCAGAAACCCAATCACAAAATTTCATCGCCTCATCCTCTGCTCTGTGATGTCCAGCGGCCCCATGTGACCTCTCCTGACTCGCCCCACTGTTGCTCTTTTGGAGTTGGAGGTCTGTGGGGCCTCATCACTTTTAGCGCTGGTCTCTCAGCCAAACGCCAGGGCTAAAAATATCCGCGCCAGCGAGGCTGAGTGGGTTCAGCCCTGCAACAAAAAGAGCAACCATTGTGTGACAGATACTGCAGTTGTCAGTTTGCAAGAAAATACGGTTTTGCTGTGTTTCCCTGATTTTATTTAATTTTAATTTTAATTTTAATTTTAATTTTAATTTTAATTTTAATTTTAATTTTAATTTTAATTTTAATTTTAATTTTAATTTTAATTTTAATTTAATTTTAATTTTAATTACCTAGGAAGGTCCCATTGAGATACATTATCTCTTCTACCAGAGAGTCCTGATCAGAATAGGCAGCACAAGACAGAAATACGTCTGATGAAACAACATCTGTTTCAATCATCATCAAGTGGATTGGGCATTTGTACAGTACGAAAGCAAGTAAACAAAATATAAAAACATATTAGCATATTCTTTATATCGCCTATAAATAGTCGGTGTAGACAGCATCTTTAAATTGATGTAAAGGAAAACATGGCTGCAGGTGATAGCAGCGTAACTTTAACTTTTGTAAGGATTTTATTGGACAAAACTCTCGAATTCATCTAAAAAATCAGACATTAGGATTGTACAATCAACGTAATGGATTTCCTCTATTCCTCACAATGTGCATTTTAATTCCTATAAATTTAATTATAAATTTGTACAGTATGATATTACTATAAATTTCAATTTATAACTCTGACGTGCATTATGTAGATAAAATAACATGCCTCATATTGACACACTTACTGAGTAGTTACAATATTTCTTAAAAAAAAAAAAAAAAAATCACAGCATGTCTGAGTCACTACTACAATTAAAAACATTGCATTGACATTGCACTATTGCCATCTAGTGGTAAGACAGCAGAACCACCACTAAAACAACAGCAGCACATTTGAGCCTTGTGGATAATTAATCTGATTGCTAAAATAAAATAGTTAATAAAGAAAAAAGGTGCAAAGTGAAAAAGATATTTTTTTTAGATTTGATCATGCTTCAATTATTCATCTATACAAACAAGTTACTGAATCAAATGGGTGGGCCTATATTGGCCAAAAAATGTGCATTGTTTGCTATATCTTTAACTGGTGGACTGGTCATGTAACCATCCAAGAACGAAAATTTAATTATTTTCCATTGGCGTCTGGTGTATAAACACATGCCACCGCTTATGCCATAACAACACACAAACACACCTCGAGTCTGTAGTTTCTGTGCTTGTTCAACAGATCTTTCAGCTTTGCAGCTACATTTAATTGAGTTTTATTAAATGGTCAAACAGCAGGCACCACGGGGATTACAGTTAATGCACGTTGAGTGCCTTTGTATTACCGCTGTCAGGAATATTTATTTATGTGTAATTGTAGCTGCGTTCAATAGAGCTCATGTCGACTTAGGAATTATTCATATCAAAGCGTTTTAAACCGCGTTTAAATATTGCCATGTCAAATGGTTTGCAAACAAAAGTACCGGCTTTATTTTATGTGCCGCATAAGTACGCACAACAAAAATACAACCTTGATTTTTCCGGCTTAAAATAGCTGACGCAGCGTGGTGTTATAACATGTGTTTGATGGTAAACTCCTGAGAAGGCTAAAGCAGAGTTGGAAATCAATAACTTGAATCATTAGTATGGCTCATACGGGCAACTTATGTAAACATTAATTGGATATGACAGAGAAAGATTGCTTTTTAGCTATTTCCCATAAGCATTTGTCTTGTAGTGGATTACTGCTCCAGGCAATCAGCTAACTTTTAGTAGTTTTTACAGTTTAATGCATTACTGTACAGTACATACAGTAAAAAAAGACAAAAATAAGAATTAATCAGGGCCTGAATTTCATTTCTGAACTTGAAGAAATTCAACTGGTAGGGAAATTCATTAAAGGGATAGTTCACCCAAAAATACTCACTCTTATGTTGTTACAAACCTGAACAATTTTTTTTATTCTGATAAACACGAAGATAGATATTTTGAGGAATGTTTGTAATCAAACTGTTTGTAGACCTCATTTTTCATGCAATTTTATGTATTGTTTTGTAATTTTTTTCTTATTTTTAAATCATTGTCGCTTGGGTTTGAGGTTAGATTTGGGGTTTGGGTTATGGTGTAATTTTTGAAGGCACACCATGGAACTTTTTGTCCACTAGGGGGTGCTACACATGTATTTTTCACGTCTAGCGCCCCTAGAGGCCACAAGTGCTGCAGCACTGTCGCAAAGGAAAAGAAGACAACTCTTTAGGTCACAAAGTGTGCCTTCCAGCATGTCATGTGTCATATAATATAATTTCATGGGGTTTTTTTCATCAAACGCCAAAAAAATAGCGTAACTCACGTTTACAAGCCAGTTGTAACGGTGGTCGCTTGGTTAAAGTTTATATTTAAAAAAATATTGCCCTAAAGGGGAATCAAACCCGGATCACCCGTGTCGTAGGTCCATAAACGCTACAACAGTGCCACAATGTCACATGATTAACTCTCTTAACTCTCCAAGTAGCCATCAGTAAAATTCACGTAAAAAAATAGTGTTCGGGCACCAGACAGGACTTATATGCAAACATTATAACATTACTTACTAGTACAAAAGCATGACGGCCAGGTCAGCATCGGTCAGAAACCCCTCCTCCTTCTTTAGTTCATGCGAGCGAGCGATATAATTGGCCCAATATAATTGATCCTCGCCCTTCTTTTTATTCTGTCACTCTTCCCTTTTCTCTTTCTGGTCTCCTCCGACAAAACCTTAGGTTTCTTTTTCTTAGTTGCTGCTTCGGCCATGACAAAAACATCAGGAGAATAAATAGTTGCGCTCTCACGTCCCAATTTGAGGAAGTGGAGAAAATGACGTTTGCCAGAAAGCAGATTTTTGTAGTTTTTCGTTTTGTGCTCGGGTTACTACCCGAAACTCCAAGTTTAAAGTATGAGTAAAAGCGATACAGACCCCGTCAGGCTATGGTGGACATGTCATTCAACCTATTTTAAGTCGATGTACCATCACAAGGGTCTTGAAAATATATTATGAAGGTTTAAAACTACAAAGTGTAATTTTAATGTATTGGTTTCTAAATGTGTTTCTTCCACTTTTAAAACTATTCTCGCCTGGAGTTGGGGTTAGATTTGGGGTTTGGGTTAGGATGTCTAAAAATGTAACAGAAAGTGACTCTAACCCCAACCCCAAGTGATCATTGTAAGAAAATCGGAAAAAACAATGAGAAAACAAAACATAAAGTTAAACGGAAAAAGAAAGTCATGCAACCGACACAAAAAACTATTTATAGAAATTTGTGCGAGTGACACGAAAAAGACATTCGTGCTCAAGGAACAAAAAAGCTGAATTTCGTGCAATGGACACATATAAATGTATAAAATATTTTGTGACTATAACACGACTTTCCGTGAGCTCAGTCTGAGCCAGACCGATTAATACATACAGACCAGAAGTTCAATTTGGTTTAGGCACGTAACTGTGACAACGCACGTGCGTCCGATTAAACCATATAAACAGGCTTAAGTGGTTTAACACAAATTGTGCCGTACTAATACTCCAGTAAACAGACAATATGGGACTAAGGAAGTTTTCCGAACAATATTAAGATTAATCCAGAACTAAGCCTTGACGTGGGGGGACGTGAAGTTTGACGGGGTCGTGGAGGTGCTTTCGAGGTGATTGAAAAGAGTGACACTGCATTGGGGTGCCCGTTTCTGCAATAGCACAGTGAGCAGGAGAATTGCTATTTTCTGTAAGGAGTTAAAAAAAATTTGGTCTCCCTATCACAACGAGGTTGGATGTGGGAGCACATAGTGTGTTGGTGGGACATTAAAAGCAACATGCATGAAAGTAGGGGACTGGGGAACATAGGATCTTTGGGGTGGTCTGGCCGAAGCAAGACTTAACCCCTTTCTCCTTCTCGAGCTCTGCACATAACGTATCCTTTGAAGGAACAGGATCCAATGTCAGCCTGGGACAGGGACCGTGGTGCCTTGGGGGACCTGCATGTCTGGCCGGGCACTGATGTTTTAGATCTGGTTTAGCCCTCGGCTACTGCTGCGCTGTTGCTGATGCTGGTTTGCGCCGTTGCTGCCGTGGCTGCAGCTTGGGTCTGTTGGCGTCAGTGGAAGAAATCACTCTCTTTGGCAAGAAGTGACGCGTTGCTTGTGATGACTTGAGCCTCAGTAAGAAGCCTTCGTCAGCGGAACCGAACAGGCCAGACAGGGAGACTAAAGAGTCCAGGAGAGCCATGCAATTGGCATCTGAGGTTAAGCCAGAGGTGCCGCTCTAACACCACGAGGCTAGTCATGGCATGGCCAACTGCTTGGGTAACGATCTTGGGCCCTCGACTTGTCCATGTTGCGGAGGAGCTAGGATTAAAAAACCTACAGAAGTATGTAGGGCAGAAGTAGCTTGGATGTTGGCAGCCATTTTGACTCCAGTGTAGATGATAGACGGCATGCTTTGGTGGAGTGGTTGGATCTGGACCTCCTTCTGCTGGCTGAAGATGGGCAGAGGTGGGCAGCCACAGACTCCTCTGGAGGTGGCATCTTTGTGTATCAGCGGAGAGCAAGTGGGTGATGAAACTGTGAGCGCTGTTAGAATGGGACTTTTGGTGGACCTCTGGGTTTCTGGCATGGGGGCTGTTTGCGCATCCCAGCTGCAGGAACCATTTGTTGAGACGACTATGTTCTGGGTCAAATAGAGAGGAGCATTCAAACCTGAGCTGCAAAAATATCTTGGTGAGGATGCAGATGGCTCGGAGTCGGGTTGTAGGGTTCATCCGACGATTGTGCAGTCTCATCTTCCGAGGAAGCCCAATCTTTGCTTTCTGAGGTAGAAGACATCAGTTTCTGTTCTGTTCTGATCTCTTCCGAGCCGCCAAACAGAACCATGATGTTCGCACCAGAGGAGGGGTGCAGGTCTTCGTGGGTGTAGAGCACAAGAACACTGCGTTATGATAGTGCTGGGCCAGCCTGATCTCATCCTCACACCTACGCTCAGGCTCACGGCTCCGCTGCTTGATCCGCCTCTGCTAAAGAGGGAGTGGCAGGGGAGCACGGGAGGCGGGATGGCTGAAGGCGGCAATTCAGGAATGAAGCACTGTGAGGGGAAGACGCTCACAGTTAGGGCAGCCAAAATCTCAGTGTGGGTTTGTCCCAGGCAGTTGATGATTTAGAGGTATGCTCTTTTAGTGGGACCATTTTCCAGATAGCCGCAGGGGAGAATGCTCAGGAGCGTGTATTCCGCTGCAGGGCTTGAACGAAATCAGCTTCTTCTTCCGAATGAAAAAGCTCTGCCCGAGATGGTGTGCTTGATCGACATTGGTCTGGGATTTTCACACATGTGAACCAATAGGCTTCAGTATCGGAGAAGACAGGAGTTTTTCCAAAGCAATGCGAAGTGAACTGTTTCAAAAGAAAACCTGTGAACTCAATAGAAGTGCTTTGTAAGAACCATGAGGACTGAAAGACTAGCTTTGATCTTCTGTTGATTTTACAGATTTCTATCATTTATTGATTTTTTTTATTGTCTATCATTATTTTTAATGGTTTGTTTGTAATTGGTTTTGTTGGATAGACTTTAAAGGGATAGTTCACCTAAAAATGAAAATTCTGTCATTTACTCACACAGGTTGTTCTTAACATGTAGATTTTTTTTTTTTTTTAAGAACACAAAAGAAGATATTTTGATAAATGATGGTAAGTACACTGATCGTAAACATTGACTTCCATAGTAGGTAAACAAATATTATTGAAGTATTGTGATAAATGATAAAGAAGATATTTTGATAAATAATGGTAAGCACACAGTTGATGGTACCCAGTGAATTCCATCATATTTGTTTTTCCTACTATGGAAGTCAATGATTACAATCAATTGTGTACTAACCATCATTTAAGTGGACATATAATGAAAATCTGACTTTTTTCTATGTTTAAGTGCTAAAATTGGGTCACCAGTGCTTCTATCAACCCAGTAATTTAGTTTTGGTAAACAAGCATGTGGAAAAATAGGTCATTGAAATTTGGCTCCCCTTGTGATGTCAGAAGGGGAAAATACCGCCCCTTAACTTGCACTATCCAACCATGGCACTGCAATTTAGTGTAGAGATCAGCTCATTTGCATTTAAATCACAAAGTGGCAATTTTAACATGCAAAATAAATATCTATATGGTATTTTGAGCTAAAACTTCACATACGTACTCTGGGGACCCCAAAGATTTATTTTACATTTTAAAAAAGTCTTGTGAAATGTCCCCTTTAAAATATCTTCTTTTGTGTTCATCAAAAATAAAAGTAGCACAGTTTTGGAACAACATGTGGATGAAAAAATTATGGCAGAAAATAAATTTTTGGGTGAACTATCCCTTTAATATACTATGTATAGCTCTTTATTTTTCTTGTCTCTCTAATCTGTTGTTATTGTTATTACTGATATTTTTGATATCTATTTTTGGCATTTGTTGTGTGCATTGTTCATAAACCAACATAGCATTTACAAATATGCCACTAAAGCATTGAAAATAAAGGAGAGAGAGAATCACAATCTGACAGAAGGGCAGTATTTGTTAATTTAAAGTCTGTGGATTAATTCTACCCACATGTAACAGTATTATACAGTATTGCAAAGTTATATCACTTTTGTACTATTATTGCAATGTCTCAAATCAGCTTTCGATGGAAAAACAGGAAAATTTTCAAATATTTTTAATAGAATACATGGTATTTTATCATTCTTTCAATTATTCTATATTATAATAGAAAGAAATTAATAATAAAAAATAGTGTATACAAAAAAATATTTACAGATGTTTGTAGTGCATTTGTAGTCTTTATGTTCTGTTAGGATTTGGCTGTTTCAGTATGTGGGCACTAGAATCTCAAATAATGGGTAAATTAAAAATAGCCATTTTGAAATAAACCCTTTATCCTCTTCATTTTCTTTCCATCTGATCTAATTAAGAGCTTTAAAGAAATGCAGAAATGTTACTGGATGGGATCAATTTGACACCAGCAAAGGCACATTATTTCTGACCTCGTTTTATAAATGAGTATCTCGCAGGGAATAACACTGCCCTCCTCTGGACTTAACTGAGAAAATCCCTGCATGGGGTTTTTATAATGTTGATGTGCTTTGATTGACAGCACGTATTATTAAATAGGAGAGAAGTCACAATTTCATAGAAAACCTTATAAGAGTGAGTCATTTTTATTTTCCCTGTCCTTTTTTTTTGCATTATGTATAAATACTTTCTACATGCTTTTAATATGAAAGAGCCTCGGACATGCATGTTCACGAACACACACACAGGCACCACATGGTGGCAGTACCACACTAGCCATTCCAAACTTGATTTTAAACCCCACCAGATTCGAATGCCTATTAATACAGACAACGCTTCACTTTCATCCATAATGCGATTATGCCATCCCGGAGAGCAAAACGGTACCCCCGACTGGAACCCGTCAATACGAATCTGTAAGTGCCGATTGTACTGCTGGGTAGGCCTTGTGTTCCCCTCTCCCGCGGTTAGGGCCAGGTGACATAAAGATTAGTTGGGTCTCCTGTCATCAGTAGGGGTCCCATCAGGAGAAATAGACTTCTACTAGGGAGGTGGCTATTATAAACAGGTGCCTCCTTTCATTTTCCATGTTGACACACGCTGGTCTAATTTCGCCTCTGGGTCTTTTTGGCACCCTTTACTTTCGGTACCAAAAAGAGTTTGGGGAAATATTAATAGGTCTTCCTCGTTTCGCCCCCTCACAAATATGTCTGCTGTGATAATTGGGCTCAATCAGAGATTATTCATGGCGCTCACCGACCGGCTTTGTTTGCCATGTGACAGAACCAACCCACACGTTCGCCTCCGAACATGCCTCGGCCTCACAATGCGTACCCGCACTCATCCATCCCTGTGCTCGCACGCCCTTAATTACGACCAATTAACGTGTGGATGCAAAAGCGGTAAAGCGACCTACTTCTAAATGGACATAGTCCGGAAAATAACATGGCAACCTCGAAAACAGGAAAATAACCCTCCTGATTGTTGCAGTATTTATTGAAGAAAGCAATTCGCTGATATTTGCGAGTTTGCCGAGTCGAGAGCAGGTACGGCTTCTTGAAAATAATTACAGCGGTAATGACTTTTTCCCGGTAATGACAGGAGAGAGAGCAGACGTTAGGGCCACAGGCCGATAAAAAAATCCACGGCCCGGCCTCCCGGTGCGCTCTCCGCTATGCAGCCTTGCTACGGCCCTATGTCTACACATCTGATAAACCATTAGCCCTAGCCGTGACTCACCGGTTGATCGTCCTGAAGTACGCTAGCGTACAGCCTGGCCCTATACTCCCAATTGTTCCCCTAATATCCGTCTAATGGTCTCCATTTAATCCAGGGAGGATGATTATTACGTGTTTGTCCCCCCTCCCTTTTCCCCTAGCCGAACGCGGAGACACACAAAGACCCGGTCGTAGCAGATGAATACATCTCGGTCATCAGTGTAGAGTAAAACATAATCAGAAGATTTTCCTCCGGCGCATGAGTATGATAATGAGTTAGCCTCGCTGCGTAATTTTAGATTATGTTCCAATGGCGACATGTGGCGAGGTTTTGTTTGTCTCGCGCTATCTCTCTTGCTTTTCTCTCTGTGGTTTTCATTATGTCCATTGAGCAGAGTGTGGAGATCAACTGAGTGCACGTTTTTATCTGACATTAATTATATAAATTTGAGTAACCTTTACACACCTACCCAATGATATAATGATCTGTGAAAAACCCTGTTAAGCATAACCGTGTTAAACACGACTGACCCTGCTGGTTAGGCTGGGCTGTTTCAGTGGTTTTGTAATAATTTTGTAATAATGATAATAGTTTCGTAATTACTTCCTTCCATTTCTTCCTTCCATTTTTACATCTTTGTCCTCTCTTTTCTCTTGTTTTTTCTCTTCTTCTGTCCCTGTTGACACTAAATCAAGTGTAACACCTGGGAAGGAAATGAAGGCAGTCCCACATTCAATACGGCACACACTAACATCTGTCCAGCCACAGGGCTCGCAGTACATGCACGAGCGTGCAGACCTTCATTCGCAATTCACAGCCAGCTTGAAGCTCCCACGCGCCTTGACGAACTCCGAGGGACATCGAGCCCAAGTCAGATGTGTTTTTGTCAATATTTAGGCTTGTTCTGCTTTTTCGCCCCTACGAAAGTTTCATTTTATTGAGTGTCTTTGCAGGGTTTGCCGTCTCCTTGTGGGATTTCTGAACAATCGACCCTCGAGGTGCTCCTAGAAAATGAACTGCAACTCTCAATCAATATTGGTCATATGAAAAGGAAACTGTACTCTGGATGATATTAAATGTTGACAGAATGTTCAAAACGTGAGGTACAAATATTGCACTGATGTTGGAGGATAAAATAGTAAGCAAAAGATGATGTGGGGATTCATTTCATCTGTGTACATGCAGGGTCTGTCTGTATATCTGTTTGTATCCTACCTACAAACCAGTCTATCTATAGTACAATGTCTGTCTGTCTGTCTGTCTGTCTGTCTGTCTGTCTGTCTGCCTGTCTTTCTAGAAATTTGTCTGTCTGTCTGTCTGTCTGTCTGTCTGTCTGTCTGTCTTTCTAGCAATTTTTCTGTCTATCTGTCTGTCTGTCTGTCTGTCTGTCTGTCTGTCTTTCTAGCTATTTTTCTGTCTGTCTATCTGTCTGTCCGCCTGTCTTTCTATCTGTCTTCGTATCTGTCTATCTATCTGCCTGCCTGTCTGTCTGTTATTCTGTCTGTCTATCTGCCTGCCTGCCTGTCTTTCTAGCTATCTTTCTGCCTACCTGTCTTTGTATCTGTCTGTCTGTCTTTCTGTCTGTCAGTCCGTCCATCCATCCATCCATCCATCCATCCATTTATCTGTCTATCTGTCTGTCATTCTGTCTGCCTGCCTGCCTGCCTGTCTGTCGTTCTGTCTGTCTGTCTGTCTGTCTGTCTGCCTGTCTATCTGTCTTTCTTTCTATCTGTCTGTCTATCTATATGTCTGTCTGCCTACCTGTCTTTATATCTGTCTTCGTATCTGTCTTTGTATCTGTCTGTCTTTCTGTTTGTCTTTCTGTCTGTCTGTCCGTCCGTCCGTCCGTCCATCCGTCCATCCATCATCCATCATCCATCTATCCATCCATTTATCTGTCTATCTGCCTGCCTGCCTGTCTTTCTAGCTATCTTTCTAGCTATCTTTCTGCCTACCTCTCTTTGTATCTGTCTGTCTTACTGTCTGTCTGCCTGCCTGTCTTTCGTTCTGTCTGTCTGTCTGTCTGTCTGTCTGCCTGCCTGTCTATCTGTCTTTCTATCTGTCTGTCTATCTATATGTCTGTCTGACTTTCTACCTATCTGTCTAGCTGTCTTTCTAGCTGTCTATCTGTCTTTAATCTGTCTTTGTATCTGTCTTTGTATCTGCCTGTCTGCCTGTCTGTCTAGCTGTCTTTCAATCTATCCGTCTTTCTATCTGTCTATTCTGTCTGTCTATCTACCATTCTGCCTGCCTGCCTGCCTATCTGTCTGTATATCTATCTATCCATCCATCAATCCATACATTCATCTAACCATCCAATTGTCTAGCTGTCTTTTTATCTGTCTGTCTGTCTGTCTGTCTTACTTTGTGTCTGTCTGTCTGTCTGTCTGTCTTACTTTGTGTCTGTCTGTCTGTCTGTCTGTCTGTCTTACTTTGTGTCTGTCTGTCTGTCTGTCTGTCTGTCTTACTTTGTGTCTGTCTGTCTGTCTGTCTTACTTTGTGTCTGTCTGTCTGTCTGTCTGTCTGTCTGTCTGTATTACTTTGTGTCTGTCTGTCTGTATTACTTTGTGTCTGTCTGTCTGTCTGTCTGTCTGTCTGTCTGTCTGTCTGTCTGTCTTACTTTGTGTCTGTCTGTCTTACTTTGTGTCTGTCTGTCTGTCTGTCTGTCTGTCTGTCTGTCTGTCTGTCTGACTTTGTGTCTGTCTGTCTGACTTTGTGTCTGTCTGTCTGTCTGTCTGTCTGTCTGTCTGTCTGTCTGTCTGTCTGTCTGTCTTACTCTGTGTATGTCTGTCTGTCTGTTTGTCTGTCTGTCTGTCTGTCTGTCTGTCTGTCCGTCTGTCTTACTTTGTGTCTGTCTGTCTGTCTGTCTGTCTGTCTGTCTGTCTGTCTGTCTGTCTGTCTGTCTGTCTGTCTGTCTGTCTTACTTTGTGTCTGTCTGTCTTACTTTGTGTCTGTCTGTCTGTCTGTCTGTCTGTATTACTTTCTGTCTGTCTGTCTGTCTGTCTTACTTCGTGTCTTTCTGTCTGTCTGTCTGTCTGTCTGTATGTCTGTCTTGATTTGTATATTTACAGTATATATACAGTGCTCAGCACAAGAGATTTTTCTCAAAAAATGCAATTTGCTGCATTTTAGAAGACATTTATGTTTCTTAACATAAGAGTGAAAGTCACTTACCATCTTTAGTATACAAAAATAACACATTTAAATCAAATAAGATGAAGTAAAAATGAGTACACCCTACAATAATTCTTAAAAAAAACGTAATCTAATATTTTGTACTGGCTCCATTATATTTTTTAAGAACAGCACCAATTATTCTAGATATTGAATAAAAAAGTTGACAACATACATCTACATCTCTTATTCTCAATTCTTGAGCAACGACCTCTTTCACGTCCTGGATGTTGGATGGAGAATGGCATTCTGCTTGTCTTTTTACAATCTCTGTATGTGTTATGGAGTTGAGGTCTGAATCAGTTTTACCCTGTTTTTCTTCTAAAATGAACCAGTGACCTTAGACGTGTGTTCTGGGTCACAATCATGTTAAAAGATTGCTTGTTGACCAAAGGCACAGAGTGATGGTAGCATCTTCTCTTTAAGTATTTCACATCTGTGTATTCATGATGCCGTCTATAAAATTCAACTCTCCGACACATGCAGCACTCATGCAACCCCACAGAAAAACACTGCCACCACCATGCTTTAGTTTTGGTACCATGCATACCAAGAAAATGGATCCTTGGATCTGAAAGGGTTAAAACTCCTGAGTTAAAATTATTTTTTATTAAAATTATAAATAAAATGAAAATTAATTAAAAAAGGTCATTTTCATTTTATTAAAAAAAAATTCATTTCATTAATTTATTTTTATTTTATAAAATAAATACATTTTATATGTATACATTAAGCTTGATGTGTCTATAAATGAAACCATAATGATGCTGCTAGTTAATGCTGACAAAACCACTACTAAAGTCATAATCCAGACAGCCACCAAAACTATTATTGTATACATGCTGATCTTGCTAACTTTAAGTCCAGCACTGTTCGTATGTTTACTTAGTTATTCCTCTATAAAATAGACGTCCCATTAATCAAGCACCAGCAATCATCTGTTTAATGAGTTTCCAAAATTTGAAAAAAATAATAAGGTTTAAACAAGCTCATTACTGTGACAACTTCAGTAGAAATGATGAATGTAACACTTTCAGAAGTGCTCTTGCATCCTGCATACTCTAACAAAGAACTATTCAATTACTTTGATTTCTTGGAGCGCAGGCCCCGGCTAACATACCTGACGCATGTTGCGGTGCATTATTGGGGCAGTTACCCTTCAGACATGTGCTGAAGAGTGAACAGGGAAAGGTTAGGGTGGTTTCATTCAACGGTTAAATATAGCGATGCCTGGGTAATAGGCGAATGATCATTTCCACCGCGCGGCGAGGTCTTCGATAGCTACCGGCAGCATTAGAGCCGTATCAAGGATGTGAGGTACTTCAAAAGAAGCTAATCAGGCCCAATGGGTCTCGGCGAAAAGGTTTCAAGTTTTGAAGATGGCTGCAAATTGAAATGGAGTACCTGGCCAAGCTATTTAGAAACATTTTAAAACATAATAAACATTTGTATTGTGATTATTAAAATTTAATTTAATATATGTAGCACACACTTTGGTAGGAGGCATGGGTCGTATTCAGCAAAGCCAACATTTGCCAGAAGAAAAGCATTTATATTGCTTATATAAATTTGTTTTTATAGTATAGATGACCTATTAAAATGATTTCTTTTAAGAAATATATGCTCTAACAATCAAAGTTTAATTGCTGGTGTGCAAGAGAGAGCATACGTCACCATGAACGCATTAATGTTTTAAATTGTTTTTCATGAACTAAGATTCGGCACCAAGTTTCCGGCTTGCACCAGATGGATGACAAATGGAGGCAGATGTAAAGCCTGTTTGGTCTTGATGTATGCAGCTCAATATGACCGTATAAATTATAGTTATATGTGACACATACATAATTTCACACATTAAACTCCCTAGTGTACATGGTCAATTGTAAAGCACTGAGTTTTGTTTATTTATCTAAATTTTTCCTCATCATTTTGATCGATAAAATGCTGTTTAGTACATTTACATTTATGCATTTGGCAGACAATTTTATCGAAAGTGACTTATAATGCATTACAATGTACAGTACTGGGCAAAAGTCTTAGGCCACCATGACACAATTAGATTTGTTGTTTTTGCATGTTAAAGTGATCATATATAATTATTTCTCAGTCTCTTTATTAGAATACAACCAGAAAATATAATGCAAATTACCCCATAATTTACTCATCCTCAAGCCAACCTCAATGTACATTATTATCTTTATTCTGAGAGGCATATTACAGTTTCTTCCAAACTTTATAACGGCGGTAAACAGGGACCAGTGAACAACTTCTGACTTGGAAGCCCAAAAAAGTGCATCCATTCTTCACAGAAGTAATCCACAAGGCTTCCGTAGGTTAATAAATGCCTTCTGAGGGTAATTGATGTGATTTTGTGAGAAAAATATCAATATTTAAAACTTTATAAACTATAATAACTAGCTTCCGGTAATGGCCAATGTGCATCAGAGAGTATCAGCGTACGACGTAGCGTACATCAGGGTAAGATCCGGTGAGAATAGACTTTTGTGAGACCCATGCGCTATAGATAGGGATAACTTAATATACTCTTGTCTTATATCAAAATCATTTACTTAAAAATTGTTAGTTTAGACTATTTATGTGTGACTGACGTTTTTTTTATGCGTTTTGTCTCTCCTTTTGCCTTTGCGTTCATCAGTACATCACTACGCATCATACGCTACGTCCTACGCTAATACTTTCTGGTAAATGCACATTGGCCGCTACCAGAATTTACCCTAATTGCAGCAAAAGTTGTCTAAACTAGAAAAAAATCAACAGTCTATCACATCATTTTTTTCTATCACATAATTTTTTAATAAACACATTCAAAGATGTACAAAGATCTGCCTGGAAAGAACCACAGCAGCCATTATGCTGGTTGCCAGTAACTGTAGAAGATAAAGATTGAAAATGTTTCATGTTCATTTAACTTTGAACAAATTGTTGCCAGTAAATAACATAAATGTAAAATCTACAGTAAGTTACTGGCAGCTAGTTGTCAGTAATACCCAGTAATACTGTAATTTCTTACAGTGTAAATCATTCTCTGCCAGCATGTAAAAAAGGGCATTGAAATCTGTCTCCCCTTGTGATGTCAGAAGGGGAAAATACCACCCCTTAATCTGCACTATCCAACCACGTCATTTAGTGCAGAGATCAACTCATTTGCATTTTAAAGAACACACCCAAAAACTGCACATTTTTGCTCACAGTCACACCTACAAAGTGCCAATTTTAACATGATATAATAAATGATCTATATGACATTTTAAGCTAAAAGCGAATTTTCCGTTTTAAAATTATTACAGCACACATTTTTTTTACTTAAGGCTTAACATTGAAATCAGATTGTACGCAAGTACATAGTCACGGCACTTCTATTATAGTGGCTTCTTATATGTTGTCTTTTCCTAATGCCATGCTAGCTTTCATGTTGAGATCCAGGTTTAGTTTTTTGACAAACCATTTAGATTTATTTGGTTAAAAACTCAGCAGCATACACAAGAAATAATAAATGTAAATCAAGCATATTCATTTTGAAATTTTGCACAGTAAGATCTTTACGCAATAGCAGACTTTGTGCCTTTTGAAGTACAGTGAGTTACACATCTTTATTTCTTAATTATTCAGAGAGTTAAATTAGCTGAATTATTGAACTCAGTGTGGCCATTAGGCTCATTGTCCCAGCTGAATGATGATGTGCTTGTCTCACTCCACTAAAAATCACTGTAGGTCCTTTCTATTGAATTACAAGATAGCACACAATGATGCAGTGAAGCAGGCCCGCTCCGTTTCATATTACAACGCTGGCTAACAGGTGGCTCGCAGTCAGTCGAGGTTCTTGTTAGTTTAATCTTGTAAGGTCAGGTTTGTTGTCTTACTTTTGTAACCCCAAAAACAAAGACAGAAATGCATTGTTTTTTCCATAAGGAATGACAGCGGGGACATGAATACATACATTTGTTGCAGATTGTTACCTATTTTTTTTTTTTTCAGATTACATCGGGCACCTTGTTGCCAAGACAACAGCAATTAGCAAGAACTGGGTTACCAGGCAGACAGTGGCTACAACAAAGTACACATCGTAACCATAGAAACCTGGACCAGGCCAGCAGCATGGGCTTGTCATCGCATGTGGTAGAACGCATATATACATTTGGGCCTTATATTATCATCCAGATTGATAAAACAAGACACATGTCGTAAATGTTAACATATGGTGCATGACCTTTTTTGTTATTAAACTCAGGTTAATGATTGACCGACACGTGAATTTGTGTTGCTATTTGTATTGCCTACTTGCCGTAAATTCAAACATTGACCACGTGAATGTTTAAAGCACATAGATAAGCCACATTTAGTCATCATCACCAAAAATGTCCATACTGTAAATGGGTCAAAACACAAAAATCTAAATCACATGCCCACCTTTCATTTAAAATATATGAAAAAAATGTAAATGCAAAAAAAAACTGGGCTTTTTTATTACATTGGGAGATATCTTATTGCAATTGCACCACTGCTGTGAAAAAATACTAAAAAGCGCCAAATTTAAGCAGCATATGTTACCAAAACACCATGCTTGTTCATTTTTTTCTCATTTGATGATGATGTTGTGAATAAAAATATGAAGAATTAATATGACAATGCATTTTTTTAACTTTAATAGTACTGGTGTTCTGTCTATAATACTGATTCATTGTCCATGTGTTTTGTGTTTTGAGACATATATCTTATGTAATGCTTTATGGAGATTATTTTTAACCCCTGAATGCATCTTCCCAATCATTATTAAGCTTACATATTTTAGTCTTTATGACCCGAGATCTTCATCCAACATGATTGGCTGAAAAAACAGTACAAAACTGTCCTAACAATTCCAGAATGATAAATTAAAGCCTATTTGATTATACTTTTACATTTAATTTGTTATTATTTGTCTCATAATTCAGTCACCATAATAGTAGGCACTGGCAACATTTGTATCAAATAATTTCAGTCCAAACATCCATCCATTCATGCATTTTCCAAACCCACTTATCCCATACAAGGTCAGGGGAGGATTGGAGCCTATCCCAGCATCTTGGGGTACACTCTGAATAGATCAGTGGTCTCCAAAATGGTGCCTGAGGGCACCAGGTTGCCCACACAGGGTATGTGAGGTTCCGCCAAAGCACATAATAGTCTCAATTGTAATATTTATTACATATTTTTTTATATTAGCTTGGTATCTTTTATGTGTTAACATTTTAAACAATGATAAAACATATCAACAAGTAAAATAAAAATGACTATAAAAAAGTAGGCCTGCAGATTGTTTTATCCATTGTTGTATCCATTGACCCTACTTAAGTATTTTTACTTTCTATACATAAAAGAACATTTTTAAGTATTCGTATTTTATCTGTGATTTTCTTTAGAAAACATACATTTCAAAAGCATATTATCATAATTTTTACTCCACTACATTTCATAATTTCACGTTTTTGGTTTATATTTAATAGGCTATTTAAGTACATTAAACATCTAGTTTTTTTTTTTACTTTTACTTAAGTAAAAAAGTAGTTTTGTACTTTTACTCAAGAAAAGTAAAAGTACACAATTTTTATGTAATAAGGTATTAAATCAAATTTAATATGCAATATTAAAGGAATACACAGTATAATTCTATGCTTTAGAATGTAGTGAACATTTTTTCAGTAAAAAAGTAAAAAACATTTCCAAGACAAACACTCTGATAATGCTTGGAAACTTTACTTAAAATACTCAAGTAGTGTCCGCCTCTGTAGATGGTCAGTCCATCGCAGGGCAATTACAAGCATAAACACAAGTTTACAGACACACACACACACACACACACACACACACACACACACACACACACACACACACACACACACACACACACACACCTTAAGGCAATTTATTGACACTGATTTACCTCATAAGCATATTCTTTACTTAACATAACTTTATTTTTTACTTAAACCTTTTACATACCTCGGGTCTTTAGTGACTCTATACACTTTGGGGCGGTTTCCCGGACAGGGATTATATAGTCCTAGACTAAAATAAATGTAAGAGCTGTCCAAACTGAAAACAACTTGCACTGACATATCTTAAAATACATCATTGCCCTTTGTTTTGCCTCAAAATGCACACAAGTTATGTTTTTAGTAAGACATGTCTGTTAAAACTATTTCCTAATTAAACTAAGGCCATGGTTTAAGCTAATCCCTGTCTGGGAAACCACCCCTTTAAATTAATTATAAAACAGATATTACTTTACGTTTGTGCTTTTCGTCATAGGTTGAAAAATACTAAGAAGGTGGAGGGGTTTATGATGCCCCTAAAGACCCAATGTATGCTTGTAAGGGTTAAATGAGGTTGCAAATAAAGTACATCGGTGGAAAAATTCTATGCATTATTGCATCAGAAAAATACATCTGCAAACAAAATATGCTAAACTTCACTTTTCCATTTTTGTAATTACATTTAACCAGCTGCTCCCCGAGTTGTTATTAATGAATGAAGATCTTCTCGCATTCACACAGGTGTCCTACCAGATGCAGTTTAGCACATTAACTATGGAAATGTTCCAACAGCTTTTACAACAAAGTCTCCAAGAGCAGCTTATCTTCATTTTCAACAGTATTGTCTATTATTTTATCATTTCAAATGTAATTAACTTATTATAGGAAAATGTTTTGCCTGAATCATCTTATTTCAAACTTCAGTTAAATTTGAAGCATCCAAATTCTGTTTGGCATTACTGTAAAGCTGAGAAACAGTCAAAGTGAAATTTTATTTAATTTATTATGCCAAAGGTTGTGCAAAATGTCTAGAAAAAAAAATACATTTGCAAATTTACAAATATTTTACAGATTATGATACCATGCTGAATTAATAATTATTAAATTAACAATATCTTTGGGCTACAAAATATGCACTATTTGTTCCCAAAAGCCAAAAAATACAACTTTTGTAAGAATCGTTACCATTTTGATGTGGTAAAATCTGCAGCTTGAATTGATATTAACAGCCAAAATTAATGATCCATTTAAGCTGTTCTGCCTAATGCGGTTTAAGTTAATAGTCAGATAAACACAATGCAAATCTATGTTTTTTTATCATAATAACCAAATTAGCCTTTTCTTTTTATTCAGCGGGGGTCACTGTAACTGGTCTAAAACCACACATGCACAGTTAAAGCTACATCCCAACCACGCCACACTCATGTCCAGAGGCTTTCCCCAGGAGTCTGGAGGGCGTCAGAATGTGTTCAATTAGCTTGTGTAACCAGAGGCAGGACGGACACATAATCCCACAGCACCTGCTGCCTCTTCACAGGTTAACCCCAGCCAACCATGTCACCGACCGAGGCAGGATATCACACGTTAGCCCAGCTCAGTGGTCCCTGGATTTACTTGGCCGTCTGATTGGATGTAATCTCCACGCCGGCCCACCGTCAAGCAGCTGGACACCTAATTAGCCAGACGAATAAACCCGGATGAAGTTTTTCAGGTGACGTGTGGCTACTCGGCATGCTAGGTTGCTGCCATTTGTGCAGGCCTAATTAACACAAAATAAGTGCCTGATTACAAGTTTGAAGGGTCTACACTTATAAAAAGTCGACCGGTGTTACAGGGGCCACCTGTGTTGTTTCGAGGGCCAAGGGCAAATTCAAGATCTGACGACAAGCGGATTTTAAGATCGTATAGGGGAAACCATAGTGTTTTTGGCGCATAAAACATTTAATAAATATCAGTAAACGGTTTTGAATCGATAAATTCTGCTATTTAACATTAATATTTAATATCATCATTACATCAAGGTTGTCAATGTAGTTTTGGGTTATTTCATACATATCAGGGTTCAACATAAAGGACTGCCCATTGGCAGCATGAGAGAGAAGCCAGGCCAGAAAACAGTATTTTCGGGCCAGTGCTTCGCCCTCAGTCCCCCTAAAACAGTGGTCTCCAACAAAGCACCAGGTTGCCCCGCACGGAGTCTGTGAGTCGCCTGCCAAAGCACATTCCATTAACCCTCATAAGACCCTATTTTCCTGTATACGTTATAGTCCCTTGGGGGTAAAAATGACCCCAGAGATTAAAAGTGATTACAAAAAATATATACATTTTTAATGATACAAATAATATATCATTTTTTTTCATTTACTTCCCATCTATACATTAATGCTGTGTTTTGGGAGATATGAAGTACTTTTATACCCGTTTACCACTCAATTCCTCAACTACACCATTAGCTAAAATATCAATTTTTTTATGAAAAATTCACATAAATTATTATCTAAATTTGATTTAAATTGTTTTTATTGTTATGTGTTAAATTCAGCCATTTGGTGTTTAGAGAAAAAAAAAAACAGTTTTATGGTTACAGTTTCGGAAATAAATCACTTCGACCAGCAGAGGCCCATAGAGACCCATTCATTTCACTGAATGTGGCCAACTGCTCAAAATCAATACTTTATTGATACATTTTGTGAATTTATGTTAATATAAACATTAGAAAGGACATTAAAAATAAAAATTATTTCAAATAGTAGAATTTTTTTTAGTTTTTGATGCATTTTGAAATGTCTGTTTTTACAAAATGCCACAGAAATTTGACTGAATGTGTGTGTGTGTGTGTGTGTGTGTGTGTGTGTGTGCGTGCGTGCGTGCGTGCGTGCGTGCGTGCGTGCGTGCGCGCGACTTTGTCTTTGTGTGTGTGTGTGTGTGTGTGTGTGTGTCTTTATTTGTGTGTAAGTTTTACTGTGTCTTTGTGTGTGAGTCTGTGTTTGTGTGTGTTTGTGCGTCTGTGTAATTGCGCACATGTGTGTGTGTGTGTGTGTGTGTGTGTGTGTGTGTGTGTGTGTGTGTGTGTGTGTGTGTGAGTATTTTACATCTTTGTTTTGCATCTGTGGCTGTTTTTTTTGCCAAATTCTATTAGAAATGCTCTCTGTGGCAATCATACCTTTGTGTGTGTCTGTTTGTGTGTGTGTGTGTGCGTGTGTGAGTGTGTGTGTGTGTGATGAGCATGTATTTTCTATATTGCATTTGTGCTCTAGTACCAGGCCTACCTTTCTGTGTCAATATTTTCAGATTTATTCTGGATGCATTGATTTTATTTGATGAATAACAAGAAAAAAAAGATTATTTTTTGCATTTCCTATTCATTTCAATTTGGGTCATTTTTACACCCACAGGGACTAATTAAGTGAATTTTTTACGCCTCTTTTAAGCCCAGTTTTTTATATGAATCTTGACAGATAATCTGGAAAGTCACAAAATCTTATTCCACTGAGATGAATGGAACCATGTTTTTAAACTAAAGAAAAGTGGCTTGGGGGTAGAATTTACACCAAGGGTCTTAATAGGGTTAACAGCCTCATTTTTATTGTTAATTTATGACTTTTTTTTATAAAAGATTGGCTCATTTTATGTATGTTATCATTTTAAACAATGATCATTAAATACATGATAAATAAATGCTGATAATTAAATAAAATCAACAAGTAAAACAAAAAAGTTTTGAGCAGGCTAAAAAAGTAGCCCAACAGATAATTGTATTTATTGTGGTAGCCCTGGCAGGGCAAGTAAAAACCTGAACCACTGGCCCGGCCGGGCCAGAATAAAAAAAAATTATTTGCGTTGATCCCTGCGTATTCAATGCTGTGTACTTAATTGTTTGACTTAAATCAAATGTTTACCTGTATAGTGGGGCGTGTTGTCACAAATGATCAGCATGTGTTACACTTATGCTTTTTCTGTGGAAAAAAAACTTTTTAGCAGCCAAAAATTCATATATGACATACCAACCTATATGACATATATTTGATGGGGTTAAAAATGTGAAACATTAACACTTCATTTATAGCAATATTTGGGGGATTAATTATTGACTGAATAACATTAATGGATAGACTGTCTACCAAAAAGGCTCAAAATTAGCCTACATGTCATAAAAGGGCATTTTTTGAAATGTTACAGGAGACTAAACTCAAATGGGCAGTTTTCCAGACAGTTCTTAAATCATGTCCTTATATAAACTAAGAATTATTCCTGGATTAATCTAAACCCTGTACGTGAAACCGCCCCAAGTAAAGATTTCTAAGTCCAGAAGAACACCTGAAATGTTAGAAGTTCAAGTCACCGTGTATGAAAGAGCGCGCATGCGCAGATGTTCATTTGACGACAAACAAGATACCCAAATGGATGTTCATCAACATCTTAAGTGATGCTGCTATTGTCTCGTGCCACAACACGGGCCACGCGCAACAATGTCAGTTATTAAACCGCTTGATGAGGTCTAGCAGAAAGCGCGCGGCGTATTTGTCACTTCAGCGGTAAACGTTTTATTTCTTTTATCTAATTAATTAGCTCGCACCCCGAGCATTTACGAGCGGGGCAGGTCATGCTAACACATAAAAGAATACCAAAGAGGTAAGGACGTGACGGAAAACGTCGAATAACGCCATCACAATTGACCTATAGCGTCACTTAATTCTCTCCTCAGTAAAGTGTGGCGCGCGCCTCACCTCCAATTCTTATCCTTTATTCTCATGGAGCGCAAAACTGAACTGATTGCGCGGTGAAATTATAACCCCGGTAGGATTTTTTGTTCCGTACTGTGGCAGCGCAATTACGGTTGAATTAAATGAGAGAGGAGCCATACGAAGAACAGT
The DNA here is from genome assembly GCF_030506205.2 of Paramisgurnus dabryanus. Classification (NCBI taxonomy): domain Eukaryota; kingdom Metazoa; phylum Chordata; class Actinopteri; order Cypriniformes; family Cobitidae; genus Paramisgurnus; species Paramisgurnus dabryanus. The sequence continues at coordinate 16,161,898 of NC_133359.1, read as the reverse complement.
CGACACCCTCCCACTCCCGCCCACACCGAACCCCGGGAGGCACGCTTTTCAGTCCGGTCCGCGGCTAAAAGCATTCATTCCCGCGTTCAGGGGCCGCGCGCGCAACCGTGCCCCCAAGCACCGACGAGAACGCGGTCATCTCGCTGGACATGGTAAATTTCTGTCAGTCACTGGCGGGATATCAGGGATTCGTATTCATAAAGCCTTGAGAAAATGATTACACTTACAGTAGTTCCACTTAGGGGTCCACTCTAAAAAAAAATGTCACTTTGCGAAACTTGAGAAAAGAAAGCTTTTAGACTGGTGGGGGGACATTTCTCGTGCGCCTTACCCACATACTCTGCCAGGTCCAAATGTGGGGTTTGAGATTTATGCATTCGGTTTATTGGTTATAATTTTATATTTCGTATAGTTGTGAAGGAAAAACCTTTCCTCTCCACACGCTAGTCCAGCTTTTTAAGCCGTGGCAATCTCCTGTTTTGAAAATTGTCCTTCAATCAGCGCTGAAGTGGTTGTTAAAACAGATGCATTTTCTTCAACCTCTGCTCTGTCAACTGAACAATTGCATTCCCACTGGGAAACCTCTCACTTAGTAAACTGGGTATAATGAACCAATTTCAGAATTAGTTTTTGTTGTGATTATTGTAGCGTTAGGGTTTGTTGTGTTCCTCACGATGGCGGTTTGAACCCACCTCCGTGTTTGGTTAATGCTGGTCTGCTATGTGGGAAGTGGCTGGGTAATGGCACCTAAACTATTTCATTAGGCTTTCGAAAAGGGGGCATTAGCATATTCTTTACTTTTCGGTCATTTAAAAAATTACATTACACATGAATACGAACTGTGAATATCTTAATGCTCGGCCAACTTTAAAAGAGAGGGAAATTTAGTAAGATGGATTTTTAGTATCCTACAACCAAAAAACGACAATATAATACAATACAATACAAAACCCATTTCTTTTTGCAAAATGCAATTTAATAAAAAGATAACATACACAAATATATACATTGCTTAGCGTAATAAAATAAAAGACATAACATTTGTAATAAATAAAACTTTAATGCAAATAACAAATGAAGAATAAAATGTAATAAAATAAAAAAATCTTTGGTTTCATGCATCATATCAGCTTAAAATAAATACAGATTTTCCACATCCACAACAACATCATACGCATCCATGTCGCATGTGAAAGTTGACAACGTATTCGGCGTTGGTGCGCTGTACGGAGATAGCGAAGGGTTCGAAAGGATGGAAGGTGAACGCCACGAGTCTTCTGACCGTGTGGTTAATGGGTCTGCCCAGCAGGCCTGCCTGGATCTTAAATTTCAGCAGCCCCGAATCCCTCGCATAAAACCTGGACAAAAGAGAGTGCCAGTTTATTATGATGCCACAACGAACGCGACAGCAAAAACGGGTATATTTTACAGCAAAAGGCATGCGTTCGATAAGCAAGGCATATCTCAGAATTATGGTAACATTTGTCAAGATAATTTAGAGAGCTCTCAAAAAGTGTTTTAAAGATCCCCTGTCACGGCATGAAATTACACTTCAGTGTTTCAAGATTTAACAAGGAAGTTGATGCAGACCTCACGCTGGGCTTCACTTTTCACTATGCGAAAGAAAAGTGGGCGTACATTCTGGCCTCTTCTGTTATTCACTGTGCACTTTGTCAACAAAGTTTAGACTTTGCATATGTCTGCACTTTATGCTAAAATGTTCAGCATGACAAAATAAGTACGAATATGTGGTAAAGAAAAATCTAGGCCTATTTTTCGACTGCACCAAACGTGTATAAAACAAAACTACAAAAATCTTTTTTTATCTAACTGAATTACAATTTCTCACTGCTGGAAAATGTTTATTATAAACCCATTTAATAATTACAATTTTTTAATCCCAAACATTCATATTAAAATGGCACTTAATGCATCAGATTCTGAGCCCAGTGTTACCGTATGGGGTGATCGCCGCAGGTCTTCGGTCGCTCCATGACAGACACCCACTTGTCATCATAGCTGAAGAGGGAGAGGTCCAGATATGGGCTGCTGCTGTAGGACTGAGCGCTAATGGGCAACTGTCCCAGCAGTCTTCTAACGGCCTCCGTGTGCCCTCCATACTTGGCATTTACAATGGTGTCTTTAAACCTGGGTGCAAACACACAGCTTTTTCAATAATGTGAAGGCTAAGTGATGAATTAAACACCTTAAGGCCTGTCTGGCTTACTTGGACGGATGATGGATGAGGTTCTTATATAGTTCCTCAATATTTTTTTTTAAATTGGACCCGAGGTCTATATGATTAGTTTTTTTTACAAATAGAAAGTGTTGGCGCGAGACCTCTGACAGAGTGAATTTTCAGACCTCCTCAGGCTTTGCCATCAATTTGTGGTTTTCGAATCTGCCTACTTGATTTACACATCTCACCTGCGCTGCACTTGACGGGCAAAGTTGTTACTGGACGCAGAGCAAGGGAACTGCACGGCTTCGCTGTGTAGTGTAGCGTTCCGGAAGAGGTCGCAGAAGTTCTCGAAAAGCTCGAGGAGTTTGTCTGAAGTGTTCTCGAAAACAGCTATCACCTCCGTCGTCAGCATGTTGTAAACCACATAGAACGAAGGCTGGAAGGAGGAAAGGAAGATCAGGTACTTAACCCCTTCACACTTCACACACAAGACTTTAGATGTATATAGATAAACTAATACAATAACATAAATCAATAAAAGTCTCACAAACAACTGTCCATTTGTGCTCATTTTAGGCATGGGCCGGTATGAGATTTTGGTGGTATAAAAACCTGTGAAATACCACGGTTTCACAGTATTGTGGTATTGCCATTGCAACATTAAAATGTGTTATTTGTAGTGCTGGGAAAAGATTAATCACGATTAATTGCATGCAAAATAAAAGTCATTTTTGCCTAATGTGTGTCTGTACTGTGTGTAATTATTATGTATATTTAAATACACACACATACATATATACATTTTTATTGTTAATATATAAAAATATAAATAAATATATATACACATGTAAATGTTTCTTAAAAATATACATGAATGTGTGTGTATTTATATATACACAATAATTACACACAGCGCACACTCATATTTTATATTAAAAAATCACTTATTTTGTATGCGATTAATCGCGATTAATCTTTTCCGAACACAAGTTATTTTCAGACGTCTACGTATACAAACAAAAGAATTTATTGGACACAATACAGTTTTTACAATTTTATATATTTTTGTAATATATATTAAAATGTAAATTACATGACTTAATGATTAAATTAATTTTGTGTAAACCCAGCTCATACCTTGTTAACAGTATCACAGAAAATGTTAGTGGTTTTGAAACCTCGACTGCGTAAAACCTTGGTATACCTTGAAACCAGTAACCGGCCCATGCCTAGCTCATTTCTGTGTGTTTCAGCATCAAATACAGTGATTTTTATTAATATTATTAAAAAATTGATAAGTTGACGTGTCCTTAAGCAATTCGTTTAGTATTTTTACAAACAAAATAACTGCCATAATTTTTTGTAATTTAAATTATATTATTTAATTTTGGATGTTTAGAAATTACCATGCAGCTGCTTCACAGAAAGTTATAAAATATGTCAAAACTTCAATGTAAAATCTATTAATCGTCAATAATAATAATACTCGCAAGTACAATATCAAAGTGGCTAATCGTCAATTATGATTTTTATCATAATCGTGCAGACCTAGTTCACACCATTCTGCAACAACCATAAGATTTTAACGAGAAAAAGCATTCACCTACTCATAATATAGCACACACAGAAAAAATGGCAGCGCTTTCAAGAATAAAATGTAGTTACGCAGTCATTTCTTATGTTTTATAATTTGTATAATTGACTTTGCCAATTTGAACTAATGTCTTACAGCGAGTACAAAACACGAAGTGCAAAACACGTCATCTCTATCCTATAGTGTTGCTAAGCGGTTTCCGTGGGTTTTTTGATGGTTGCTTGGGTGTTGAAAAAAGTTATCCATTTATGTACACTAGATGTGGCCTTGGTTATGGCAGTTCATTGGAACGAATGCGTCAAATAGAGCTGCCATCTTGAAACAGGGGAGCCCCTCCTCTTTAATGCATCATCGTCAATGTAGGCAAAAGTGTCATTGAAATAAAATCACCATAAATCGTCATGAATGCGATTTTCTATGTTTTTTTTTTGGGGGGGGGGTCGTTACAACGGTCAGATATGTATTGAGTCCAGAGAAAATGTCAACCTAGCTACTTTCTATGACAAGACCCCTGTTCCAGGATGGCGGCGGTTTTGACACATGCTTAGAACCACAAGGTGACACCTAGTATATATATATATATATATATATATATATATATATATATATATATATATATATATATATATATATATATATATATATATATATATATATATATATATATGTGTGTGTGCGGTATATATGTGTGCGGTTTTATTTTAGCCAAATAATTGTATCACTCATACACATAATCTAAAATTACACCATGAAGATTACAACCTTACCTAATATCAGTGGTTAAGAACACACCAGTAATTTATCCAAGCAAGGCTAATTAAAGTTAGTGAAGTTAAACCAAAGCTATATAGCAACATACTCAATCTAAAGATAAAGACAGTCAAAGGCACAAATAATGACAAAACACAAATCCTGCCTGTATACGGATTCAAAACAAAAGGATTACAGACTTACGCTAACAGAGATTAAGGAATGATGTCAGCAGGTGCGTATCTGATTAAATCTCCAGTTACTTCACTGCACACGTGTGCGTTATTGAGGGATGGTGTTTACCTGCGATGGGTCGGTGACCCTCAGTGTCACCACGTCTTCGCTGGTGTACTTGATAAAGAGGTGATGTTCGTCGAGAAGCTGCATCTTCCACATGCGCAACTGCCGGAGCTGATCGAAAAATTGAAAGAACCGCCGCTTGGCCGTGGCGGTGCCGTCGTGCTCCGCCCTCCTCCACAGGTACACCAGCAGCCTGTGTTTCAGGGAGTTGATGGTTTTCTCCTTATAGAGGCGAGAGAAACCGGGCAGACTTTCGGCCTGAGACTCACAGTAAGCTGCAGACAGAGTCAGGAGGTCATCCTCATAACAAAAACGTCCAATGGTGCGGACGTCGAGGAAGGTTCCTTCTGATGTGACCTAAAATAAAAACACGTTTCACTGTTAAAAGATGTTACTTAAGATGTTTTATTATTGCTGACCAATGGCAGAAGGGTGGCCTGTTTGGTATTTAAGCCTTTTTTAATTGACATTTAATTGGTCGCTTACACACTTAGAATAGAAATAAGGTGATTTGCATTAACAATACCCAATAAATAGCTCCACACATTATTGTCTTACCTGAAAAACGTGTATGGTCTGTTGCTGCACAGAAAGCACAGCCAGAATATTTCTGTACAGATAAAGTCCCTGATTGTGCGAAAGGATGATCTTGTCGCATTTAAAGGTGCGAGTGTCGCACAAGCGTCCCGTGTGCAGGTCTATAATGTGCAGCGAGTAGTCCTCAAGAGGAGAGCGTGGATTCGGGGTCACCGACTCATTGTTCCGGTAAACCTCGAAAAAATGCGGATGAGGTTCCTCGGGCAAGTAAGCAGCCGAACCGACTATCACATACCTGCAGTCGTCCGTAAACAGACTGCATTCTCTATTCAAGTGCTCACCGTTCGAGGCGACGTTGGTGACGTGGAGCAGGGAGAAGAAGCGTTCGAAGAGTCTACCTCTGATATTGAGGGAGCGCTGGTCGTTCCCGTTTGCCAGGGTCTCACCCTCCTGGCCTTGGAGGAGGTCTTCTGCAGCCTGGCATCCCTGGTACTCGTAGATCTCCAGGGATGTTTGATCGGAGGAGAATGCGATAAAACAGCGTCCGTCAGGGGAGAACTTCCGTAGGAAGCAGGGGGGCTTCTCAACATTCACCACTGTGAAATTTGGGAAGAGGTTTTGGTGCAAGCAACGCACACGGTACCAGTGAGCCCCAGGTGGGCCGGAGCAGATCCGGCGTCTTTCCAGGCGGTGCACTACGTTTTGGTTCTGAATTCGTCTCGGCTTCAGAGTCGGGCAATCATCTTCTGGTGTTGTGATGTTGTGAGACGCCATAAGAGTATTAACACTGCAAATGATCAATTCAAAAATTATTGGATGATATCATATTAATCATAATTTTACATATGTACATTTAGGCTTTTACCAAAAGTGACTTACGGTGCGTGCATACGTTTTTTATCAGTATATGAGTTCCCTGGGTTCGAACCCATGACATTTTGCGGTGCTAACGCAATCTGGCACTGAGCTTATTACTTAAACAGTTGTATTATCTACATCTGTAAATAACTGTAAATATGATTAATATTTTTAATTCTTCGTATTAAATTTTATGTATTACTGCGTAGTGTATAATTGTTCTATTTCTCAAATTTTTTCGCCGTGTGGCCCCCCTTGTGTAGGTGCTTCCCTTCATGCCCCCTTCAAATAAAGTTTATGACATAAAACATTGCAAAACTTAACATTTGAATTAAACAAAACATATAAAATGAAAGAGTACAGTGCTGTTGGTTAATAGCCTTATTTTTCTGATGTTAAATTACACAGAATTTATGATAAAATAATGTATTTCATAAAATGTCATTAAACTGGGGCCCACCGGCACCATCTCAGGGCCCCCAGTTTGAGAAGCACTGCTCTATGTATTGAGAGCGTGTCACTGAATTTTACATCCAGTTGCACATGAGCAACCAGTAAATTTGACCCTTTTTTTGTGATGAGACACTGAATTTGAAACAGCACATTGTACTTTCTGCATCTATCATTAAAGTATTGATTAGTAATACAGTGGAAATTGGTAGAAATGTGAAAATTTGGTAAGCATATTGATTTACAGTGTGTGCCCCTAAATTTTCTGGTTGCGCCCCTAAAATTTTCAGTTGGGGGCCACTGTGCTCCTAGTGAAAAAAGTTAGTCTGGAGCCCTGTACTGGGTATGTAGGCTACTGTTAACATGTAACAATGAGATACATTAACACGATTTATCATTACTTGTTGTCACAATTCAAACAAGCAAATGTTTCACATTGTTGTAGGTCATATAGGTCACATTATAGGTTATGTTATAAGTCATAGTGTATGTGATTTCATATATATGTCTTATCAGATCGTGCTAAGATAATAAAAATAATAAGTCAATGCAAACTCAATTGTATGCTATCATTAAGGAAAGGTGGACAAGCCAAACACTTATACATTTCTAACTTTGTAAATGTTGCGTTGTTTTAATACTTCCAAAAATCAGAAACTGTCAATCAGGGCATTTATCCCCAAGTGTAATTTCCCTGACTCTATTTTGAGCCCAAATAATAAAAACAAGCTCGTATAAAGACAAATGCGAATAAAACTACAAAATAAACTTTAAAAACAATCTTCTTACCTGCTTTTTTCGCGTACGTTAACTTAAACGCTTCTCATGCTAACGTCTCTGCACTTTCTAAGTAACTGTCATAGCGAACACACGCTGTCAAACGAAACCTGGAGAAGATAACACGCAAGCAAAAAACTTAATTCAACACCTTAAATGCGATTTATAAAGTTAAAAAGCTAGTTTTGATAAGTTAAGAAGCCGTTTCAGAGTGTCTAGCCGGCGGAAGTAGCTCGCGTGACAACCACATATAAACAGTGAACACGACGCGCGTGCGGTGACACAGCGCCCCCTTCAGGAGTGGCGAGACCGCGCAACTACATCTGGACTGGTGCAGATGGATCTCTACAATATTTACAGGTAAAAGCCTCTCACTCTCACCTTGTAAAGTATTCAGAGCTTGACATAACTAGAAAGATGTATATTTGTTATTAACATAACCACACGGAATTAAAATCTTGATTTTAAGTTGTTTTAGCTTATTTTGTTGATTGTTTTGTAATATTTTCTGTCCTTTAGTTAATCATTTGTGCATTTGATTAGATGTCTTATGAAATTTTCCTTTTATGTCACTAGGCTCTGAATATATTCAAAATTCTGATCAGATTATTATTATTATTATTATTTTGAAGAGATTATCACATACATACTGGAAACAATTTAGGGAGAATTTCTAGAGAAAAGCATAAAAATAATAAAAATTTACTTTCCAGGCAGGAGAAATCTCTTGGTCAGGGGTTGTATGGTGAAAGGGTTAACAAAGGCGAAATTAACTGATAATTAGGGACAAAGCACTTCCCATTTATGCACCCATTAGCAGAGTACACCAAAAAGGCAAAGCGGTGACGGATGGGGTCACTTCATTCTTTGTATCTTTCCTTTCTGCCAGAGAAAAAACTGATGGATGCTCAAGCTGCCTTTTTTACTTCGGCGTTTTATGGAGCATTTGGACTTTACTTTTAATTTCCTATTCAATAGGCAGTGTCTCTTCCAGAAAATATTTCAAATTATGATATTAACAAACAATTTTTAAATGTCAATTGACAGGCTCAGACAGGGGTAGCTCCAAAATGATTAGGACAGAGGTCAATCAATCTTTACAGAACATCACTAATGGAGTTTGAAGGTACAGTCTGAAATTATTATGGTGAAGGGGTTTTTAACTATTGTGGACAAAGGTAATAATGCTTGGACACAGAGCTGTAATGTAAAAATCAATCAAGTCAATAAATAAAGGTTGACTGTGAATGTCTCACAAATTAAATAGAAATGCTCAAATCTTTACTTTGGTGTAGGAGACCTTTACTTGAATATTTGAGAGAGAACGCATGCTCATTTTAAACAGTTCTTAGGTTATAAAATATTTAAATCAAGTCAAGCTAAATCTAAAACCAGCAGCATTTTTACATTTGCAAATTCCTATTCATTTTGACATCCTTCATAACGTTTAATGCTTACAGCATGTACCGTAATATTAATGTACAACTATACATGAATTATATCATGTAATGGAATAAGGTGGTTAATTCAGTCATGTTCACAGCAGTTCTGATGTGGAGCTCCAAAACAACCCACCTTCCAAAAAAAAACAAAAAAAAAAACGGGAACATGAGCTAAAGTCTAATTTGCCGTTTAGCGTACTTTCTTCAAAATGGATTACGAGAGCTGAAAAATTGGAAAAGAAAATGAATAAGAACTATGCACAGAAGGAAACCAGTGAGCTTGGCCTTGAGAGTATGATAATGGATTTGTACCCAATTATCCTCGACCCGAGTAGAGACCCAGTTGATAGATTATATAAGTTGTAATCTTCAATTATAGCAGGTTGCGAGCATGAAAGGTATTCCAGTGGAAAAAAACATGGAAAAGAATATTAGTGCCCTAAAAATGTTACGTGCGAGCATTTTAAGTGCACTCACCACCCATGGGCCAAAGCACTTCATTTATAGGGGCCAAACACATGGCAGCTATAACATTATGGTGTGTATAGGGTTTGTGTTCCAGATTTTTCAAAATAATGGTCTCTCATTCAGCTCTTTTCTTTTTGTCAAGGGTCATCATCTTCCATTTTGGGTTTATGTTTCCCAGATTTTACCTTCCACAAAATGCACGGAGACCCGGGAAGATTCATTTCCTCTGAATCCAAAGGCCGAGTGGAAAATGAAGAGTCCTCGAGGCTGGTTTTTAGGGACTAATGACGAAGATGCAAAACAAAAAGCCCCAGGATATCGCGAATTTTGAGGTAATCAAACTTTCGCTCCCGATTCCGATCTCGAAAATGGCCAAGCCGAACTCCCAAGTACACTTCAACCGCCAGCGCACAGCCTTAATTACGAACTAACTGCATGCTAGACGTAATTGGAAAAAGAAGTTTTAAAAGGTTGCTTTTTGCGCAGGAGAAGCGAAGATGCAGGGTTTTTTTAACATTTCAATCTATGTTGCATAGAGGCTGTGTTTGACATTTAAAAAGAAGCTTTTACCTTTTCAATATAGTTGCTACTCTGCACATAATAGAATGTTGCCGTAATTGTAGCTTCCTGCAAACTTTTCCCTTTTTCAGAATTCGGTTTTTAAGTTTTTCCTTGGAATTTTTTTTCCTTTTTGTGATTTATGCATGTGCTATTGATCATATGCATCGTAATCACTCATTTAAGTCTTTCGAAACTACAATGTTGCATTTTCAATTCCAACATAAGAAAAAGAAATCATGATTTAGTACATTTCTGCTATATGAATACTGTCATGTTTTATTAAATGACAAGCAGCTGAGTCAATCAACAGGTTGCATTTTCTTTCCAAACCCAGTCAGGCTTTATTATGATCGTATACGGCTACACAATAATACTTTATTTGCAACATTATCACACTTTCAGAGTCAGTGAAAAAAGGCCTGAAAGCAGAATCCAATCTGCCTGCTGTCTACTTGGTCGGTGTGTGTAAATATATGCTCCCAACACTAAACCCTGACAGAGAGAAATATAACCGTGTGCTCGTGCATTGGCTGACCAGAATACATGGCTACGTTTCATTGGCTCTGCCGATCAGCTGACAGGATGCTGTTGCTTAGAAACATTGTTTCCTACCAAAGCAAATCTTTCTCTGCAGCCCTGCTGGTCCAATCAATGTAGCCACAGACTGACAGCGTAAATCTGATGCCGTTTTTCAAACATTGTGTGCTGTGTTGATCCACCCAAAAAAAAAAAAAAATTATTTATATATATATATTTTTTTTTTCTTGATGCAGAGACTTCTTATAATTTATATAATATTTATATAAACGTAACTTATGATGTTTAATAAATTGCTAAGTTAAAATAATAACTATTGCATACACAGCAAATACATACTGGAGATTTTAACCCAACTAAATGTGTCATTGTTTTACATTGCCGCCTCTCATTTGAAATAGTTGTGATTTTTTACAATAGATCCTATACAACACATTTCTGCCTCGTCTTTAAGTATCAAGCAAATTGTAATTCTGGTTTCCGTGGAAACCTCTCAGAGGCAAACAATGGATGAGGGGTAAAGGACAAGTGCAGTATGCCGATCTTTCTTTTCTGGATGTTTGTGTGTGCGTGCATGCACGCAAGATGCCTTGTGTGTGATATGCGTGTGTGCGTTTGTGTATTATGGGGGAGGGAAACATCCTGGACCGACATGGTTGTGTTCATAATGAGTGTGTTCGGTGTGTCGTGGGACTGCTTGCATCTCTGTACAGTCCTCGGTACAAAGCCCAGACTGCAGGGCATGCAAATCAGGTGTGATTTCAACACCCTCCGCTTCATACTCGGGCAAAGTTTGTTTACTCTCTTTTCGAGATGTGTGCGTGTGATTCGAGCCTTTTTCAGTCGGCGTTTGTAGGTTCAAATGCACTGAGCTAACTTAAAGGATAGTTTTGGACACCGAACGTAAGCCGTGTTGGTTTAAAGCAACAATGGCACATCTCACCAGACCTTGAATTCGGTTTGAAACATCAACAAAAAGATTTTCACTCCACGAGAGGGGTGAAAATGTTCGTTCATTATTTGCTCCTATCGGCGAGTGCCTAAAAACGCCTTTTGTCTTGTGTTTCTATAATTGCAGGCACTCTCCTTTGCTCTGGGAGCCCTGTTTTTGTTGGTTTTTTGCTTGTATGGATCTCAAATCTCAAGCTTTTACGGGGCTCTGGGGGCCACGGAGAGAAGAAGCAGGACAATGTCTGAGGCTTTTTGGTGGTATATGGCCCAGTTTAGGTCAGCGGAGATGGAGCAGAAGTTTGGAAAGAAATGATTTCAGCGTTTCATCAAAACACACTCTTTAAAGCGAAGCAAAGAGAGGTCAAGTGCAGAAACCACACTCAGGGAGAATTACCCTCTCACCCCTTAAGAAAGCTAAGGGAGATCTCAGCGGGGAGGCCCGAGCGGCGCACCACGCCTGCGCCAAAAAAGCCGGCCATCAATGTGCGGCGGCAATTTCTGCCACTTGAAGATCATAGGTGAAAGGAAATTGATGAGCACTTTTCTATTATTAGTGTCAGTGAAGGAAACATTAATGTCAGGGGAACTTGTCGAGCTGCCTCTGTACTCTCCACCCATGTTCCCCGAAGGACTTTACTTTTCTTGCCAGATGTGATGTGGCGCCACCGCTCGCATCCGCTATACCTGCTCTTTATTAAACGGTGAACGGCCAAACGCTAGGAAAACAATCTTCAGCGTGATCATTAGCTGATTAGCACGGTTACCTGGAAAGGCCGCACCTTCTGCCAGGTAATCAGGGTTTCCTCGCAGGGGCTGCTGAACAGATGCTGCTTCTCGCTAAATACAATGAATTACTTATGGCCCGCTTAGCTAAACAAGGATTCGCTCTGAGCAGGTTTGCATAACACCGATACGGACATCTGTCAGTGTGACTTTTGAACCGCCTGTGCCTCTGCCTGGCTGGTAACCTGACCCTTATCGCTGCGGCGTCAGGCTGTAGGGTAGATTAGGGCCACCGGCATACATAGATCTCTTTAATAAATAATGTAAACAGTCCTGAGCCCCAGGTGACCCTTTAAAGTGGGAGACTTCCTCCGTAAATTGATTGTGAAAGTCTATTAAAGGGATAGTTCACCCAAAAATAAAAGTTCTGTCATCATTTACTCACATTCATATTGTTAAACACCTGTATACATTTATTTGTTCTGAAGAACACAAAGGAAGATATTTTGAGAAATGTTTGTAACAAATCCGTTCATGGACCCCATTTACTTACATAGGGCCATATTTTAACGATCTGAAACGCAAGTGCGAAGCGCAACGCGCAAGTGAGTTTGTGGGCGGATCTTGGGCGCTGTTTCTATTTTCCCGGCATGAGAAATAACTCATGCGCCGGGCGCAAATCAATAGGGGGTTGGTCTGAAGTAGGTTCATTATTCATAGGTGTGGTTTGTGCGTAACGTCAAATAAACCAATCAGAACGCTATCCAACATTCCCTTTAAACGCAAGGGCGCAAGTTCCATGGCGGGTTGCTATTATTATGACGGATTTACCAGGCGCACGCCAGGAGCGGTTCACAGCCGAGGAGACCGACGTTCTTGTAAATCCCAAGCTTGCCAGCATAAATCGGGCACGCCGTGTAACGGGAGGTGGATCTGCCTACACATGACCTGACGCCAGCAGAGGACATCGCTACATCCACCCTCACCGCTGAAAGGGTTTGGGGGCTTTGAAATCGGACCCAAGAAACGCAAGCAAGGTCCAACCCCAAAGTACTCTTACAAATCAAGTTCACATACATTAAGGTTTCTTGTGAAAACATTTTAATTATTATTTACATAAAATAAACGTAATACAGCCACACAATAAACTTATGAAAATATTTTAATTGTTATTTGCATGATAATTTTTTAACGCAGCCACACAATAAATAAAAACTATCACCACAATGCTCACCACTATGATTCCCCTTATCTCGTGAATTAATATTTTTAAGTGTAACAATTTATGATTTGTAAAAATAACTGTTGCATCTGTGTAGATTAGATGCAAAGTGTATGCGCGTTGTGCACGCTATACATTATGGTCAAGCATGCGCCCTTAAAATAGCATAATGAACAACGCGCAACGCGCCACTGACTTTAGACTAGTTTTTTTTGTTAGTAGCGCAATTGTTTTTTGAAACTGCAAAATAGCATAAGAGATGGTTTGCGCCGCAACACGCCTCCTTTTTGCGCTGAACCGCCCAGGGAGCGCAAGTTCATTCCCTAGTTTGCTGACGTGCGTCTGTGGAGGAAAAAACCCCGCTGTGCGCCGGTGCAAAATACGAATGATACATGCGTCACTGACAAAGTCAATTGCGCTGGGTGCAAGATAGAGCCCATAGTATTCTTTTGTCCTACTATGGAAGTGAATGAGGTCCACAAATTATTTGGTTACTCAAAATATACTTTGTGTTCTTTAGAACAAAGAAATTTATACAGGTTTGTAACAATATGAGGGTGAGTAAATTCAATTTTGGGTGAACTATCCCTTTAAGTAAAGTCTATTAAGTTGCTTAAAGGGATAGTTCACCCAAAAATGAAATTCTGTCATCATTATTTTTTTTTTTTGTCGTATGTTGTTACAAACATGTACACATTTCTTTGTTCACGAACATATTTTAAGGAATATTTGTAACCAAAATTAAACATTGTAACCCCACTCACTTCTATAGTTAGAAATAAGAATACCATGAAAGTGAATGGGGCCTCAAATCGGTTTGGTTACAAACATTCCTCAAAATATCTTCCTTCGTGTTCATCAAAACAAAGAAATTTATACAGGTTTGTAACAACATGAGAGTGTGTAAATAATGACAGAATTTTTATTTTTGGGTGAACTATCCCTTTAATAGGTCTTTCTCAGGTTGTATGCAATAACTGTTTTGTAAGCATTTTTTTTAAGGAATGCAGCTATTGTATGGATGTATCAAGACGCAAAGGTTTATTACCACTAAACTGGTAAAGAAAAGAAAAGTAATAACATTTAAATCTTCTTATAATGTCTTTTTATTATTAGAGAAAATTGTCAAAACATTTTAAAATGATAAAAGTTGGTTCATCTTCAAATATTTTTTCAAATGGTAACACCTAAAAAAATTAATTTTATTCAACTTAAATTTTTCTCCCAATGTGAAATTTTAAGTTGAATAAACGTATTTTTTTTAAGTTGTTACCAATTGAAGTAATTTTATCAATTGATCCAATTTTTCACATTTTACAGTGTAGATGTCACCGGGTGGTACTCTTTCAAAAAGTACACTTTTGCCGCTATATAGAGTGCATATAAGTACCTCAGGGGTACATATTGAAATGTATACAAGTAGGACCTTTTTAAAGGGCACAGCCCCAGTGACAACTTGGGACCATGTACTCCGCATTATTACATTACAACAGACTTTAAGGCCTTCACTGTGATATTTTTGCTTTACTGTATTGTTTAACATGTAAAGCAGCTGAGATGGCATTGTCATTTTTAAGAGGCAACTGTCATCCCACCAACAAATTGGATGTCAAATTGGCTGTTTTCCATGCATGCATTTTGACAATTACATTGTATACCAAACGCCAATTTGCGTGTATTGAGATTATTGGTTTTAATTAATTGATTGCAATCTCCATGATAAATACCCTCTTAATTTGGGCTTTATTACCCACATGTCATTTGTGTGTTGTACCAGCAAATATACAAATTAGTATTAATTACAAAGGACACAATTCATAAGGGAGTCTCCAAACACTTGTGCCTTCAGACATGCTCTTTGTTGCCATCTCAAATTGAATCCGAGCATTAAATTGTGTAGCTACAGTATTGATTACAAACCATCTCATGCATGTGTTTGTCATTGCAAATCCACGATCAGCAAAAAAGCACGCGGCTCTAAAATCTACCCCTGCCGAATGAAATAAACAATATTACAGTTTCTGTACGGTAACCTCTGTCATACAACCAGCCCTATTCCCTAAAAAGAAAAATTAAACAGTGCTGAAATACAAAGACAATCATGCAAATGTACAGTAGGATGGCACAAATGCACAAAAGGCCCCACAAAACAACATGACAAACCAAACATTTTAGTCCCAGAATATTGCACTGAACATAATAGACGGGACAAATAGCACATTTGCTCCTGAAAATACACCTCTTGTGGCTTTTTGCAAGCAAATTATGGAAATTTAAAATGGCTGTCTGCGCTTCCTTCCAGCTGGCATCTCCTAAGTGGATAAAATTCATGCTAAGATAAAAACATAATTTCCCAATTTCTTTGTTGAGCAAAGACAGCATTTTAATCCCATTTATTATTGTGAAGGAGATTCTGGCATTTAAAAGGGGTCCATCTTATGAAGCACACAAAAAGGTGCAGACTAAAACAGGAATGTGTTAAATTTAACAGGAAAAGAGCTTCATTTCCTTAGGTGGGGAAATATTATAAATGACAAGTGAAATGTTGCTTAAATAGCCAGAGAGGAAGTGCACAGCAGCATCTGTTTGGACCTATGCAATGTAACACATTTGATCAATAAGCCCTTTAGATGAACTTCCCTTGCACTTACTAGACTATAAAGTACTCAGATGTTTGTAAATAAGTATAGACCGCATTCAAATAAAGTCAAAGCAAGAACAGGGCATCTCCTCTGCGACTTATCAGTGTCCTTTCCAATTGCATAACATCTTCACTTCCTCAGCACAGATTGAGGACTCGCATCGATCTCACTTACCGTTAGGTGTCCATTTAATGAGCTCGGAAATCAGCAGCCTGGATTTATCACGACCTAAAGGAGACGAAATGTTGTGCATGATTTAAAAAATCAAAGATTCGTCTTTTTGAAAAGGAACTGAATGCTAGTTTGATCAAGGTTTTCGTTTTCATTCACATAGAAACGCATAGTTTGCGCGTGGCCTGAGGTTGAGCGATGAACCAGATTTATACTGATTTATCAAAAGCATATTTAATTGTGAGTAAAAAAAATATTACATTTTATAATTTTATTAAGTAGGCTAAAAAGTTAAGCAGATGTTATTTGCGTATCTTTTAACATCACGTGCACATTGCACAGCCCGTTTATTTTCTTGAACTTGCAATTGTATAAAAATGTCAAAATTATTTTTGTAGACTTTTTATTTTGTAAGGGTCCGATTAAACAAATATTTATATGTGTGCAAAAAGCGTATGATAAATGTTGTAAAAGCAGCAGAAAACTGAAATTAAATATTAATGACGAAATAAAAAGCACATTGCAATAAATTATTCTGGATTTTATTTCTGCATAATTGTAAACAACTAGTTGCACAAAAATCCCCTGAGGATGCTTCATATTTTCGTTGCTGTTAAATGTTTTCACAATGTGCAGCGTATTTACTTCTTCAAACATGCAAAAGAGACAAGATGAAATCATTGTGTCCTGCTGCACTGCCTATAATGAAATCGAATGGCAAACATTATTTAGGCTATATATACACAGACTATGTGCGTGCGCGCGAGAGAGAGAGCGAGCAAGAGAGAGATTGTTATAGGCCTAGCCTACAATTAATTCTATCAATTGTTTATTGTAACACTGTGGTCATGCCAAGCCCCCAAATGAAACAAACCATTAGCTTCATGCAAATTGACTAAAGTTAAAGCATTTCATATAAAACCTTAAATGCCTTTATTTTCCATCCACCATTAATTATGAGTTTCGTAACAATTCACATATGTTGTGAACATGTATATGTTCTCCTGCAATACCTCCAAACTATATGATAGCTAATCAACGACAGTGTAAATATTGATTTAAAGTGTATGTACAGAAAAAACATCACACTGTTTTTTATTCATCACAAGCCGAAGTATCCTCTGAGGTTGTGACTAGACAAATCTACAGATGCAAAAGAAAATCACGATGCCAATTAACACGCCGCGTGCATCCAAATCATGTTGTGCGTGGGTGCGCGCTTTACATTTTTAACATTAATTACATGTTTTTAATCTTCTCAGTCTTTTTCTATGTGATGATGAAGATATCATGATTAATTATTTTTTTTTTTGTGATAATCGAATCAACAAACAAACAAATAAACAGATTTATCCTACTATTTCTAATATATAAAATAATTGGATTTTTTTCTTTCTGATTTTTATTTTACAATGACTTTTATTATGAAGGTCGACGTTCTGGGTTTTCTAGCATGCGGTGACGTCATAGCGATCCAGAAAATTGACAGGCCACCTGCAGGGACGCAGCAAGGCTTTAAAGGGACAGGCATTGGATGCATGGGATGCTTTTGTTACGGCACATGGCAAGAAGACAGGCTGTCATCTTTAGAGAAGCGCTCTCCGCATCTTCACGAAAGCGCATCGGCAAAGACACGTAAGGCATTTTCATTTGACATGTTTTATGTTACGGTCGAAATAGGTTTTCGTGAGATTTAGGTGGGTGGATGATGTCAGCCAAAGATGAGGTGGTGAGAATAGAGTTATCGTATGCTTTTTTGTGTCGTATAAAAACATCTAACCGCCCTAGAAAATCAAAGCTGAGGTATAATCATCGTTAAATAATCTTTATGGGAAATTATTACAAAAACATCTTCATTCTATAGTAGCTATATACGGGTGGTAAACAATTATGAGTTAGAAATGGTTTGTATGTGTATATCAAATTCAACCTCGATGATTTCAATGTCAATGTGTATTTTTTATACCAAATTGCGCGTAAAATATATTTCGTGAAAGTTAGTGAGAGAATAAAGAGGTGTTGGTCCCGATCAACAGGTAGCGGCGTAGTCCGCGTCACTTGTATTATTTTTGATCAAATATGCATGTCAAATCTCGTTGTATGCTTTATGAAACGATTTTATTTCTTTAAAGATTTTAAACCTAAAGGTCAAGAACAGCGACGATTATTCATTCTTAACAATTCTCCTCTATGCTCTGTTCAATCCAAATAATCGCTTTGTACCGCTCAATATGCTTTTGCAAAACTTCTATTGATTATAGAAGAGACGCCCCTGCTAGATACACGAATCCCCATCTGGTGTGTTGACCGAATGACTACAATTAGATTTGAAGAGCTGTTTATTATAGTTATACTTGGCAAATCCAATATCAGAGCAGTCCTCAACATCCTCATCTGTCTGGCGTGGCTAATCATATAGAAGGGTCCTGGTGGCCTTCCCTCAACGTTTAGCTCAAATGTATTCCGATGGCAATTTAATGCAATGAAGTGACATGCTGCTTTGGCAGTACTCCAACCCCTCAGGGTGAGTTCGTGGTCGGATTCGTGCATTCAGCCTATAAGTGGGGAATATGAGAATTCACACATCTCCAGCTGGGCTTGCACAGACAGACAAGATACATTCAACACGCAAGAAAAAAAAGGGAGGTTATTTCTCACACACAAAAAAATTAACTCGCACTGTTTCTTGGTTATGGAGTATGCTGTATTTCTCGGGAAAGCTGTATGTATTGCGCATTCTTTGCACAAGTGTGCAAATCCGTGATTATATTCACATTTTAATGCATTTGGCAGACGGTTTAATCCAGTGGCGGTCCTGGCTAGATTTACGCCCTGGGCGAACCATCCCTTCGCCGCCCCCAGAAAAAAAAATTACCCCCAAATCCCGCCACCAATATGTATTATTTTATTATATATAATCTTAAATACAAAAAGGTAACAAGAACAGAGAAAAACAAGATAAATAAATGTAATACAGTATATAAACACACACACACACACACACACACACACACACACACACACACACACACACACACACACACACACACACACACACACACACACACACACACACACACACACACACACACACACACACACACACACACACACTCCTCATCAGACTACACAACCATGTCTGTTGGCCATGGCTGCTGTGGAAGTATCTGACTCCTCATTTTTGCCAGTGGGTGCTCTAACTCCAAAATATTTCAGAAGTGCCCCTGAATTTACAATTAGTATACAATATGTAAGTTAGATACACTTACATCACACATGCATCATTAAAATGACCATAACACATATTTTATAAGTTTATAGGATGTTAACAAATGCTAAGCATACACTACAAATTATTAAAAAAGTTATATCACTGTGTAGCTTACAAAATGGCATGTCAATTTATATTAGAAGTTATTTAAGTTCACATATAGCGTATATAGCAATAAAAAAGGACACAGTCAGGAAGTCTGTGTGAGTTTGCACTTGTTGTGTTGCAAACACAAACTAGACTGTGTGTTGCCTATGGGTGAATTTAGTTGCATGACATGGTGCCTCAATTCTAATAGTTGCTAGTTCAGAAAAACTAAAACCAAAAAAAACAGTCGTGTTCTGTGGCTAATAGCAACATATTAGCAAGAGGGCGAGGAGCTAATATAAATAACGTTAGCCCAGTGGCGGCGTTTCACGAAAACCTAGGGTATGGCAAAAATTCTCCATTCAAATTACGAATCTATGAAACCACATTATATCCATATGTGTACATACTCCACCAACCTGTATAAAATCATACTATGATTGCACGGATGTACACTTACTGACAACAATACGGAAGCAATACAAATGAAAAACAAAAATAGAAATCATGGTTGTTTAAAATGATTTTCAAATGTTGTCATTCTTAACTAAGTGCAACTCCAGCAACAGATCAACTAAAACAAGATAATATCAAAACATACTGTAACATCCCTTCACAAATCTTGTCATTACAGCCGCCAATAAACACTTATAAAAACACAATAAAGACTTTTAATGATGTGATAGAACACACGTAGTTAACCCAGCCAACCAACTAAGACTAAAACACTAAATAAAACTTAGTAAAACAGGGCTAAATGCAAAAACAAGTCTTACCTTTTGTCGTCGTGCAGTTTTTATTCCACAAGTCGCCATATTCAAAAACGCGCGCAAATAATTAATACAATTCACTTCGACTGCGATACAATTTCCCAGTGTAAGATAACATGTTTATTTATCCACAGAGAACAAATCATTTTACTTCTGGAATAATGTATGCAATATGCATTGCGCGAGTGTGGGGGAGAACCATGAGTCTGTTTGAATGTTAAAAAAAAGGAGTTTACTTGCGAAAATAAAGATTATAACAACAGCGGTCATTATGAGACCTCCTGCACAATTCAAGCTGCGCTGCAAGAACGACAGGTTGATGACATCAAAGTACCGCGAGGGTGAGGCGAGAAATCATCGGAAGAGTTTGCTTTCAAACCGCTCTCGCGGCACGTTGATGTCATCCACATGTCGGTTCCTATATTATAGCATGAAGTCGAGCACACGCGTAAATTATCCATATTAGTGATGTACCAATGTTCAGATATGTTCTACTGAAAATATTTAACATTATTTTTAATAAGCTTCATTATAGCCTGTTGATTTCTGGTGTTTTGTCTGAATGCGTAGATGACTCTACAGATTTTTTTTTTCACAAAATCCAATTGATAACATGTTCGTAGGTATATGGGTCTATGTTCATTTTAGGAATGAAAAATACAATTTATTTGGAAGCAGACGCAGCAGTTTGTGTTGTGTGGCCTCTGGCCTGGGATCAGTCTATACCTCGCTCGCCCCCTATAAGGCGAGCGAGCGATTTGCAGTCGCAAGTTGGCCCGCCCCTTTCTCCTGTGCCTTTTCTGACACACACACAACCTGTGTATATGACTCTCAGCACTAACTTGACATGGAAATGAGCGTTAGTCTAAAAAAACGCTTTGATGTTTTTTTTTTTTTTTTTGAATGCGCTCGTGCGCCCTCACATAGATTGCGCCCTGGGCGTTCGCCCACATTGCCCATAGCAAAAACCGGCCCTGGTTTAATCCAAATTGACTACATTTTTTGTAAATGACAATTCAGCTACATACGAATATAATGTTTTTCCTGCAAACATGCTGAAAAGTAGAGTGAAAAACAACAAGAAAGATGAATGAACTCCTAACACCCTGAAAACAACATGCCTAAAATACATACATAAAATAATATGCGAGGAAAGGGCGCGTGTAATTAGCTTCCGCCGGATATGCGCCAGGCGTTTGCGCTTCGATCAATTTTCAGCACCACGGTGGTGGACAGCACCCGACCTCGCGCACAGAAAGAGCGAGTCAATGGAAATCATTTTCAACACCACGGGATCAGCACCCGGGACCATTTAACAAATGAATGATTTATTCAGAACAAGACACATTCATTTTAAAACCTCCCTCACATCCATAAAAAATAAGTTTGCCCCCCTTGATTTCATTAGTTTAATTGGTTTAGTGCTCCTGCAGCTAAAACGGTGGAGCATTACGTTAGCAACGAGTTCACTATAAAAAAAAAATGCTGGGTTGTTTTTAACCCAAGAATTGGTGAAATATGAACAAACCCAGCTGTTGGGTTTGAATTAACCTTTGCTGGGTTCTTTCCATACAAAATGCTGGTTTATTTTAACCATCCCAGTCTTTTTAAAGTGTAGGATACTAAAGAATCACACAAAGTGATAAAATGTATATGCACTGTAAATCAGTTTTGTATAGTTATTTTACAATCATTTAGAACTTATAAGAATATGGTTAAGAGCTCTTAGTTGCTACTTTTTTCCACAAACAAACAGACGAACAAATGAAACTAAAAACACGAATTTTGTATGTATTTGTCAGCTGAACGATAAATCTTGAACAGACTGAGGTGTAGGCTGCTAAATCCAGTCATAATTAAACATTTCTTGCGTGGGGCTCAGTGACGAACCACCGAAGCGCGGAGCAGATGTTCAGAACCACCTGTTACATGCTGACCCGTTCACATTGCATATCCTGAAATCCTTAAAAAACATTGCACTGTTTTATCTCTGAGGACATGGAGAAAGCAGAAGCAAGTGGCTTTAATTGTAACTTTTTTATTTTGATTTTGGCAAGCCCATCGCATTTTCACTCTGGGCAATGTCGATAAGCACTTTTCATTAAAAACTATGTAAAGCAATCATCTGTCAGGATATTTAATTAAGTAGGCTGCAGGTACAGACCACAGACTAGAAAACATTATATATAATTTTAAATATTAAACTTTTGTATAGCTGTACTCTAATAGCCATGTTAATAAAGCGCATTGGACTTAATTTAATTAAATCGGAGTCTCTCATACATCAAATTAATAGGACTTGCACAATAACACACAATCAAAAAAAAAGAAAAAGCTTAGTTTAGAGCAGCAAGCTGCAAAATTATCGACGACTCCTCGCTGCGTCATGCACGAGTAATAATTCGTCGATCACGTGCTGTGGATGCGCTCGCGCGAGCAGGCGGAGGTGACAGGTTGTCTGTGAGCGTCGTGATGACACGTTTACACAGAAAAACACTTCCAGAAATGGCAGCCCAAATGGTCCGGTGGTCTGTACTTGCAATGAAGGGGAGGGGGACATTAAGAGCAGGTGTTCAAACAAGTGGATATGCGCGTGTGCGCAATTAATGCAATTACGCGCAGCCTGGTAACGTCAAAATGCCTCAAATACGACGTGTTGGCTTTTCACGCGAAGGTAAACAAGCCTTGTCAACGCTAAACAAAACGTAAAACCACGGTTTTGTGTCTTTATCGTTTTCAACAGATGCTTTTTAGTCGCCAGTGCTTTTATTGCTACAAAAAAGGCAAACATTATGAAATAACACCTGTGTAAAGATATAAATCTTAAGAGAGCCTGTGTTTGCTTAGTTGCCCAGGGGCATCAGGCTCCTCATAGATGGTGTTCGAGATCACTGCACGCTTCTCTGAATTGGATTTTCGGCTTCAGTGACCTTGGACGTTTCCCTTGTTAATAGATTGCATGTCATTCGTATACTGTTGATCTTTCAGAGTGATATTAGATATTAGGTTTGCCTTCTGTAATATGTGGAATCTACCCAAGCATCATCCAGACTTGAAGGGCCTTTTAACACTCACTCTCCTCCTCCCTAACCTTGAGATCTTGGCATCTGATGTATAGATGAGCATCTGATGAATGCATCAGAGCCAGAACGCACATGCGTTGCGCTGCAAATGTAGCGATGTCAAAACATGACAGAATGTGCATAAAAGCAAAGGCCATTTGGGATTGTGTTGGAAGTGTGAATAGAATCAGGCAACACCAGTGACAGACTAACAGCGAAAGATGCAGGAGATGATGTACTGTAGAGTCTTGGAGCAAGGTTTGATCTAGCCCAGCTGTCCGCTGGAGGACGGGAGAAGCTGGGAATGTTGGTAGGTCGCCAGGGAAGACAGAGTAAGGCTTCAGTCTGCATCCATTACAGAATTAATTCAGTAACTGCAGTTGCTTTTGAAAATACTTATTTTTTTATTAAAAGAAAAACAGACCAGTTTTTCTTACCCGTCCAGCCTCAGCCTGAAATGAAATATCTGAAATCCAGGTTTATGAGATAAATTTGATTTAACTGATTGATATTGCATTGATTTCAATCTTTGACATGATCAGTTAATATTGAAGATATCAAGGTTATATTTTTACAGAATGCTCTTTACGTTATGTAGAATGAGTTAAATAATGTTATCTGGGTTTTTTAAATTTCTAAATAACAATAATAATCACATCAGTAAGCATGTTTTGTATCATCTAGATTACGATGTAAATGCTTTCTGTCTAAGGTAAAATAGTTATTCATGGTCCAGCATTTCCCTCCACGGAGAACTAAGCACACGGATCCCAAGGGGCTAAGAAGCTCGGTTTTCCTCCCAGTGACAGAGTGTCTGTTAGGCCGTGCAATTGAATTACAAAGCAGGAAGTGCACAGGACTAAGATCATCCACATCGAAGAGATTGTGCATGCATGTCGTGCAAATCAGGGCATGCAGGCAGAGAAACCATGTAGAGTTATTGCTGTTTATTGCAATAGGTTTTAAACGCAAAAGAGACTAAAATGAATGTGAATCGATATGTGCGTTTATGCATTATGTAACCATTTTATTTTTTCATTTCAGGTCTTGGGTACACAATAGTTGGGCAGAACAGGTTGTGCGTAAGTATGAATTTCATTATCTTAACATCACATTTCAAAATACTTATTTTTATTTGCACTGCAGTATTAAAATCCTGACCTATGCGCCTACCTAAGCCCCACCTATTGAAACAATGCATTCAACCTTTTAGTCCCGGTTGCCCTGGTTACGGCCACTTATCAAGGAGAGGTCTTAAAGATCAAACAGGTGTGGTATCCAGTTGCCGCGATCCTCCCGTTGCTATGGACCTTTGTTCGGCGCCGTGCACAGGTGCACGCCAAAGGCACGGAGCGCCGTGAGTGTACACAAAAACAAGATGCGGGGACAAAAAGCATTTTACCTCACCGCTGGTGCTATGAACTGCCCAGCGACCTATCTGTGCCTCAGGAATCGGAATGGGGGTGGGGGGCAGGTGGATGAAGGGCAGAATAGGAGGGGGTGGGCGCAGCAAGAGGTCTTTACTCTATCTACTTCTTTCCTACCGATACGAACCACTCTGAGATACACCCAGCCAGCGGGGGTCCGACACACACTCCCCCACGCACTCCCTCCGTTCATTCGCACACAATAACACAGAGTCACATGACATGGCAACTAAATATTGTCTGATCCATCTGAAGCGTTGACAGTAGCACAGAATTGAGCGATTTTTGACAATCACTCAATTTGCATGACTGTCTCAACCAACCTTTTCTTTGTAGTGTTAGGAACCAAGTGTTTGATAACTTTAGCAAACATGACGCTGCCAGGAAAGCCATACCATGCCTCCGTGTTACATTTTTACCATTTGATTAACAGGAGATGTGGCTTAACGCTAAACACACCGCTGTGTTGTATTTAGGGCGCTGACCAAAACAGACAATCGGATTTGAGCTCAATTTGTATGAGGTCATCTGACATCATTGCGACATTGTGCTGTTTAGAAAATGGCAGAATTGATTTTTGCAGCCATAAAAACAGGCTTGGACGGTTTGCCGTGGACGTACAATAGATGTAATATGATTGTAGCAAGGGAAAACATTGCCTGAATTGCAGCTTCAAGAAGGAGGTTTCGCAACGCTGTAGCACTTTCATGAATGAGGCGTCTTTAAATAGACCAGGCAATTTTCGGTGAAGTTCTGTGAAATTTGTAAACCCATCCAGCACCGTTCGTAATTACAGCGAATGAGAACAACCGTGAGTAGAATTATGTAGAGAATTATGATAGACAAATGAAGAAACGCTACCGTAGATACCTGCACTTTTACGACTGCCAGTCAACTACAATTTTATTTTTGTCAACACACCTCGGAGAAGCAGATTGGGGGGTGCAGAACAAACACGCCACCTCCACATCTCTCTAATTTCACTGTAAAATAAAAGGGAAAAACGGTAAAAGGCCGTTCGACTGGGCTCCTGGGAGAGAACATGTTCAGGTAATTAAATGTAGCTTCACTCAGCCCCCTTGTCAAGGCAATTACCTTAAATCATATGCTCTTACCCACGTTAATTACCGGGAAATCGGTCTGTACACCACCGACTGACAACCACACTCGGGCTCGAACATATTTACAACAATAACAATTATCCTATGTACCGTTACATCATTGTTCAAAACAGATGTTGCCTGTGAATTGTAACTAAAGCTATTAAAATTGAAATTTGGGGGGTATAAAGAGCTCTGTTCCTTTAAACCATGATGTCAGATGTACAGATGTTTCTTATTTTTAAATGTAGAAATATCATCCCAAGTAATCCGGCTATTTTAGATAAAATTGATAAAATTGTTAGAGGATATTGTAATTAAAATGAAATATAGAGACAGAAGACTGTGTAAAGACTGTGTATAGAGACTGTGTAAAAATTGCAGATTTGTATTAAATTAAAGCCGCAGGTGACACTTTTTGGGTTATTGTAAGTGTAAGAAATGACCGTTATATAATTATAAATCTTATTGTCAGTGTCAAAGTCGAAGAACTGTGTAGAAATGCAATGGAGATAGATAGATAGGTTTAGTACTTAGGTTAGACAGGTTTAGACAGAAAGACAGATAGATAGATACTAATAAGTACTAAAGCAACGCTATGTTAACCTAATAGGTAGGTAGGTTAGGTGGGTGGATAGACAGATAGACGGATAGACAGATAGACGGAAAGACAGATAGATAGACAAACAGACAGACACATAGGTACTAACCAGTACTAAACCTATATTAACCGAATAGATAGGTAGGTGATGGACAGACAGATAGATAGATACTAACCAGTACTAAACCTATATTAACCTAATAGATAGGTAAGTGATGGACGGACAGATAGATAGATGTATACTAACAAGTACTAAACCAACGCTATATTAACCTAATAGGTAGGTAGGTTGATGGATAGACAGATAGACAGATCGACAGAAAGACAAATAGATAGACAGACAGACACATAGGTACTAACCAGTACTAAACCTATATTAACCTAATAGATAGGTAGGTGATGGACAGACAGATATATAGATACTAACCAGTACTAAACCTATATTAACCTAACAGATAGGTAAGTGATGGACGGACTGACAGATACATAGGCACTAACCAGTACTAAACCTATATTAACCTAATAGATAGGTAGGTGATGGACAGACAGATAGATAGATACTAACCAGTACTAAACCTATATTAACCTAATAGATAGGTAAGTGATGGACGGACAGATAGATAGATGTATACTAACAAGTACTAAACCAACGCTATATTAACCTAATAGGTAGGTAGGTAGGTTGGTGGATAGACAGATAGATGGATAGAAAGATCGACGGAAAGACAGATAGATAGACAAACAGACAGACATATAGGTACTAACCAGTACTAAACCTATATTAACTTAATAGATAGGTAGGTGATGGACAGACAGATAGATACATAGGTACTAACCAGTACTAAACCTATATTAACCTAATAGATAGGTAGGTGATGGACGGACAGATGGACGGACAGATAGATAGATATATACTAACAGGTACTAAACCAACGCTATATTAACCTAATAGGTAGGTAAGTCGGTGGAGAGATGAAAAGATAGATAGACAGATAGATAGACAGACAGACAGATACATAGGTACTAACCAGTACTAAACCTATATTAACCTAATAGGTAGGTGATGGATGGACAGATAGATAGATAGATAGATAGATAGATAGATAGATAGATAGATAGATAGATAGATAGATAGATAGATAGATAGATAGATAGATAGATAGATAGATAGATACTAACCGGTACTAAACCAACGCTATATTAACCAAATAGGTAGGTTGGTGGATAGACAGATAGACGGATAGACAGATAGATGGAAAGACAGATAGATAGACAGATAGACAGACAGACACATAGGTACTAACCAGTACTAAACCTATATTAACCTACTAGATAGGTAGGTGATGGATGGACAGACAGACAGACAGACAGACAGACAGACAGACAGACAGATAGATAGATACTAACCAGTACTAAACAAACGCTATATTACCCTAATAGGCAGGTAAGTAGGTTGATGGATAGATGGATAGAAGGAAAGATGGATAGACAGATAGATTGACAGACAGACAGACAGACAGACAGACAGACAGACAGACACATAGGTACTTACCAGGACTACACCTATATTAACCTAATAGATAGATATGTGATGGGCAGACAGATAGATAGATACTAACCAGTACTAAACCAATGCTATATTAACCTAATTGGTAGGTAGGTAGGTAGGTTGGTGGATAGACAGATAGACGGAAAGATGGATAGACAGATAGATAGATAGATAGATAGATAGATAGATAGATAGATAGATAGATAGATAGATAGATAGATAGATAGATAGATAGATAGATAGATAGATAGATAGATAGATAGATAGATAGATAGATAGATAGATAGATAGATAGAAAGACAGACAGATACATAGGTACTACTTACCAGTACTAAACCTATATTAATCTAATAGCTAGGTGATGGACGGACAGATAGATACTAACCAGTACTAAACCTATATTAACCTAATAGATAGGTAAGTAGGTGGATAGACAGACGGACGTACAGACAGATAGATACTAACCAGTACTAAACCAACGCTATATTAACCTAATAGCTAGGTGGATAGACAGACAGACAGAAAGACATATAGATAGATAGACATATACTAACTAGTACTAAACCTATATTAACCTAATGGATAATTAGGTAGGTGTATAGATAGACAGACGGACGGACAGGCAGATAGATACTAACCATTACTAAACCAACGCTATATTAACCTAATAGGTAGGTAAGTAGGTTGGTGGATAGATGGATAGACAGATAGATAGAAAGACAGACAGATACATAGGTACTACTTACCAGTACTAAACCTATATTAACCTAATAGGTAGGCGATGGACGGACAAATAGATACTAACCAGTACTAAACCTATATTAACCTAATAGATGGGTAAGTAGGTGGATAGACAGACTGACGGACGGAAGGACAGAGAGATAGATACTAACCAGTACTAAACCAATATTAACCTAATAGGTAGGTGAATAGATAGACAGAAAGACAGATAGAAAGCCAGTACTAAACAAATCTATATTAAAATCATTAAGATTTGCCACTTTACATGGAAAATGAGGCTTACTGAGTGACTCACAGTATGTCAGAATCCAGGTTATAGGAGTGTTTCTATAGGGGCTTTGTACTGTAATAGAAGAACTGTGCTGTAAAACCACAGGCACACACAGTTTGCTATCCGCACAGCAGCTTTCTCAACCCCGCCCAGCAGCGCTCAGAGAAACTCAGCGAGAGAGGGCTTCAAGCATCTCTGCTTCCTTCAATAATAGAGAGAGATGGGGAGCAAACAGGAAGTGGGAAGTCACCTTTGTCCCTGTAAGTCACCCGCCTAATCAGCTCAGATCAGGGCCTGCAGATAGAGGAAAAGAGTGAGAACGGTAATAATTTTAAGGGGTGAATGAACAGACACTTAAGGTGTTTCTGCTATGTACTGTTCACTGGATGTGAAGGGAATCAAATTAGGAGGAGGGTGACGGGGGCTGTGTGGCACGGTTAGTGTGCTTCTTTAAAGAAACATATCGATCATTGATTGCCTTTGGAGAAGATTAAAGCCGTTTTGATGTACCGTAGTCACAGATAGTCATTTTGTAACATGAAAGGTCTTTTTGTCTCGAGAATGGGAATTAATGCAATAAAATAAATTATTTATTGCACATTTCTGCAGCTCTTGGCATACTCTATAAAAACAGAAACTAATTTTAATAAACTAAGAAACAAGAACAGATATCAAATTATAAAAAGCCTGTTTTGTATTGTGTGCTTACCTACGGTATATACCTGCAAACATTATCTGAATTAATTAAAATCATTGGGATTTGTGACTTTACATGGAAAATGACGTATTCGTAGTTAATGCCTGAATAATTGCATTTATTTATTTCTTAGCAGTTAGTCATTACCGACGTAGTGCATCTGCTGTGGAACATTTCCATTTAAACATCTCAATCTGACTCAAACCCTCCCCTGACAACATTTCTCTTCACTAACCAACGTCATTATCTACCTCCTTAGCTCCATAATCGTCCGCCCTAATGCATATTTTAATTGTTTTCTTCAATACCTTTCTTAACACATGAGTTGAGAAGGATAAAAGTACCATTAAACGCAAACCTCTTCATCTGCCTGACCAGCTATTCGAGGTCTCCATTAGCGAAATACGATAAATCCGTCTGACGTCTAAACTGTCATGTTCCGGTGCCTATAAAAACCTTGCTCAACAATCCAAAAAACGAAGACAATTGATTTTCCTCTGCCAAGAATGACTGTAATAAAGTTTTACAAGCATGACGAATCTCTGAGGTTATGATCTATGCACACGCTCAAAAGAAAAGGATTTTTCTCTCTCCGTTGAATCGGCTTTAGACAAATGGCTACGACAGAATAATTGGACATTAGTCTTAATTCAGATGTTATAGAAGCTGAATTGAATGCTTGCTCCTCTTGGCTGGACACCGAGCTTTTTCTCTCCACGCGCCACATTTCATTTTTCTAATTGTACTCGGTGAAAAGCGGACATGCTAAAGTGAAAAGCATAATTTAACGGGCCCTAATAAAAGATTACTATTCAACATAGGGCCCATTATTTTCCAGCTGGACTCCCGACCGCAGACAAATAGGAATGGTACTTTCACCTTTTCCCTTTTTTCTCACTTGCTCCCACTTCTCCGGTATCTTAAGTAAACGTATAAGTGCATGCGAAAACCGGTTCGTCTACTTAAGGAAAATTGGAGGAAACCAAGAATAAAAGAAGGCTGGATTTTATTCATATGAACCGAGGAGCCTATTATAGCTAATATGGTTTTTTTTAATGGGAAAAACCATAGTTGATCCGAGCTAATTTCCCGTGTGCGGCTTGGGCTCTGAAAGTAATCCATCACCTCAGTATGAGGCAGTGCCGGAGAGTGGCCACGTCTCTAATGAAGCTCTCCTTCAGAGATCTAGAGAATCGCGCTGTCAGTCTCCGCTCAATGCCATATCAAACACAATGGTCCGCCGATTGTTGCTTTCTCTTTGTACGTGCTAACCCAAGCAGGGCCTTATACAAAATGAATGGGCCGATGTAACCCTAGATTCGCAATCCCCTCCCGTCCCAAAACACCTGTCAGTCACGCTTTTGTTGTCGGGTACAGGTGAGTTTGACTGAGTACGGTGTACATGCTATATGTATTTTTGTCCGAGCTCAGCAGAGATGGATGAGAAAAAAAACGTGCTGTTTGCTTTACGCCGCGTGTGCCGTGTCACCGGTTGAAGTGTTCCTCTGATCAAATGAGCACCTTCTTTTGGACTCCATGTCTAAGGAGGGTTTTCTACCGGATTTTTGTTGCTTTGTTGGAGCCCTCCACCCTCCGGCCTGAAAGAAAAGAGAGTGTTTCTTTGGCAGAGAGGGGGTCACACTTCACTCGCCTGTGTCGGGCGAGGAAGGTAGAACTAAATGCACTCAGGCATCCTTCTTGAAATGTCACTATCAAAGGTCTAGGATGCGCGTGCACACGTGGAGAGGTTTTTTGCTAAATTACGTGCGAGCTATAAGACAGCTTCCTTGCTGTTTCTTTATAGTGCATCGATCTGTCATCTCAAACTGATGACTTCATTATTTCCCAAAAGGCTGGCGTTAGGTGGGATTAGGTTGTGGGCTTGCTTAACCGAGTGCCGTGCAGTTTATGGCTGGCTTTTATACCCAAGGCCGTTAATGTTAATTCAGCGAATGCAAACAGATCTGGCTGGAAATATATTGCTGCTTTGTTGACCGTAATTTTAAGTCTTGACACCAAGACAAGCTATTTGTCTGTCAACGCCGAATGAGAAATTGATGCGCAGCGTGACGCAATCACAGCCTATCAGGAGATATTTGATGATGTATGATATAGTGACTTGTAAGGAGGTGCAGGATTTCCGACCAATACATTTTGGTGTGATGCTGCAGATTAAGAAACCAAGTGGTTTCTTTAATATTTACAATCATATACTTTAAATTTTAACTAACATTGTGTGCTAGTTTTTGAAGAATGCAATACGGTCTGCACATCCAGACCAGCCAAAATTGGGTTCAATGAATAATAAATCGTGCTGGGCAAAGATTAATCACGATTAATCGCATACAAAATATAGGTAAATTTTTGCATATTATGTGTGTGTGTGCTGTGTGTAATTATTATGTATATTTAAACACACTCACATACATATATACATTTCAGAATATTTTTATTTATATAAATTTTATTTATTTATTTATTTATATATAATATATAAAAATATAAATAAATATATATACACATGTAAATGTTTCTTAAATACATACATGAATGTGTGTGTATTTATATACACATAATAATTACAAACAGCACACACTTGTATATTACACTAAAAATCACTTTTATTTTGTATGCGATTAATCACGATTAATCTTTGCCCAGCACTAAAATCACAGAAAAAGCAACAAAAAAGAACGCAAACTGATTAAAATGCTCCAAATATAATTTAATAGTGAAACGTTTTGACCTACAGGTCTTCATCAGTCACATAGTTTTTTGTGCTAGTCATAAATTTAATTTAATTTACCCACCAAAGTGTGATGCTGCAGATTAAGAAACCAAGTGGTATCTTAAATATTTACAATCGTATACTTTACATTTTAACAAAAATTGTAGTTTTTGAAGAATGCGAAAAGGTCTGCACATCCAAACCAGCCAGAATTGGGTTTAATGAATAATAAATAGTGCTCGGAAAAGATTAATCGCGATTAATCGCATACAAAATAAAAGTACATTTTTGAATAATATGTGTGTGTGTGTGTGTGCGGTGTGTAATTATTATGTATATTTAAACACACTCACATACATATATACATTTCAGAACATATTTATTTATATATAATTTTTTTAAATCTATATATAATTTAGAATATATAAAAATATAAATAAATATATAAATATATACACACACACACACACACACACACACATGTAAATGTTTCTTAAATACATACATGAAAATGTGTGCATTTATATATACACATAATAATCACACAGCACACAATTGTATATTATGTTAAAAATCACTTTTATTTTGTATGCGATTAATCGCGATGAATCTTTGCCCAGCACTAAATCACAGAAAAAGCAGCAAAAAATCACGCAAACTGATTAAAATGCTCCAAATATAATTTAATTGAGCAACGTTTTGACCTACAGGTCTTCATCAGTCACAATGTTTTTTCTGTGCTAGTCATAAATTTAATTTAGCATAGTTTATGTTTTTTAATATAGGCTAGGTTAAAGTCACAATGAGAGTGAAGTAGCGATTGTCTTATTATGCCCGTCATGACGTATATGTCCGAGTGAAAAGGCTTGTAGGGCGGGACTTGAATTCGTACATCGAGAATTGATTGGATTGTTGGAAATTGGATAATTTTGCTATTTGCTAATCGCTGCAATCTTTTCCCGGGCCTCGCCCACCCAGCATACCCCATGACTTGAACTAAAGAGAGATCGTTTCGAGGAGGGGAGGAGATTAGCGTTTTTGATTAAAGACAATGAAGCTCACAGATAAGTCTAATTTAGATAATTTATTAAACATACCACAAGTTTTAATTTAAATTTCATTGTGGCTATAAAACCTAATATGCAGCTTTCATAAAATCATGTAAAGAAAAAATATATTGATGTGCATCATAAAGGCATTCACAGCCAACAGCACTATACAATAATTCCTCACAAATACATTTATTTCTACCTTTATCCATAAATCTACATTTAAAGGTTTTTCATCTTGGTCCATTCTTTATTATTCACACCCAACCAGAACCCTCCAGGCACACCTGTTATTAAAACTAGAGACTTGATGGCTGAATCATCTTTCATTTTGAGCCTCATCGCACCGGGCACGAGGACATGAGGTTGCCACAGTAGCCTTCAGACACGGGCGACATTTTGCAAGGTGTGTGAAGTCTTTTCGGTGGAAAGGGCAGGTGCGCTTCAGGTAATACCACATTATGAGCTTGCGGAGTCTGGATTTTTCTGGATTCAGCAAGCTTTGGTTTAGGTTTCTTGTGAAGCTAAAAGCACACATATGGAAGGAGAGCATCGGGTTATTCAATTCAGTCTGAGCTCCTGTGAATTATGTGCAAGACATGCTGATGGTTTTATCCCAGCAGCCCCATAGGACATATATTGGGAAAGATTATAGAAAGCCTCAAGTAAATCTTGTCTCATTCCAATAAAATGACTTTATTTAGGAGTTGCCTCTGTTTATCTCCTCAGAGTAACCACACATCACAGAGAAGATGTTTGGTCGTGGTTTGGGACGCTGTGGAAGACTAGTGATTTTGTTGTTGTTCCTTTTACTTTCTGACAACAAGTCACAGTCTACCTCAGTGCCCAGGTCGCTTGACTAATGGTCTGGTTAAGCGGAGGTCACGTGACCAGATAAGAGGCTCGTCTCCGACCAGATGCGTTTGTTTTCACCTTCATTAAACCAAGCAGGTAAGTCTAAGCAAACGCTGATAATGAACTGTGTTGCGGACACGCGGCTTTTAACAATGCATCTGATTAACTGGCTTCGGTTCAGGAATTTATCAGAAAATGTTTAATAAATTGAGTGTTAATTTTATTTCTGCTGCATGTAGCAAATATCCCTGTAGGACCAGATTGCACGAGGCTGTTTTTTCTCGACGAAGCAACTTAAGGCTGATGTGGTCTTGTGTAGGAGGGCGATATGTTTCAAGGCCTCGAGCTCTGAGCTGATCTTTTATTCATGTAAACCTTGTACAGTTCTGATGAATCAATTATCTCCGATGCAATTCGCTTTTGTGTCGTCTGTTACATGATATGCATTGAGTATTTTTTTTTTCATTTCAAACAGATTAAAAGCATCGTACACTAAAGCTTGTCTGAACTGACTCTTTTTTTATTCTTTTATTTAACAAGGCGCATGTTGCTTGCACACAAATCGAAATAACTCCTGTTGCTTTATTAATCAAATCACCCGAGGTTATTAATCTAGTCCCTCTTAATTAACAGGCCATAGATAGGTGAATTGCAGCATTTGTAATGGCATTGTGCACATGATGGATACACACAGACCAATAAAAGCCTTTGGTAATGGCTTCGCTGTGACTATGAATATGCATTAGCCCGGCGAATGATGAACAATGAGAGTGGGTGTTACCTTCAACTCTCACCAAACGGTGTAGGATGTTGCCGTGGCAACTACCATGGCAACCCCGCGCTGAATTACTAGCCTCGGCCTTGAGAGGGGCTGTTGTCGACAATACTCCCTGCCTGCTTTTATCATGCTAAAACTATGGAGTGCAGTAGGTTATTACCACTCTATTACTTTAAGAGTAATTCATTTAATAAGATATCAGTCCTCCTCCCCGAATAAACAGCCCATTCAGGGTCAGGACGAACCGCGGATTGATCCACGTGAACTAGTTCACTGTTATTCAAAGGAAAATGGTTTGGAAATTGAGAGAGACCATTTTCATTTCCAATGATGCTTCACATTATGATCAAATCTTTCCTGGGATTCGACCCTGGTGATGGGTCAAAGGATTTCAATTACTGCTGCATAAGCTCTCAACATCCAGTGGCTGGTTTAGATGAACAGAGTTCAACAGGTTCCTCGTGGCATAATTTCCAATTGCACCCATAAGACCTCAGACAAATATTTTAGAGTAAACACAGTTTTCATTTTGAAACACAAAATAAGGTTTTAACCCTTTGATTCATGAATTATTCAATTAGTATTAGAAAAATAAGAGTAATATTATTTGTTACTAATTCAGTATCCTTTATGATTTTTAACAGACTTACACTTTAGCCAATGTAAATATTACTCCGATAAATAGTGCATGGAATATGAACATGTCAGACATACCGAACTATATATATATATATATATATATATATATATATATATATATATATATATATATATATATATATATACCCATTTAAGGTAATACGATCTCGATTTATTTTGTTCAATCTTGCACAATTAAACCTTTTATAGTTTCATAGCATAATAATCAAAAATCCCAACTGCTACCAGGAAAGAAATCCTTAAGATCTGGTAGCTGTTTTTAACTGTTTCTGAAAAAAAAATGTTCAGAAACAGCCCTCATATGCTATGTTTATATGCACAAAATTGTGTCAATCCGACTGAATTTAATACGATTGAAGTTTACGACAATACAGCTTACATGCAACCTAAATATTTCAATCTGATTTACATGTTCGTTTACCAGGGGCGTGTCTAGAGGGGGGGCATGGGGTGGCACCGCCCCCCCTTGGAATATGATTGGCCCCCCCTGGTGCCCCCCCTCCAATCTCATTGGGCCAGCTAGATTTACTGTCAACCTGAAAATGCCCACCGCACCATTGGACCAGAGAGCTGTCAATCACTGTTTGATTTGAGACTCGCGCGAAGACGAAGCGAGCAGAGTAGTTGCGCGTTTTTAAAACAGGAGGAAAGAGACACCATGACACCCACCACACCATTGGACCAGTTGTCAGACACCCACCACACCATTGGACCAGTTGTCAATCACTGTTTGATTTGAGACTCGCTCGAACGCGAAGGCGAAGCGAGCACAGTAGTTGCGCGTTTTTAAAACAGGAGGAAAAAGACACCACGACACCCACCGCACAATTGGACCAGTTGTCAATCACTGTTTGATTTGAGACTCGTGCAAACGAGAAGGAGGGCGCCCCGCCACAGACTCAACAGCCGCCACAGACTCAACACTGGCACAAATCAAAAAGATTTTCCATGATTACCATTTACATTTTATTTTACTATTTAAAACGGCTTCATGTGCTTTTGCAAGCGCTCAGCAGCGCCTCTCTCTCTCTCTCTCGCGTGCACGCTTTCTCACTGCTGCGTGCGGAACCTCGACAGTGCCTCTCTGACACTGAGTGAGGGAGTTAAAAGTTGGCGGTGTTTCCACCTGGGTTCCTCTGTTGTCTTTTCACGTAAAAGTTAACAGCCAACAGATGTTACTGACAGAGAATACGGTTGATCGAGTATTATGACTTAACGAAAGGTTAGTGTTTTCCCCCCCACACACACACACACCAGTTCTCTGTGTACGAGCTCTCTCTCTCCCTCCCTATGGTGCGGTATGCGCGGGCACGCTTAACAGTATTCTCTGATATTTTTGAATTTGCGCTGAATTGCTATGCGCGATCTACAATAAAACTATCACTCGCATTTAAAATTAAAAGCGCTCATAAACACAATCAGATGAGAAGAGCAACCTTGCATGAGACACACAGGTAATCCGAAATCACCTCGTATCAGCTCTTCAATGTAAATTGTATCAGACAATGTCACATTTAAATTAGGATTTTAGCAGTATAAAGTAACAGCTGGTTGGATTAAACACGAGGTGTTATTGGGTCGTGTTAGTCACTAGCTTAAACTCTTTCTTGTTGTCTGACAACAGAACAGATAATATGTAAAAAATAGCATTCAGTTGTGTTAAAATACAATGTAGGCTAATAAACAATGAAAGTCAGATCAGACAGAGTAGAAAAACAAAATCCTGATATGTCAGAATGTTAACTAATACCAGCTACACGCAATGTACTTAAAGGAACAGTTCACTTAATTTAAATGGTCATATACATAAACTTGTTTCAAACCTGTATGAGTTTCTTTCTTCTGCTGAACACAAAAAAGAAAAGAGTTAAGAATGTCTGTAACCAAACTCAGTTGATGGATCCCATTGACTTCATAGGAACAAAATAACATGCAGTCAATGGGGTTCATCAACTTTCTGGCTACTAAGATTCTTCAAAATATTTTATTTTGTGTTCAGCAGAAGAAAAACTCATACATGTTTGAAATAAGTTTAGGATGAGTAAATTATGACAATTTATTTAAAGTGAACTATTCTGGAACAGAACTGTTGTTTAATCCATGCAAAATACAAAAAATTAATACCATCTATATTAGAGCACGTGGCATTGCACAAGAACCATGCTTAATATTTTCTAAACCAGTATTTATTTTCATTTGAATTTTTTGATTGGCCCCCCCTGACTGGTTCTTGGTCCCCCCTGTGCCCCCCCATTTATAAAATCCTGGAATCGCCCCTGTCGTTTACATGTACATTTTACATATTCCGAACCGAACGTCTGCGCAAGCGCACAGACAGGGTTGCCAGCTTCGCCTATCAAACCCATCCCCATGGACATTCAAAACTAGCCCAAAAGAATCCCAATGACTATTCACAGTTCAAATACCAATAACTAATGAACAAAATCCTTTCATCTTTAACCCGCAGGAAAAAACAACAACCCATAGAAACAGTTTAAACCCAAATCTGAACTGAAAAAAGCAGAGGACTTGCAACGTCACCCAGCGCACAGCAACTCTCGTCGAGTTTAGACTTCATTTCTGGATAAATGTACAAAGCTTGAAGAAAGCTGTTCTTAAGAAGTTTTCAGATATAGGCAATGAAAACACAATTTTCAACAGGCACGACGCTATTTTATTGCTTTATATTGCCTGATGTTATGAAAGTACACATGGACGCCGTATAACGTTCAGCGCGTGACCCCAATACCGTTGCATGTTTCTGTGACGAGAATTATGTGAGACGTAAGTTAAAGACGTGAACATGAGCACAAATGTTCTGCGCATGTGCACAAGGTATGTTTGCATCCGATTGAGAAAATACTACGATTACATTTCTCCTGATGATCGGATAACAGATGGGCGTACAACAACCCTTTCAATACGATAGAAATTTGCATCCGATCGACCTCAATGGTTTTTCATGAATGCTTTTCGATACGATTGAGCCATC
This sequence comes from Paramisgurnus dabryanus, assembly GCF_030506205.2. Taxonomy (NCBI): domain Eukaryota; kingdom Metazoa; phylum Chordata; class Actinopteri; order Cypriniformes; family Cobitidae; genus Paramisgurnus; species Paramisgurnus dabryanus. Next base: position 16,123,095 of record NC_133359.1, on the reverse strand, counting down.
AATACGTTTACAGACGTATTATTTGGTTGCATGTAAACGTACAGTCTCTTCAGTAGAATGACTGGAATCGGGCTGTGGTTGTGCAACAGCGCCCCCTGCTGCACAAAGACAGACGGTGTCTTTGGGTCAGACGGCTTCTTAAAACAAACCTGATCTTACAGTAACACTAAAAGCATTCTGTAATGACAGTTGGGATTTTTGATTATTATGCTATGAAACTATAAAAGGTTTAATTGTGCAAGATTGAACAAAATAAATCGAGATCGTATTACCTTAAAGGGGTTTATTTTTCATTTAATACTTGCCACGTGGTTAAACAACTGGACAAGAAAGGTTAATCTGAAATATTTTATTAGCCTATATGTGCAACAATTGCGAACCTTACGTAAGACGGAGCACGCGAAAAACGGCCAAGTAAGTTACCAGGATAAGCGATGTTCCATTCATTTTAACGGATTGTAATTTTAAACTCTAAATACTGTCCTATAAAGTGTTCATCCGAAGCGCTAAATATTTATTCCATGTCACAACGCCAATGCGATGTAAGGGAGAGAGATCACAGATTAACCCGAGCCAACTGCACTTCCTACAGGACAGCTGCCACGCGCGAGTGAGCGTGCCCACCATCTGATGCTGAGGACGATTACAGGAACACGGAGTGTCACCCGTACCATGCACATGCACAGATCACTCTTTACATCAGTGTCATGAGACTGACAGTCATAATTATCAATCAAATTAAGTTTGTATCTATATAAAACAATGCACGTGTAACATTTAGCCTATTACGTAGTTACAACAACTTCAACAAGCATCAAACGACATCAATCGTGCCATTTTGCATTGTTGCAAAGCAGCTTCATAGAAAATGCACTAGACAAAATTTGTAGAAATAAGGTAAATAAATTAAAGAACACAAGAAAATTATAAAATACATAGAATACAACTATGAATGCAACAAAAATGCTTATATGAATGCAACAGCTGCAAGCTATAATTAGAGCATTGAATCCAACAGCACAACAATGAATGCAAATATATGAAATCATCACTTATTAGCTAAAGGTCGCTTTTTGTTATCACTCATAATATTCTCTGAATCTATAAAAAATTGTATACAATGGCAGAGGAAAAGTAAAATCAGTTTTACACATACGCTGGAAGATTTTGAAATCTGGAGGGCTAAACGTGGAATGTGGTACATCTGGCTTTGTTGTTAATTTGAGTTTTGAGCTCCAAGAGGAATTTACTGCTGAAATACTCATGGAATATGTATGACAATGTGGTAGCCGGAATTTGTTCCATGCATGAGCATCTGCTGTTCAAATAATGGAAATATGGTGATGATAAAACGTTTATGTACTGTATGAATCTGTGGAAGTAACTACTGTATGATCATGAGTCCTATAACTTTAAAATGCACAACCGTAAGGGTTTAGAAAGCCAGAATCTATATAAATAATAAATATATGAATATTGTGTTAAAAAAACTGAACAAAGCTTTTGAAGATAATAATTTGGTTAAAGAAATGTATAGATTGTAAGACAAATGTTTCAGAGAAAAGTGATAACATTTCCTATAATGAATAAATATTTAAAAGCCCTTCATTATTCGCTATAATAACAAAATCTTGCCTCGAGTCTGCCAAATTCATCTGGCAATGCATTTCCACAAAATTCACCTATGGAGCGGAGCTCTGGAATTTATGTTCTATTCAAAGTGTTCATTGATTTCACTAATTTAGCATTGATCATTTGACAGCATGGTTTGAAAGCCTAACAATACTGCTAAAATTGCATATTAAAATTTCAGCTTTCAGTTTTTTCTTTCATCTATAGATGGTCCCTGTTAGCAAGGACACTCACTGAGTTAGCCAACAGATGAATAAGCTAATGCTTGCCAAAACCCGCCTTCCCATATTCAGTATACTGCTGGAAAAACATATGCAAATATAACGGAGTAACATGTTTACATGTCTAAGGTTTATCTTACATGATTTACATAATAGACATTTGTAGGGCACTGTGTTAGCAGTACAAAAGGTCATGGTTTGAATCCAGGAAATACACATACTGATAAAAAATTAATCCAAAGTGGCTTTGGATAAAAGCATCTGTCAAATGCATAAATGTAAATAAATGTAAATAAAAATGTATACATTTATATCTATATTTCTTCTTCTTTTAAAGGTTAAAAGTTTGTTTCTGCAAATTTCAACTCCAAAAATTCTAAAGACTAAATTATAAGGGTGGGCTCCTGTACATCAGTGGGCCCTAGTGGGCCCTTACATTGTATATGACAACAATATAGGAGCGGTTTCCCGGACAGGGATTAGCTTAAGCCAGGACTAGGCCTTGGTTAAATAAGAAAATACAACTAGTTTTAACAAACATGCATTACTAAAAACATTACTTGTCTCTTTATTAGAATACAATCAGACAATACAGGAAATGTGTATGTAGTATTAAAAACTGTATAAAGGTATAAACTGAAGTGTCAAGAATTTAGGGTAAACTCCCCTTCCACTTGAGCAATAGCAGGCAGCTGCAGGATCTCTTAAACCTAAATAAAATTCAATCCTAATTTCCATTTCTAATCAAATGACTTTAGGACTTCAGTCTCCTCAAAAAAGCTCAAGATGTGTTTCGTCTCAAGAGAGGTCACACTAACTACTGACTGATGCCTGAAGAAGACATTTATTTCTGAAAATTATTTGTTTTTAATTTTGTGTAAATATTTCCTGTATTTTTTGTTTCTATCTTAAAAAGAGTGAAAAATAAATATGGATGGACATTAAAACTTTGCTAAAACAACAAAGCTGGTGATGGTGGCCTTTTGCACAGTACTGTATATTTACTGTACCAACAACAATGTATATATATTTATTTATAAAGCAGTAAAATACAGACATGGTCTATAGTGAGTCACCTCAGATGCAACAAAGCACCAAAATACAGTATGGTATTTAAAATAGTCAGTGTCATTTATTTATTATTACTCAGACAACCAGCGCGACCATATGACTCAGTATCATCTCACCACATCTAAAACTAAACAACAGTATTATTTAACCTAAGAGTCACGTGCAGCATTAAAGCATCTGCCTGACTGTATATTTGTACTATATAAATATATCTCTCCCTATCTCTAAAAATAATTTACTAAGACATTACAAATAAGTTAGTTTCGTTTCTTGAAAACATAACAAACTGCCACAGTGAGGGGTCAGCGTGTGACTAACCAATTATGTATGTTACCTGAATTAGTAAGATCTGTTATGTGTATCCGCCTTTTATGTTTAATGTTTTTGTATTGTTTATTAAGCGTTAAATATTAATAAAAAAGGGTGACTAACCGCAACCTTCTCCCCCATGCACACGGCACATGCCCAGTGACGTCACTGGTCAGCTGACTGGTTTGTTTTGCTGGCGAAGACTAGAGGCAAACCAACGACAGGAAGCAGACATAACGCATTAGAAATAATACGATTTCGACATTTGTAAAAATACATAACAGACCAGCATCCGTCCGAAGAGAGAAAGAGGATTAGCGGATTAGGCAAATTTGCCTAAACATACGGCATCTAACTACACATTTAAACATGCCTTCGGAAAAGACCTTTAAACAAAGGAGGACATTTGGTAAGTGCATTGAGTTCATATTAAGGCGGCGCGCGACTAATATTAAAAACAGCTTAGATGGCGTTTATTTTACAACATGACACTCTTTACATTAGACGGCTTTCTTAGAAAGTTTGTCCTTTTGTGTATTTGTGCTAACTAGTGTTTACAGCAATACTCCGCACATATACCGTCAAATATGTAAAATTAAATGTATTATTTGTCATGTATTACAAAAACCGTTTGGTATCATATAAAACAGGTCGTGTCTTGTTGCTCGCAGATAAACTGGGTTAACGTTACAAGGGTGTCGCCGTCTAAAGTCGTTATCTAAACGTAAAAATAGTACATGATCTCAATGCAGAAGTAAACTGACAATATAAATAACATGAAGAATTGGTATGACGTTATTTTCGACTTACCAAAAACCCAAATATTGTGTGTGTGTGGTCTTTGTTTAAGGCAGATGTTTGTGAAAACGCAACGCTGCAGGATTGGGGGATGGGACGCGTCGTTTAAGGTTATTTCAAAGGACTCGCGTAAACAAAACAATACCGCGAAAATAGTTTGCTTATTATTTTTTAAAACTGCGACTTTTTATATAAATTGAGTCTTTTATCATTGACGTGCGCTGTTACAGGCCCACTAAAGGCCGAGCAACGTCGTTACGAGTTGCTTTCGTTTTTCTTGTATATTGTTAATTTTCTTATGATCCCTCTGTTTATAAAAGATTAGTAAAATTGGGCAAAATAACGAACATGATTGATATTCATAACATGTTTAATAATAATAAAGTCATATTTAAGATTTATTAAAGGTACTGTACGTATACTGTACACAACATTTAAAACAACAACAACAACAAACGTTTATCGGCTTATAACAAGTAGACCCGAACAAGGCAACAACATAACAAATAGGGGTAGTTTTTTTTTTTTTACAAATAGGGGTAGTAATGTTTAGCACACAAAAACTTGCCACAATTGCTCAATCTCTTCACGTGTGCTTATACGTCACCAACACGTTCTTAACCTCAGAAAGTTTACGAAACAAACATCCAAAAGATATTATGACCTATTATTCAAATACAGAACATCCATACTACTAGTGATGTTGTGTTTCGACATCTGTCTTTAGATGTTGTCTTAGGATTTTATGGTTTCTGTACATGATGTCCTGATGTCTTTGTTCAGCTGTCACGGTACACAAAACATTTCCCTGTTTCGCTTTTACCTTCTACTTTTTAACCCATTAAGTGAAGTTTATGCGAAGCAAATCTTTTATAACCAAAAAGCAGTCTATAAACGCCTATTGCTCTATTTAGCCTAAATGAAGACGTAACTTTGTTGAAAGCTTTCTTAACTTTACCAGAAAATGGCTAAATTGCAAATATATGTCAGTTTATTTTTACTACCTTTAGCTCAATTGGGGCTCATGGGTTCGAATCCCAAACAATTGTGAGGCTAGAATGCACTTTAAGATGCATTGGATTAAACTAAACGTCTGCCAAATTCATAAATGTAAATGTACAAGAGTTGCATCTGCAATAGAGCCTTCACAGTATTAGTGACCCTGGACCACAAGACCAGTCAATAAGGGTCAGGTTTTTTTTAAATTGGGATTTATTTATCATCTGAAAGCTGATTACATTCACTTTCTATTGATGTATGGTTTGTTAGGATAGGACAATATTTGCTTGATATACAACTATTTGAAAATTTGGAGCAAATCAAAGTGCAAAAATCAAAATATTGCAGAAAACACCTTTAAAGTTGTCCAAATGAAGTCCTTGGCAACATATTACTAATAATAAATAATTTCTTTATATATATTTACGGTAGGAAAGTTACTAAACATCTTCATGGAACATGACCATCACTTAATATCATAATGTTTTTTATATAAAAATTGATAATCTTGACCCATACAATCTATTTTTGGCTATTGCTACAAATATACCCATGGTCCAGGGTCACATATTTGTTTGTATTTGTTCAGTTCCCACTGGACTATAAACAAAGGTCTTAGTTAAACACGATTAAACCTGGGCATTTATATAATTTATTGATACTAGAGACTAGTATCGATTCAGATGTTCCAGATCGATTCGATTTCGATTCACAAGCTATCAAAACGATTCGATTCCGATTCTCGATAAAGTTTTCGATTCTGGTTCTCAGGTAGGTTTTTATACTTGATTCTCGATTCAACTCAATGAATATAGATTTAATACACATACTGTATTAATAAAAAAGAACAGTGAACAGCAGTTTACAAGTGGGTAATTAAAAAAAGAAATTAAAAGCCACAACACGTCTTGCTTGCGAAATCTAAAATGCTTCCATTCCTCCGTTCAATGTTTGCGAAAATAAATATGAAAAAAAAAAATCGATTCTGCTCTTTGAGAATCGATTTTTAATCGACCACGTTTTAAAAAACGATTAATCGAAAAATTGATTTTTTTGCCCAGCCCTACTAGAGACCCATATCCAATAAAATATCTGTGCTTTAATGCGTTTGTCTATTTTGATCTGTCTGTATCTAATATCCGTTTCTACTTCCTGTCTACAGAGCAGCGGGTGGAGGATGTCAGGCTGATCCGAGAACAGCATCCCAACAAGATCCCGGTAAGCAGATTATATGCGCTTGCAGAGCTGAATAAAAAGGCTAAAATTGATAAACGGCAGTAAATGCCTCCATCCTTAATGTGGGAGGTTTGTGGGTTGTAATGTTTCCGCCAGTATGGATTCATAAGACCACAGTTTTACTTTAAGCCCCAGTGTCATTCTGGTAATGGGATATTTTCAGTGGACTTCCCATTACAATATCTCAGGAAGTTACTGTGCATTGCTAATTCATCTACTGCACATTTACCATAAAACAAGAGGAAATTAAGCCGTCAAATGTGTTTCTTTCAAAGGGAAATCAGGATAATCTCATGTAAATGCAGACATTCAAGTCTATTTACATGTTTATAGCATCTTTAAGACCTGTCTTTGGTATTAGGGCCAAGGATCTCCTTTATTGACCGCCTTCCAGGGTTATCAGTATTCATTGTTATTCAAGCTGACGGATAAATTGGCAGTCAGCTTACTGTCTGCTGAATAGACACAAACCCCCACCTAAAGTATCTTCTCTCTATTGTCGATTCATCAGTGCACATTATTTCAGAGAAAAATGTAGTCATTCATCATAAAGCATTTTTTGCATCGTTTTTGGCTGACGTCATCGAGGATTTTTTTAGCTGTTCATAAAGAAACGATTTTCAAAATGTAATCAATTTTTGTTTCAGGTGATCATTGAGAGATACAAGGGAGAGAAGCAGTTGCCAATTCTGGACAAAACAAAGTTTTTAGTCCCTGACCACGTAAACATGAGCGAACTAATTAAGATAATCAGGTAAAGTTTATTTGTTTTTATCTATATTTAATTTATGCCATATTTTGCATATGAATGTATTTATCTTTAAGGTTGCCATCTTTTCTGCAATGATCTCTGTGAACAATTGTCTCCCAATTTTCTCATTTCGAAAACTTAATCTTGAATTGAGGTTATGTTTACATGACAATGATGCAGTGAAAAACCAAAAATTTACGTACACACGACAACAGTCAAAAAATCTGGGGACTTAAACATGGAAATATTTTCATGATATGTCCCCCTTTAACACATGCACATGACATCACCGTTATCACAGATTCGTCTTACGTAGTTTACACAAAGATGGGATGAGGTTTTATTATCAAAAACTTTGTAATCCGTCTTTAAGAGTTGGCATTTGCAAGACCCCAAAACACCTTTGTCGTGTAAACGAACAGCTAAACTGCACAAAAACTAATTGTAATATAAACGACCCCTTAATCTTACGTAATTTGCTTGTTACCCCATCTTGTATTATTTGACCGTTAATATATATTTGTTTTCTGGGTGTGTGTGCCAATAGGAGACGCCTCCAGCTGAACTCAAACCAGGCTTTCTTTCTGCTTGTTAACGGTCACAGCATGGTATCTGTGTCCACGGCCATTTCTGAGGTCTACGAGCGAGAGAAAGATGAAGATGGCTTCCTGTACATGGTCTACGCCTCCCAGGAGACATTCGGAAGTGTGTAAAACGGCATACGACTTGGCTTTCGTTCAAGGACAATGATACAACTAAACCCTGAGCCCTTATGACCTCTCCTGTACATTTAGCCCTGCCTCTTTACTCCCCTCCTCCCAATAGGACTATAGGAACCAGCTGAACTTTAAGTCCTTTTGGCTTGAATCCCCATCTCAACCTTTATCCAAAGCTAAATCCTAAATGTCCGTAAAATCATAAACGTCTCAGATCTTAACATTTGTGTTGAGGAGTAACGTGCTTGTCTTTTGGTTTGTAGACCAGGTTACGGTTATCCGGATAACAATCCACTTTCCGAAAATGTACTTAACATAAACGCAAGACTAGAAGGAGAGACACGACTGGGTATAGAGATGGAGTCATGTTTTCTTCTTAGTGGTTCAATTCATACACGTCTACATGAGGTATCTAGTGTAGTGTGAAGAAGTCAGACAGTTTCAGGTTACTGAACAAGTCCATTTTAGTTTGAAGGGGTCACGTTGCTGCGAGTACGCTTTCTGGTGAAGTGCAACCCCATCGTTGCTTTAAAAAGTTTTTTTTTGGAAAGCTTATGCTCTTTATGTCGACAAGCTGTGTTTTCTGCCGATAACCATGTTTCTTTTTCTGTTGGAAGCCATGTCGCCCTCTTGAGGTTTTGCTATGTGTGTACTTGGATTCACAACATGGCTAAGACTAAGCTTGATGTATTGGCCTTGTTGACGTTTTAACACAGCCCACATAAAGTAGATGTGGTCAAAGGACAAACAAAAATGTAATTAATAACAAAAAAACCCTGCTTTGATTGTAGTGTAAGCTAAATAATGCAAGTTTAAGGAGGACAATAAAAATGTCCTAGACAATGGTACATTTTAACGCTGCCTGAGCAAATGAATGTGATTTTACTGTAACGTCATACAGTAAGACGACTGTGCCCAAGGTAGTCAGGGCAGACATCACCGCAATACAGGTGGGTCTGTAGGAAACTGTACCCAATCCAAGCGCAGTTCTGAGTTTTGCTCATGAAAGCCCTGCTTCTTTATCTGCACGCTTTTAAACTTGGTAAATTTATTAGAGAATTCTTTACGCCTTTATAAATACATAAATAACCATGAGTCTGTATGTCTTATTAATTGTACAGATCTGCTTAAATGCCTTTTATCCTGAGCGTTTGTTTCCTATTTTATTCACTTGTTCTTATTTAAAGAGATGTCTTTTTGTGATACTTAGAAATTGTGCAATTTACAAAGCAACTGTTTGAACGAGGGTTTACATCACTTGATCAACCTGTTATCAAACTTAAGCTAATTTTTGCATTTGTCCTGCTCTCAGATTTATTCACAGCAATATCACACTTCTATTTCTGTTAATATTTTAAAAAATAAAAGAGAAATATGCACCCTGTTTGCCTCATTTCAAACATTCATTCGATATACTTTTTGCTGCACATATGCATTGTCTTAAATAAAAGTACTGTAAAAATTCCTTCTTGCAATTAAATTTTTAAGTTGAAACAAAAATTACAATTAATTTTTACTTTTTTGGAAACAAAGTTTAAATAACATAAGCTAATTTAACTTTATTTTTATAAAGTATAGCAACTTTTTACTAGTTGCCTTGTCAAGAAAGTTGAAATAAATTGAAAAATCTTAGGTTGATTAAACTTTAAAAAATTAATTGCATCAAGGAAATTCAAGTTGATTAAACTTAAGTCTCTGTAAAGTCAATCGTAAAAATTGTTTCTAAACAGTAACACCGCATAAATGATAGAAATGTACTGCTGAAACACGCCAAAAAGATTTAAACTATGTAGTACTAGGGGCGTGCACACCAAAGCTTTTTTACGCGGCTGAAAATGCCCAGCGGACAGCTTTATTTCAACTTTATTTTTGCTTTGTTTATCAGTCGTTGTATAATGCGCCGGTTGGTTGTTGTGATAATTGTCCCACCCCTCCTCCACTGTGATTGGACGGCAATGTGACAGCTGACATTAACTCTCAGCGCTGTCCGCGGCAAAAACAGAGCACTGGCTTTCAGCGCAGAAACAATGCCAGCTGCCGGCTTTTTTCACAAATGCCGCACTTCTATTGGAAACAACTGAAAACATGCTGGCCACTGGCATAAAAGCTGTTATGTCCATGCCCCCCTTAGATTGTTGAACAGTTTTTCACCATGTTTGTGTTCAGGATTATTTGGGCGGGGCTAAAACGGTGGCTCGCCACCGCGCATGGCCCCACCCCTAACAGAAACGCAAGCATCCATTCAGGTTGTAGCGGTATTTGAAAGTTGAGAGAGATGGCAGCTTTCCTACAAGTGGGTGTGGTTTCAGCTGTGACAGTGGACACGCCCCACTGCTTGAGAGCAGATAATGCTGCCTATTTTTCCAAGACTTTAATAACTTATTTACTTGCCATTTTTTCCAGCCTTCAAATTTGGTTGGGTGGTTAATAACACATTTTTCTGTGGTGTGACAAACTCCAAATACATTTAATATTGCACTTCACAGAGACTAAGAGGCAGATCACACCAAATTCGCTTATGGAAGTTGCCTTTTTTAATTATTTTCTATGGGCAGTGAGCGTTATGCGCGCTGTTAAAGCGCTCCGAACGCTTTGCAGTTTTTGTCGCCTGCCGCAGGTGGGCCTTCCGTTGAGGTGATTGAAGTTTACAGTTTTTACCTTAAAATAACGTTTCCAAAAAGGTCATAACTCGAAACAGGGTGAACGGCACTTTCACATTCGCTTTGCAGCCCTCTATCGGCCAAAACCGCACTAAAGAAGTTTCCAACCATCGGGTCGCAGTCCTGTAGTTTGAGTGAAAACTACCAAAACTTGCTTCACGGCAGTGGAGCATACTTCATTTTGGAGGAATGCGAAGAAAAGAAAACTAAAGAACACGATAGAGAAAGAGCTCGAACTAGAGTGAACAAAGGGCAGGCTTATACTCGTTGGCGAGAGCTGAAGGAGGCTAGGAGTTGCAAGACCGATGTTGACCTGGTTTTGCTGCTACTAGACTTGTGAGTAATAGTGGTTTACAGATACTAAACATGCAGACTTGATCTCTTTTTTTGTACAATGCATTGTAAAATTATTTACGACAGTGGTAATGGACAATTCCGCTTCCGACCTGTAGGGAAACAAAGAGCAAAAACTTTTTAGTGTTGCTTTAACAGCGAAAGAGCGCTCACCCTTCAATATTTGATTGACAGAACGGCTGCCTTGGTGGTTGCCTAGCAATATAAAAAGTTGTGTGCACTGCTCTTTTTTTTTAAGTGATAAAAAGGCAGAATGATGCGCCTTGCGTTTCCAAGTGTTAAAAACGAGTTTGGTGTTTGGCCCCTTAAAGTGCAACAATGATTTTTTTACAGTGTAAAACTTGAGACAAACAAAACAAACTGGCTTCACAGGAACTTTCTTAACAAATGTTTCTTTTAAAAGTGTCAAAGTGATACATTATACAAAAATGTAACAATCAAAAATCTTTAAAACATTCACTTCTGAATACAAAATGGCTGCTTCAGCATTGTCATTGTAGGTTTTTGTTTAACATGAGAGTACATACAGCACAAAGCCAGATAATAATAGACTCCTAGGCAGATCTGCTCCAGATTCGCCAACTTCGGTGTGGATCCACCCCGCAGTCTATTGCTATCTGGGTAGTTGTTTATAAGGCAACATGCATAGCCAGCGACTGCAAGTACAGTACAGAAACAGTCTGTATAAGGCAGCTATAGCCAAACACCTTCATGAATACTTTGAATTTTTCTATTAGTGTAGAATGACAGTACGGAATGAAATCTGTCAGGGAAATGGATGGGCCTTTGAACATTTGGTTAAGTCTTATACAGTGGCAAGAAAAAGTATGTGAACCTTTTGGATTTTCATAGTTTTCTGAATAAATTTGTCATAAAATCTTCATTGTAGACTCATGAACAGAGATGTTAGCAAGTTTCAATGATGACTTCAAATCTTTGGCTGTCATTCAGGGTTGTTTCTCTACCGTACTGATGAGTCTTCGTAGTGCTCTTGGTGTCACTTGGCAGAGTAGCAACAGTTTCAAAGCGTCTCCATTTGTAGATTGTTTGCCTAACTGTAGACTGAAATAACTTTGTAACCATTTCCAGCTTTATGTAAAGCAACAATTCTTGATCGTAGCTCCTCTGAAAGCTCTTTTTGGTGAGACATGGCTCGCATAAGCGTGGTCTTCTTGTGTAGAGCAAACTCCAAAAGTTTTAGGAGTTTTATCAGTCAAAGTAGCTGTAGTCCACACATCCAAATGTATTATCTTAACCAGACTCCAGGGGGGCTAAAACCTGACTCCAATTAACTTTTTTGACGTCATTAAAGGGACACTCCACTTTAAAAAAAATATGCTCGTTTTCCAGCTCCCCTAGAGTTAAACATTTGATTCTTACAGTTTTGGAATCCATCCAGCTGATCTCCGGGTCTGGCGCTAAAACTTTCAGCATAGCTTAGCATAATCCATAGAATCTGATTAGACCATTAGCATCGCGCTAAAAAATGCTATGATACTACGCAGCAGCCGAAAATAGTCCCTTTGGTAACTTTCAATGGCAGGGGACTATTTTCGGCTGCGTAATATCATTACACCTCCTGCAGCCATGTTACGGCAGCAAAGTCCTTGATTATTACACCAGAATAAGAGTATAGTTCCTAGCCATATCTGCCTAGAAAATCACAACTTTAAATTTTCTGTCGGTCTTAGTACACGATGTAACTACAGAAGAGTCAAGTTTTAAATAGGAAAAATATCAAAACTCTCTGGTTATTTTTTTAGGTGCGATGCTAAATGGACAAACCAGTTTTAATGGATTATGCTAAGCTATGCTAAAAGTGCTAGCGCCAGACCCGGAGATCAGCTGAATGGATTCCAAAACGGTAAAAATCAAATGTTTAACTCTAGGGGAGCTAGAAAATGAGTATATTTTCAAAAAAGTGGAGTGTCCTTTTAACTCAAGGGTTCACATACTTTTTCCACAAGCACTATGAGGTTTTTTGGTTCCCAATAGAGACCTAAGATAGTTTTTTGTGTTATTTTTAGACACATTATGCTTGTCAATACCCTTGACTTAAATGAAGATCAGATCACATTTTATGACAAATTTATTCAGAAAACCATCAAATTCCAAAAGGTTCACATACTTTTTTCCACTGTACATCTGCTGTTCGTGTTGTATAGAAGTTGTGACCTTCTTAAGGTGGCAAAAATGATTTGTTTCTTTGTGCGTTCAGTTCTCAATTCAGAATCCATAAATCTCCTGACAATGTCATTCTTTTAAGCGATTGTTTCTTCCCAGACAGCAGATGGAGCTGCTGACTTCAGCGTGAATCCAGTGCGGATCCGGCCCAGAGTCTTCTGCTGTCTGGATTGTTTGTTTTTTTTTCGGTTCAATAATTCTAGAGAAGCATAAGGTTTTACTTGGCTGTTTTGAGTATCGATATCACAATATCGATAACACAATATTTACAAAAAATAACAAAAAAGTACAAAACTTGTTTGCAAAAACGTTGACATTAAAAATATACCTTGATTACAACAAAAAAGTCACATACAGCTAACACATGATGTCTTCAAGAGAAATGTCCCTCAAGGTAGTCAAAAGTGCTAAATGTGATCTTTCGACATAAAGTTGACGGCAAAGTTGAAAGCCGTTGGTTTTGAATCTCAAGTATGCCGATATCAGTACCTCTTTCCCCAAGGCTGACTTATATCAACCAATAGAGAAAAGAGGTGGCCATCATTGCCCATTATTTGCAAGCTTGGTTTATTTCGCTTCCAAGAATCACATGTGCGCCAACATTGACCGAATCCACGGCTCTGCTTTGACTTGCCCTGACAAGTTTGAAGTGCAATGAAACGCACAGATGAACACAAAGAGAAAGTTTTTGACTTCTTTGAACATCTGTGCCTAGCGAAACATCTTGCCTCTATTATTTGGCACAAAGGTTCTGTGACAGAGCCGTAACTGATCAAATCTGATCCTTAGGCAAAGCCTTTTAATGTCTTTGCTCAGTGAAGTTTTACGTTACGTTTCTTCGAACACTGAGGAAGGTGCAGGTCCAAACCAGATCTTACATAAGATTTAATCCCCTGAGTCTTGGTTGTCAGACTGTGGAGAATATTTCAGACGAAACGTCCCTAAAAAGAAATATATATAACACTTGATTTATATATGTATACATTTTATGTAAATTAATTTGTATGAATGTAATATTAATAGTAATGCTTTCCTTAGCTAGGGTGACCACATGTGCCATTTTTCCCAGACAAATTCGGGTGCGTCTCCTGGAAGTCCCATTGGGACAAATGCACCAAAAATCCTGATTTGTCCGGGAAAACTGGCACGTATCGTCACCCTACCTTAGCAAACACTGTTATTAAACAACAGTGTTACCTTGCTGTGCAGAGTCCATTGCTGGCTGCTTACAGTCCTGTGCGCGATGCCCACTCAACCCGCAGTTATAGCAGGACACGTTCCCTGTTTTCTTATGCCCGTTTCCCATCATTCCATGGGGTTGGTATACACCGCCTCCTCCCCCGAGGAAACCCTGAACCGGGGGCAGCACGATATTCTGTTGCGAGTCATGTGATAGGCTGCTGTTGTAAATGGGCGGAGCCACCAGAGGATACGAGAAAGGGGAGCCGGTACCGCTTCCCGTAAGGAGCGGGCTAAAATGAAGCAAAGGCCCTAACGTGAACACAGACGTTCCTGAAAACGGGTGTGGGAAGTATCCGGCGTAGCTTACCGGCAACGGCCCGTACGAGCCGCAGTTACCGCTACAACCACAAGAGCTACAAACACACAATGACGAACTGGAGTTAGAGCTGTTTGCTTGCACTGAGGCATAGGCGCTGGTTTCTGTGGATGCTGGGCTGGAAGTGGGCGTGGACGCGGGCGTATTGTTCACGCAGTAGGTGTTGCCGGGTACGGCAGCCATGGGAACGCTGCTAGCTGCTGCTATGGGTACTCCGCTTACAGGTGAATAAGAGGGTCTGGTGGAGGAGTTTGATGATGGGCAGGAGGACGTGGTGGAGAAAGGGTAAGATCCTGTGCGGGGAGACGAGAAAGACACCTGTAGGTGTAAGGGGGGTTGGGAGATGTGGTGAAGGGTGTTCGATGTGGAGGTTAGAGCAGTGCTGGTCTCCACCATGAGGCCTGGAGGGGAACGAAGCACCGTGAGGGGCACCCGCGAGCCCGACACTTCTTGGTGCCCGGGAGATCCGTCTATACTCAACCCAGCGAAGACGCTCTCAAGCCGAACGCCCATGGCGACCCCGGACCCCATCGGTTTGGGCCGTTCTTCTGAACACAGTGGGGGTGGGTGGGGTTTGCGAGGAGAGTTAAGGATTCGGCCCGGGGAAAGGAGTGGCAGGGAGGGTGAGGGTAAGCTCATGTGGGAGGGGTCATTTTGGACCGGTAGGACTTGAGCGGTGGGACGGCTTGGACCAGTGGATACCGCAGGATTGAGAAGAAAACAGGAACGCTCTTTCTCGACAGTGTCCAAACCAGATTCCAAACCTAAAAGTCAAAAATATTTTGTAGGTTTTTTTGTATAAAAACCGTTTGCAATAAAATAAAATAAAATTCTTACGTCTAAGAGGGTCTTTGACCCTGTCAAAGGAAGCGTCACGTGACAGGGGAGTCATTGGACTGGTAGGTGCACTGGAATAACCTGAGGAGGAACTGCTGTCTCGTGGTATGGGCAGTGAGCTGTTCTCCACGTCTACACGTAACTCTGAACGTACATTTACAGACATGAACACAACATGTTACCACATGCACCTGATCGTAACCTTTAGATAAAGACAAATAGGTTGCAAAATAGGAACATTAGCCCATTCATTAATATGAGAAGCTTTGTTTTTGCCATTTTCACCAAAATTAAATGTCTGAAACAACTATTTGTTTCAAAAAATTTGATTTTGTAATTTGCAATTTTCTAATAGAGTGCTAGAGAGACGACGTATTTTTGTAGGTCACTCCAGAAGTTAGCGGGAGAGTGGTTAAACAGTAGGGCTGCACGATATATGAAAGATTATCATTATCGTGATAACAGTATATGCGATATCCATATATCCGGCACAACCCCTATGGCAGGAGTAGAGACAAGCAAGGAAAACTACAGTAACAAACTTGTGCCAAAAAAAGAATGATACGTCTAAAATAGTTTTTCTTACCTGAATTATATTTAATTTCATCAGAAGAATATTTCCTGGTTATTACAGTATAATAATTACATATCTAAAGAATAAAAAAAGGCTTATAAAATTAGCATTTCTCAAGGGAAATGATATACCGCAAGAAATATCTCCATGCGTAGAACCACATATCGCATATTTTCTCAATTTGTGCAGCCATATTAAAAAGCCCATTCATTTTTCCCATAGACTTTTGGATTATTGCAAAAATTAAGCTCTGTGTTTAACAACAGTTAAATACACTTACACATTTGGTCCAAGATAATCTTCACAAATAAATACAAAATTTATGAATTTAGTGTAAATGCGTTAACTAGAAATATAAAAAGCCCAATTTTTACTTTAAAATTCATAAAAGCTGTGTTCATCTGTGAAGACTAAATTGTTGGATTAAACAGGTGTCATAAACACATATCTTAATTTTTGCGATAATCAAAAAGTCTATGGGAAAAAAAATAATGGGCTTTTTTGCAAAGAAACAAGTGTCCCATTAACTTCCGGGGTTAGCCTACAAAATATGTCATCCCTGCGGCACTAATAAGCATCTATGAAATAAAAATGTACAGCTATTAAGTTTAAAACACAGTAAAATAGTTCAATCTATAATCAAAATGGCTTTACAAGTCGTTTGAACTTCTATTTACTTTTATTAACTTCTATTTTATCTTTGGACTAGTAATAGCTGGCTTATAATGCTAAGACAAAAGCCAAAAAATAGCTTTACTTAATGAATTAATATAAAAACATGAATAGCTCAAATGCAAAATCCGCTAAATTTCTACTTTCAGCCAACTACTTTCAGCACGTATTATATGTTCATCAAATTCTTTTCGCTTCAAATCCACTTAATGCTTTATGCTTCAGGCCATTCAGAAAAACCAGTTTGTTGGCAAAATTCGTTAAACACAACAATCATTTTTCAACAAAGTCCTCTAAGTGCCTGAAAGATAAATCTGATTAACAATGGCACGCGTATGTCACAGTGGAGAGTTTATTACCGGTTAAAGTATGTTTACACAGTACATCTAATTTTTGAGCCTTTTACCTTTTTTTTTTTTTTTACCAATTACAGGAAAATTTTGTTTAATACCAATGAAATGGCTAAAGTGACATTTGTGAAAAAAGACATTTTAGTTACTGACTAATAACCTTTTCATTGCTTTTAAGGTGACATTACTCAACATTAGAGCCTGAGAAAAAAAATGCTTATTTACAAGAAAACATGTCAGACGTACTTGACATTTTGATCACATTATTTCTTAAAGTGTCGTATTACATAATGTATTAATAAGTGAAATGCAGAAGCCCTTTGTGTTTTTGTGAGTGTGAAGTTTCAAACGTGGGTGTACCTGTACCAGTGCTGCCGGTGTGTGTCAGGGGTCCCATGTGACTTGAGGGGGTCACTCTGGCAACCCCTCCGCAGGAAACAGGAAACTGAGAGACAACGTATCTCTTCTCCAGCTTCTCTCTGACAACAAGACACAAAATATGACTTATTATGTATATTTATAATAAGATATCACAACTATTTACTACTCTTAAGGTAAAAATCTAGATATTTTATGTCATATTGGATTAAAGCATTTGCTAAATTAATAAATGTTATGTACTGTATGAATTATACTAAAGGTTGTTTGTCCCAGAACATTTCCCAGCAATGACCCCTAGATGGCAGTGTGCAAAAAAACATCCCAGCATTCACTGGAGCAGCTGTGCATTTTTTAGGAGCTGATGATTTTCAATTAAAACTGGATACTGAAAGCTTTGCATTAAAATTTAGACAAGAAAGACATTTACATTGAAAAGGGTAGACATTAAAGGAATTTAAATGAATTTTTTTAGCAAATTAATATGATCCAGTTTGTGAAAAGCCAGCTAAGGTCATTATTTTTATTTACTGTTTACTACATAAAATCATACTACGTAATGTAAAAGACATTCTGTAAAAATATAACCTTGATATCTTTAATATTGACTGAGTAACGTCATGTCAAAAATTGAAAAAAAGGGAAAGAACTAAATCAAACATTGAGACTTTCGCCTGGATTTCACAGACAGGGTCACAGATGTTTGTGTCGAAAAGATGATTTCAGTAAAAAAAAAAAAATGCTCTCTGGATTTCAGCTTGTGTCAAAAGTTGTGTCTAATAAAAATGAGATCAATAAACCTTTCCAGGCATGGAAAACCTCTCAAATATATATCCTGTTATCTATTTGATATCTCAGTTCCCACAGCTCCAACCTGTGCAATGGAAACTTGTCGATGTGAGAAATGGAAAAGGTACACTGTGTATTTACCAAGGCGTGAAAAGCTGCTCTACTTCCGCCCGGTTCAAACTCATTACACCAAATTCGAAGCTTATCCATTATAAAAAAACGTCTCGGTTACGTATGTAACCCTCGTTCCCTGAAGGAAGGGAACGGAGACGTCACGTCGTGACCGACGAATTGGGAACCGCTCCGCGGGTGACCTATCTACTTCGAGAAACTATAAAAACGCCAATGAACTTGGCATGCAGGTATTTGCATAATGCCGGCGCCACCCCGCCAGGTGCGTATATAAGCCGCAGGTGCACAATACCAAATTAGCTATATTATTGCTGAGAAGCCGAGCAACAGTGCCCGGCCTAAAAAACAGCAATGGAACAGCAAACTGTGGCGACGGGACGTGACGTCTCCGTTCCCTTCCTTCAGGGAACGAGGGTTACATACGTAACCGAGACGTTCCCTTTCAGTCGGTCACTACGACGTCACGTCGTGACCGACGAATTGGGAATCCCTACCAAAACGCCACTGCAGCTGAACCCTTCCAGTGTCTGTAAAAGCCCTCCGCCCTCCACGTAAGGGGCGGAACCTAAGGCGAAATGCAGAAGGCCGGTCACTACCTGTTCCTTAACCCACGATAGTGAAGCAGCGAACTGGGGAAGCGTCTAAACTGAGCGGAGCTAGAATACTGCGGAAGCCATCCCCTAAGAAGGTTGAATGGATGACATAAAATATGAAACAACCGATAGGTTGCTCATAAAAAGTCTCTGAACAAAACATAGTATGCAGAGAGATGCAGAGCAGGCTCTGCTAAGGAAAACGTGGAGGATTAGTACCCCACGGAGTATACACACAAATGAACCCCACGTAGGGGACAAATGTGGACGCCTAGCCTACACAGGTTTACAGAGAATACATCAGTGATAGGTTGACAGCGGATGCTCCGCAACACCAGCTATCAGGGCGGTGGAGGAGAGGCAAAAACAGTTTTTTAGACGTTTTTGCCCCGATGGCCTTCCATATTGGTGCAGATGTGCAGCACCAAAATAGAGGCTCCAAGCCGACACACGAGCCGACCCTCGGCATTCTTAACTAGTTAGTAGAAAGAACCCGAGTGGAAACCGGTTCGACACGAACACTATAGAATCTTGTGAACGTATTAGGTGTCGCCCAGCCTGCAGCTCTACAAATATCTGTTAGCGAGGATCCGCGAGCCAGTGCCCAAGATGATGCCACACTGCGTGTAGAGTGAGCACGTAAATTAAATGGACAAAGCACATTCTGCTTTTGATATGCAAGGGCTATAGTATCCACAATCCAATGGGACATCCTCTGCTTGGTGACAGCTTTTCCTTTCTGCTGACCACCGTAACAAACAAAGAGCTGATCTGAGGTCCTAAAACTTTGCGTCCTGTCTATATACACACGTAGTGCACGAACAGGGCATAACAAAGCCATGGCTGGGTCTGCCTCCTCCAAAGGCAGCGCTTGGAGGTTCACCACTTGATCTCTGAAAGGAGTGGTGGGAACTTTGGGCACAAAGCCGGGCCGGGGTCTCAGTGTTACGCTGGATGCAGCCGGCCCGAACTGAAGGCACGATTCGTCGACCGAAAATGCATGAATATCCCCTATCCTCTTAACAGAAGCCAAAGCAAGGAGAGTTAATGTTTTCATAGTAAGAAATTTAACACTCACACTATGCAGAGGCTCAAATGGGGCTTCCTGGAGTGATTTCAGCACCAAGGACAGGTCCCAAGGAGGAATAGAGGGAGGACGCGAAGGATTCAGTCTTCGAGCGCCTCTGAGAAATCTAATGACCAGGTCGTGCTGACCCACTGTTCTACCGTTTACGGGTGAATGGTGAGCTGATATCGCAGCGATATCGACTTTAATAGTGGATGGTGACAGCCTATTCTCCAAACGGCGCTGGAGATATAAAAGCACAACACTAATCGGGCATTCTCGGGGGTTTTCACTTTGGGAAGAACACCAGTCGACAAACAGGTTCCATTTAAGCGCGTAAGCCTGTCTCGTAGACGGCGCTCGCGCTGCAGCAATAGTGTTAGATACCTCTTGCGGTAAATCACTCAAATCCTCCGTGCCCCGTCCAGAGACCACACATGGAGGTTCCACAGGTCGGGGCGCGGGTGCCATAATGTGCCCTCTTGTTGAGAAAGAAGGTCCTTCCTCAGGGGAATCTTCCAAGGAGGGGCTGTCGCGAGGAGAGAGAGTTCTGGAAACCAACTCCTGGTTGTCCAATACGGTGCCACCAACAGCACGCTCTCCTCGTCCTCCCGGATTTTGCATAGGGTTTGCGCAATGAGGCTCACCGGAGGGAACGCGTATTTGCGCATGTTTCGCGGCCAGCTGTGTGCCAATGCATCCACGCCGAGCGAGTCGTCGGCTAGTGAATAGAACAGGCGACAATGGGTCGTCTCTGGGGAAGCAAACAGATCTATCTGCGCTTTGCCGAAACGTCTCCAAATCTGCTGAACCGCAATGGGGTGGAGTCGCCATTCGCCGGGACGCGCAGCCCGAGAGAGCGCATCCGCCTCTACATTGAGCGTGCCCGGGATGTAAATGGCACGAAGAGACCTCAAATTCTTCTGACTCCAAGTGAGGAGATGACGGGCGAGATGCGACAGGTGACGCGAGCGTAAACCGCCTTGACGATTGATGTACGCCACGGTCGCAGTGTTGTCTGTGCGAACTAATACATCTTTGCCCTGTAACTCGTTGCTGAAACGGACGAGCGCAAGATATACAGCCCACATTTCTCGGCAATTTATGTGCCAATGCAGCTGGGGTGCCGTCCAGACCCCCGAAGCCGCAAGCCCATCGTATGTGGCCCCCCACCCCGTGTCCGAAGCATCTGTGCATACTATTGCATGCCTGGAGACCTGTCTCAGAGGCACACCGGCTCGGAGAAACGCACGGTCTGACCACGGAGTGAAAGTGCGACGACACGCAGGTGTAATGATAACACGGTGAATGCCGCGCAGCCACGCTCTCCTCGGGACTCGATCGTGAAGCCAATGCTGAAGCGGTCGCATATGGAGCAGTCCGAGCGGAGTTACAGCTGCGGCTGCTGCCATATGCCCCAAAAGCTTCTGAAATTGTTTCAGCGGGACCGCGCTCTTGCTCTTGAATGTATTCAGGCAAGTCAGAATCGACTGTACACGCGCTTCTGTTAGACGAGCTGTCAAATCGATCGAGTCCAGTTCCATACCGAGAAAAGAGATTCTCTGCACGGGGCAAAGCTTGCTCTTTTCCCAGTTGACCCGAAGACCCAAACGAGCGAGGTGTTTCAGAGTTAAATCTCTGTGATCGCACAGCGTCTGACGTGTTTGAGCTATTATGAGCCAATCGTCTAAATACGCGAGAATGCGCACACCTTTCTCTCTCAGGGGTTTTAAAGCCCCCTCCACTACTTTGGTGAATACACGGGGAGACAGAGAGAGCCCGAATGGGAGGACTTTGTACTGGTATGCTCGCCCCTCGAACGCAAAGCGGAGAAACGGCCTGTGCCGGGGGAGAATCGATACGTGGAAGTACGCGTCCTTCAGGTCGATGGATGCGAACCAATCGTTTGGACGAATGCATGGAAATATGCGCTTGGGCGTCAGCATCTTGAACGGCATTCTGTGAAGTGCACGGTTCAGCGAACGCAGGTCCAGGATCGGTCGCAAGCCGCCGCTTTTCTTGGGTACAATAAAGTAAGGGCTGTAAAACCCCGACCTCATCTCGGCTGGAGGGACCGGCTCGATCGCGTCCTTCGCCAGTAGGACAGCGATCTCCGCACGGAGGACGTGCGCATCGGCAGCTCTCACCGCAGTGAAACGAACGCCGGAGAATTTGGGGGGACGCCGGGCAAATTGGATCGCGTAGCCGAGACGAATCGTGCGTAAAAGCCAACGCGACGGGCTGGGAAGCTGTTCCCACGCCCCCAGACACCGTGCGAGAGGGACTAAAGGCACGATCGGTGTACCCGCGGCGGGCGCAACGGAGGTGATCGCCGGTGTGTGCGTATTGGCCGCACCGACAGCAGTGTTGTGCATGATAACACTCACCTGAGTCCGCTGCTGGGTGGGTGAGTAAGGGAGGCTCTGCTGAAGACACCTCACGCCACTCGATGCACCCTCTGGCGAAGGGGGAGGAAGACGATGGGTTATGAGCCCGTGATTGTCTTCTTTCCCCTGAGAAGTCAGAGAGCGCGATGGGGTTATGAGCCCGTGCGTTGCTCTCGTACTCCTCTGATGAGTCGGAGAACGAGGGGGGGTTATGAGCCCGCTCGTGTCTCCGGCGCTCATCTGAAGACCTAGAGATGGAAGTGGAATTCGCTCTTTTTGTGGAATTGTGGGTGCCGACTGAAAAGTCGGCGGAACAGAAAATTGAAACAAAGGATTCCCCAACCGGCCCTCCTCCGGTGGGGGGAGTGGTGCTTTCACCATCTCCCGAAGAGCGATCCCCTCCATCTCTAGGTCGCCCGTCTCAGGGCCGCTTCGATTTTCTTTTTCCACCCTTTGAAGCGGGCTGAGCGGGCGGGGCGGGCTGCTGACGACCGGTTCCTCGCTTCTTAGAAGAGCCCCGGGGAGGAACGGAGGCGGCCGCCGCAGGACGCCCTCGGCGAGGAGCAGGCTGAGGTGCCGACGTGGACGGAGCAGGCGCAGGACGCTTCCGACGTGGCATGATCTGAGCGATGGCCTCAGTCTGCTTCTTGGCCGCGGAGAATTGCTGGGCAAACTCCTCGACCGTCTCGCCGAACAGGCCGGTCTGGGAAACCGGAGCATTCAGGAGCCGGGTCTTATCAGCATCCTTCATGTCCGCCAGACACAGCCAGAGATGGCGTTCCTGGACTACCAGGGTAGACATCGCACGCCCGACGGCGCGTGCGGTGACCTTGGTCGCACGGAGCGCCAGATCCGTAGCCGCACGCAGTTCAGAGAACTCCGCCGAGTCGTGACCTCCCGCGTGCAGGTCCCTCAGAGCCTTAGCCTGGTGGACCTGCAGCAATGCCATGGCATGCAGGGCAGAGGCTGCCTCCCCACAAGCCTTGTAAGCAGCACCGGACAGCGCCGAAGACTGCTTACAGGCCCGTGAGGGGAGAGTAGGCTGGTCCCGCCAGGAGGAAGCGACACCGGCCGGACACAACTGCATCGCGACCGGCCGCTCCACTGACGGGATACCAGTGTACCCCTTGGCATCTCCACCCTCGAGAGAGGTGAGGGGTGAAGGCTGAAACGGTCGGTTCCGGGCGGAAAACGGGGTTTTCCACGACCGCGTCAGCTCTTCATGCACCTCGGGGAAGAAAGGCACCGGGGGCGAGGACTGAGAAGCCCTGGCACCCCCGAAGAACCAATCATCGAGGCGGGACGGTTCAGGTGGGGGAGGTTTAGTCCACTCCAAGCCGACCGCCTCCGCCGCCCGGGCGAGCATGGCTGCCATCTCGGGGTCGAACGCAGAAGCCGCAACCTGGCCCGAAGGCGGGAGCGGATCCGGATCGACGTCCGAGGCTGACAACCCCCCTTCCGATGTTACGGTGGACATCGCGTCGGGTGGAGGCTCGACAGAGCGCGAGGACACCGTAGAACACGGGCTGCTCGTCTCCATCGGGACCTCCGCTGGCAACGGATCAGGGCGCTGGGAGCTGCTGGACGAACCAGCAGACCGACCCAGCACCGTTATACGGAGATCATCCTTCGCAAGTCTGGTAGCTGCGCTCTTAACAGCACCAGACTTGGAAGGCGGGCGCCGTTCCCGGAGAAACGACACCGTCTCCGCAAATCCGCCATAGTCATGCCCTCACAGATGGAGCATGAACTATCACGCAACGCTGCCTCTGCGTGCTGGAGCCCCAGACACGAAAGACAACGCTGGTGGCCATCCCGGGGGGCGATGAACACACCGCATCCAGAAACCGAACACGGACGGAAATCCATCTTTAAAAAGACGACCCCGACCGTGACACGAATGAGTGGCTGTCTTTAAAAAGACACAAAGCTCAAACGTGCTGCTCTTTTAGGGAAATCACTCTTTTGTGCGAGCTGGTGAAACACACAGGGAGAGGCAACGCACTCACTCGAACTCAAGTCCTAAATTAAAGAGACAGAGAGAGAGAGAGAAAGGGTGGAGAAAAAACACTGCGAGCCTCCGCTGAGGTGTCTTTGCCCAACCAACTTCAGCAAGCTGAGATCTTATTTTCTTCCCTTCCAGAACAGGATCTACGAAGATCAGATAGAAAGCTTCTCGAGAGCAGATGTCTGCCGGCTTCGAAGCAATAAAAGCTAATTTGGTATTGTGCACCTGCGGCTTATATACGCACCTGGCGGGGTGGCGCCGGCATTATGCAAATACCTGCATGCCAAGTTCATTGGCGTTTTTATAGTTTCTCGAAGTAGATAGGTCACCCGCGGAGCGGTTCCCAATTCGTCGGTCACGACGTGACGTCGTAGTGACCGACTGAAAGGGAACAACTGTTCACAGATCAGTGGAAAAACGTAACTAAGCTACATTTGTAACACACAGATAAAACTGCCAAAGGAAGTCTCTTGTATTTAAGAACAGCTTATCTGAAGGAAGCGATCTGCCCTGCAGTTGTTCGAGTTGACCATTGACCAACCTGACTAATTATTTGTTCGTAATTGTACAAAAAGGTAAAACACAAACACATTAACTCATAAATTTGAATTTTTATATATTCAAACCTGCAGTGCATCGTAAACGGCATGAATATTAAAGCGTGTTGAGATCCGACCGTGTAAATTTTACCATATGGTACACTGTGACAGTGTCATACGAGTCAAGACACAAATCACATGACTATAGGTATATAGGGCCGACAGAGCAAGTCTGCTTGGCAAAAGCTAATTTACTTGCATGGATCACAAGGGTGGAGTGATGCTGTATAGTCCCAGTAAAGTGCATCAGATCATGGTGGCCTGTTGCATCCTCCATAACCTTGATCTAAAAGTCAAGTTTGGGAATCATAGAATGCAAACTGTGGTTAGCGCTAAATGTTTGGATGTGTTTTTTTTTTAATGCCAAGTAAATTTCTTCTTAAAGTGCCGATCAAAGCGCGTTAATGTCGTAGTGTGAACACAAAGCAAACTCACTTCTGGAGCTCCAGTTGAGTTTTCAGTTTCTTCTTGGCGCCCTGAGTGAGGTCGTACTTGTTGAGATCTTCCTCCGTGAGAGCGAGGAACTGCGATAAGAAATACAAATATCATAATTTGGAGGCTGTCATTTAAAATGCAAGTTTGGAAATTATAAACAAGTTTGGCGATCTCTTTGTAAAAAGGGGTTGGGTCTAAAGCTATTTCATGTATTCTGACTTATTAAAGGATTAGTCCATTTTCTTAAAAAAAAATCCAGATAATTTACTCACCACCATGCCATCCAAAATGTTGATGTCTCTCTTTGTTCAGTCGCGAAGAAATTATGTTTTTTGAGGAAAACATTGCAGGATTTTTCTCATTTTAATGGACTTTAATAGAGCCCAACAATTAATACTTAACTCAACACTTGACAGTTTTTTTCAAGGGAGTTTCAAAGGATTCTAAACGATCCCAAACGAGGCATAAGGGTCTTATCTAGCGAACGATTGTCATTTTTGAGAAGAAAAATAAAAAATATGCACTTTTAAACCACAACTTCTCGTCTATGGTCACGCAATACGTCATGACGTCAAGAGGTCACAGAGGACGAACGCGAAACTACGCCCCAGTGTTTACAAGTGTGGAGAAAGAGGACGTTGTTGTATGTCGAATGATACTAATTAATGTCTTTGTGTCAGTTTATTGTTTAAAGTGGTCCGCAAATGTGCGTTTCATATATGTAACACGTGACCTCTCTACGTCACTACGCATTTACGTGAGGTCGCGCTGGTGTTTTCAGGACCGGACCTAGATGAGAAGTTGTGGTTTAAAAGTGCATATTTTTTATTTTTCTTGTCAAAAATGACAATCGTTTCACTAGATAAGACCCTATGCCTCGTTTGGGATCGTTTAGAGTCCTTTGAAACTCAGTTGAAAAAAACTTTTAAGTGTTGAGTTAAGTATTAAGTGTTGGGCTCTATTAAAGTCCATTAAAATGAGATGAAAAATCCTCAAAAAACACAATTTCTTCTCGACTGAACAAAGAAAGACATCAACATTTTGGATGACATGGTGGTGAGTAAATTATCTGGATTTTTTTTTAAGAAAATTGACTTTAACACTGTTTAAGAGTTAGATTCGTCATGCAAAGTGTCAAAAAAAGCAGTTGGATGTGTGATTGATTATTTCTGTGCCGAACGCACTTCACCAGGATTTTTACAAGTTTCTGAAAGTTTATTCCAACATAAAAGATTCATATTTAATAAACTTGCTGCATGGCCAATTTCAGTGCAGGAAGTACAGTGGAAGTCCTTATATGGGCACTTTAATAGAGCAGACACACACCAACCAAGAGCTGACACGAAATCAACGTCACCAAACAAGTGTGTTGTTGTTGTGAGGGATTTAAGCTTGTTTAGCTTCCCAAAGAATCCAGCATTATGGACACAATGGATATAGTTTGCTTATCTGGGAGAGCAGAGGAGTTGTACGTGTGTGTTTGTCTAACAGTGGATTTTGTTGAATTGGGACGGTCCCAACCAGGTCATGAGTTGCAGGTGATAAGTAAAATGTCTGTGTTTTGCAATCGATCAAAATTAAGTCACAACCACGAACTTCGAATTAGAAAATGGAATGCTGCCAAAAATCGGAGTAATACCTACCTCCTCCATGGTCAGCTGTTTAAAGACAGGGTAGTACTTGTGCAACCTCAGTTTACGAAGCCAGTCCAAAATGCCGCTCTGCTCCGGGCTTGACTGGGACTGCTGATGTTGGGGTATGTGGTTTGGGAGATGTGACTGTGGAGGGCTGCCCTCCCCCATGGGTACAGCACTGTTGGGGAGGATGGCCACTGCTGTCTGAGGTGGAAGAGGAGGCAGGTGGGCCGGGGAGTTCTGAGGGAGGGAGGTGTGGATTCCTAGGACAGGCTGTATGCTGGCAACCCCGCAAATAGGCCTATATAGTAGACAGAAGGGATTTATAGATAGAAAGAAATAAACGCAGTTGTGAATTGTATGATATTAAAACTCATTTGGTGGAGTGAAAAGATCATGAGTTTGCTTCAAGAAGAACACACATAGGCTACTGATCAGTGGCGGCCAGTGACTTCTTTTTTCGAGGGCGCATGATGCAAAGTTCATCACAACATGTATGTAGCCCGTCATGTGTGTGGTTTTGTAATTTCAAAATATTTGTTTAGCGCGTTGAGTGAACCTATGTGCATTACGTGTCTTGTCAAAATAAGTGCCTGCTGCAGACGCATCTAAAGGGTTTATGATTAAAGAGACACTCGCGTTTGCCAGATACTTGCATAATCTTATGAATCAGAGTTTACTGTTAAGGGAGTGTCTTGCGTGTATTTTGTGAACGTGAGCCTCTCTTTTATCATAAACGGTTTTGACGCGTGTGCAGCAGGCACTTATTTTGACAAAACACGTGATGCACATGGTTCACATGACGCTACAAACACATATTTGGAAAACACGAGCAACACACATGACACTCCAAACACATATTTTGAATTTGCGTCCCTCAGAGGAGCAGACACGAGCCACCACTGCTACTGATAAAAGACATGTGTTGAATGCCCTGTGTGTTGCTTTGCATAAAAGCGTCTGTCAAATGCATACATGTAAAGAAATTAACAAGGTTTATGTAAGAGGTTGTTAAGCTCACCTGTTAGCTCCTCTATATTGAAGCAGACATCCAAGATCTGCAAAACACGTATGACGTAATGTGAAAAAATGCTTGACTTTATATAGTAAAAGCAAAAATGTTTCCAGTTTATATTTTGAAAAAAGTAAAAGAATAATTTATATATTACATTAATAATAATAATGTAATATTTTATATTTTATCTACAAACACAGCCAATCCCCTTACATAGAAATCGCCATTTTGCGCCATTGCTCTACAGAGCGTGTTTTGTAACTACTTTGGTTCTGTCCAAAATGGCATGCTTCATATGGACTTTCGGTCTTTTGGCCTTAAAATGCGCATGCTTGGTTAAAGGCCGGGTATATATTTTTTCTGCGTCCGTGTCCGGCTCACACGCGCATGCACACGTCAGCACAACTTTCAAGGCATGCTCACCATGGCTACGTGTGGATGGCCGTGTTCGATACGTACGCAATACAAATGATTTCATCCTTCTGATGATGAAAATGACGTCGTGCGGATGGCGCACGTACATGAACGTCCCTAGTATACCTTCGGCTATGCACCTTTGATGCAGTCTTCGGCAAAGCCCTCACTGCTGCAGGCTCCACAATCCCTGTCCCAAATGGCGCACTTCATATGGACTTTCGGTCTCGTGGCCTTAAATTTTGCGTACTTGCTTAGTCTACAAGTCCGTAGGGTTTCCCATCTGTCATTTTTATGCTTTGAAGTGTGCTCATCAGCGCCCCCTTTGCACCCGCGATGCGGTTTTCCGCTAAGCTCACACTGCTGCAGGCTTCACGCACTTTTCCAACCCAGAAGTCCTTGCGAAAGAGCAATCAAACGACAGATGGGAGGAGTTCACACTGATGGGCAACTTCTCTTTCTATTTCCGGTGTGACGCTCTGATTGCTCAGATTGATGTCTGTCCCAAAATACAACTTCGGTGCGCCCTCATGGACTCGTGTCAAGGGTCCCTAAAGTCTGTACTACAAGAGGTCATCAAAGTGTGGACTCTGAGGAAGTCCAGGGTGTGCCATTTGTGACAGGGCCACACACTTTACCAACCCAGAAGTCCTTGAGAAAGAGTAATCAGATGATGGATGGGAGAAGTTTACACCACTTCTCTTCCTATTTCACGAGTAACGCTCGAGTCCGTCCCAAAATACGACTCTGGTGTGCCCTCGGGGACTCGAGTAAAGGGTGCCATTTGGGGCAAGTTTGTCCTGTGGCTGCTACCGTAGCTTCTATGCATTTCGAAAAGAAGGGGTGAGCGGAGGATTGGGTAGTGGCTAGAAGGGATACAGCTATGGCCAAAATCTCAATGGATGAGCTTTGATTTCATCATAATCCTACCCCCTGCTCAAATCCCAACATCTCGCGAGATTTGGCCGTAGCTTTATCCTTTCTAGCCAGAACGGTGGACTGAGCTGTTGGTTGCAATTCACAATCTCACCATTAGATGCCGCTAAAATCTACACATGGCATGTTACATTTTATCGAAGTAAAAATTTTGATACATGTGTTTTGCTGTGCTAAGAAATAGCACACAAACTAACAAGAAATAAAATGTATGTCCATATCTATGAACTGGATTTTCCGTCCCTTCCCCCACCACTATAAATATCACCATACAGACACACATCCAGGTTTCAGTGCCCTTTCCTCCTATTAATAGTATCCCAAGATGAGGTCATCACTTTTGGGACTTCCCAGCTCAAGCAGGTCAAATCAAATTCCTCTTAACTGAAATAGAAGCTACCCCTCATTTCCCCAAGAGATGGTCTGGTCTACATACAAATCTTTATGTGGTGAGCAAGGGAAAGACCATTGTACGGGGGAAATGAAAAGCCTTACTTGTGCTCGCGGGGAGCTGAGGTGCGG
Source organism: Paramisgurnus dabryanus (assembly GCF_030506205.2). Lineage (NCBI taxonomy): Eukaryota > Metazoa > Chordata > Actinopteri > Cypriniformes > Cobitidae > Paramisgurnus > Paramisgurnus dabryanus. The sequence goes on along the minus strand of NC_133359.1, from coordinate 16,093,265 downwards.
ATGAGGTGCTGAAAAACAAACAGACTTTGTCGTGTTTCAGGACATGAGGCGGGAGGGAGGTCAAGCACCTGTGTGGGGTTAAGCAAAAAAATAGGTTTAAGCATAAATATAGTTAACACCACAACTGCATAAAACAACCAAACAGCATATCAAATATCTTTATATGTTAACACTTTATAGTAAGGATGTATTTGTCAACATTAGTTAATGTATTAACTAACATGAACTAACAATGAACAAAACTTCTACATGATAATTTTCAGCATTTATTATATCAAACTAAAGCTCTATATGTATCCATTTGTGCATTAGGATTGAGAATTACAGAGGATCTAGCTCCTGTGCCGAATCAAGTCCAGGCATCGGTGGCAAGAGTTTCTCCAGACATTCATCAGGAAAGAGTTGAGCGAGCTGAAGATAGAAAACAAAGACACAATCACACTCTTTTACAACCAGTCGGTGTTAATCAGTGAACACATTCACTGTTTTACAAGTTAACTGTGCAAACTATGAGCATACACAGATTACATTTCAACCTAATTCAAACTTGACTGTGCAGGAAAAAACACATTACACTGCTCTGTATCTGCCAATTAGACTACTTTAAGACGAGTTGATTTGTTAGGAATTTTGGACTTGACACACCAGCTCTATATTTCTCACACATGTGACTAGCTCCCCATCACTCACCTGGGAAATAAACTCCAACACTTCCTGAGAGGTTTTGCTGACGGTCGACCGAGTAGAATCAGACCACAGAGCCTTTGAAACCAAAAACAAAGTATGATGTTCAATTGTCAAAACATACACATTTTTAACATTTGATTACGGTGTAAAATAAATGCCTTTTTGATGTGATATGTGATAGGAAATAAGGATAACATGAAAATGAAATTCATTACAGAACAGTTATATTACACTGAAAACTCACCTCTAGTATGTATTCGGTTGGTTTGTCTGGTTTGGGTGTGACTCTGAGATCAATTCTTTCAACATACACTAGAAAAAGAGAAGTGACTTATTACAAAAATATTCCAAGGAAAATTTCTAATATCACTGTTGGTGCTACTTTTAGATGTTAGTTAGAAATTGGTACAGTTTAAGTCTTAGGACTAGGTGAGTATAGCAAATCCGTATTCAGTAATATTTTTAAATTTGATAGCCTCAAGAAATTGTACCAGAAACAAGCTGAAATTATTGTAGAGGCAGTTTGTGCCTACATGGCAAAATGTAGTTTGTGCTGTTTCAATATGTTACTAAATTTAAGATTTATGCTAAAATGTTGATTCTGTATGATTAGCGCATGAAAAAAACTATTATTGATGTAATGAAGAGCTCAGTTTAATTTACTGTCCAATAACTAAATATAAATGAGTTGCACTCACTCTTCAGGGGTCTTATTTATAAAAGTACTAAAAGTCTATGTACGCACTAAAAGCCAAAAATGGCAAAACCCCCAAAATATTAAAGGATTCTTTATTTTTGATAATTTACTCACCACCATGTCATCCAAAATGTTGATGGCTTTCTTTGTTTGGTCGAAAAGAAAATATGTTTTTTTGAGGAAAACATTCCAGGATTTTTCTCATTTTAATGGACTTTAATGAACCCCAACACTTAACAGTTTTAATGCAGTTTAAAATTGCAAATTCAAAGGACTCTAAACGCTCTCAAACGAGGCATAAGGATCTTATCTAGCGAAAACGATTGTCATTTTTGGCAAGAAAAATAAAAAATATGCACTATTAAACCACAACTTCTCGTTTTCCTCTGGTCCTGTGATGCCCCAGCGCGACCTCACGTAATTGCGTCATCACGTCAAAAGGTCACGGATGACGTATGCGACACTACCCCCCAGTGTTTACAAGTGTGAAGAAAGAGGACCGTTCTGACGTTGTTGTATGTCGAATGATACTTATTTATGTCTTTGTGTCAGTTTATTGTGTAAAACGGTCTGCAAATGTGTGTTTCATATATGTAACGCATGACCTTTCGACGTGCTTACGCAATTACGTGAGGTCGCGCTGGGGCATCACAGGACCGGAGGAAGACGTGAAGTTGTGGTTTAAAAGTGCTTTTTTCTTGCCAAAAATGACAATCGTTTCGCTAAATAAGACCCTTATGCCTCGTTTGTAATTGTTCAGAGTCCTTTGAATCTGCAATTTTAAACTGCATTAAAACTGTTTAGTGTTGGGCTCTATTAAAGTCCATTAAAATAAGAAAAATCCTGGAATGTTTTCCTCAAAAAACATTATTTCTTCTCGAATGAACAAAGAAAGACATCAAATTTTGAATGACATGGTGGTAAGTAAATGATCTGGATTTTTTTAAGAAAATGGACTAATCCGTTAAGACTTATAAAACAAAGCAATGTTCCCTTTATAAATCACAGATCACCTGCAAGTGTATGTACATAAATCATCCTCAGATCCCTCCCTGCAAGCCCATTCTCTCATCAACTTTGTTTTTTATAGATCACAACCTTTGTTTGAGAATTGGCATACGCACGTTTCCAGGCATGTGCATACACACGCTTTATAAATGAGGCCCCAGATCTGTATATAAATTACAGACTTTTACTCTCCAAAGTGCAGAATGATAGATTAGAAATGACTAGTAAATTATCATATTATTTATCATGGACTGTTCAGGTTCTATTTAAAAAAAATAATAATATGAGAGGAAATCCTTTAGAATTGAATTCAAGAAGTGTCTGGCAGGTCAGAACATATTTCAGCATATTTAGCTATAAGGCAAGATTTTAAGCCTTCAGGCATTTGTTTCAAAACACATGCTTTTATTGGCAAACCTGCAAATGCACCTTAGTTTGAAATGAGAAATGGAAAGTAGAATGCATCATGAGCTATCCAAGATCAATACAGAGAGTTAAAACAATGAGAGACAAATAAAGCATGAAATTCTTAAATACACTCAGGTGACTCAGGGGACTTATAATGTCTGAATTTCATTGCATTTGATTCAGATATTGAAACAAAGTGGCATTTAAACCCAATGATGCTAAAACAAAAAAATAATAAAAATCAGTTTTGTCCCACTGTTGTTAAGGATATTTTTTGTAAATCTGAAGTTGGCTCAGGGTACACATGGGCGAGCAAGCATGTTAAATATACTTTGCAGACTCAGCACTTGCTGTATTGTGTGTTGAGAAAGAGAGAAAGAGAGAGAGAAAGAGAGAGAGATAGAGAGAGAGATAGAGAGAGAGAGAAAGAGAGAGAGAGAGAGAGAGAGAGAGAGAGAGAGAGAGAGAGAGGGATCTGAATGAGTTCAACATGTCATACGGAGTATGAGCAGTAAATAGCTTTCGTAGAGTTTCATTCACAGAAATCTTTGATCTTTCTTCATAGCAGATGCATTTCTGTCTCATACTTCCTACAACAACTTTTGCACTTAAAGGTGCAGTGTGTAAAATTTTAGGAGGATTTTATAGATTCGTTTAACTGTTTTTAATGATGTAAACTTACATGAACCATTATGTTTTTATTACCTGAGAATGAGCCTTTTTTATGTACATACCACGGGTACCCTTACATAGAAGTCATGACTTTGCACTGCATGTTTCTACAGTAGTCATAAACGGACAAACTGCTTTAAAGAGTGCGATTCATCACTATGTTGTCTAAGACAATGACTTGTTTGTCCTGTTAGCATCTACCGTAGCTCCTCTAAGTGTTTCGAAAGGGAGGGGAGCTCTGGTCTCACTGCTGTTAAAAATCTACACAGCAGACCTTTAAAGGACTATCTGACCCCCCCCAAAAAAAACTATCTTGACAAAGCGAATATAATAAAAAGAGTAAACTGCGACCTTGAGAGGCTGTTTACACTTAGCATTAACATGCGTTTTCGTCGATCGGATCACAAGTGGACGACGTTAATGCCAGGTGTAAACGGTGTTCAAAACGTTTTGAGCTCGTCCACTTTCGACCACTTTCAGCCACATCCAGAGGTAGTTGAAACCACTTTTGATCGGATCGCTTTGGAATTGCGGAACGCAATGTGGTTGAATGTGTTTGAACAGCCACACGCGACCGCCTTATCTCCGCCCATTTATCTAATCTAAGGTATTAAACACAAGTTTTACGTCTTTTTTTGACTTCTGGCGTGAACATACGGTGAACAGCGCTATTTTTAGCCTTTCATTGATAAAACTAAAGCGGCTGATCTCCGTAGTTTTGTTTTGAAAGCGTGTGAAAGTTGCGCGATCCTATTTCATCAATTGCGCTGAAAATTCAGAGAAAGCTCTTACATACACACGTACAAAACACTGTGTAGCATGTATACTTTATGACTCCGACATAATATTAGTTTGCGTCCATATAAACTCATAATTACTCCTGCTCGCGTTTGAATGACAGCAGAGAGACTCGCCCACCGTCTCACAGACCACCCCCTCACAGTATTCATGACAGATGCGTTCGAAAGTGGACAAAAGAGACGGATTTAAATACCAGGTGTAAACGTAATGTGTCTCTCTCGTCCACTTGTGATCTGATCGATGAAAACACATCTTAATACCAAGTGTAAACAGCCCCTGAGATTCTCTGACCATCACATTGTTTAGCTAAACTCACAAACGTACTACTCAGTTTCGTAAATGAATCATTCAGACTAGCGGAGCAGCAAATTAATCGAAATGATTCAAGAGAAAGACTTGTTCATGAATCATTTAATGATTCACAGTCATCGCTGCTTCTTTTATAAATGTTAAGACACTACACAACTTATACAAGTTTTTTGCAGTCAAGTTGAGAGTAGTTGCCTAAAGTCTGCGCCAATCTGTAGATTTGAGCAGTTGGAGTTTTGGAGATTTCACAGAAAACCACCTAATGTATAATACAACTAGGGATGCAGCGATTAACCGGTTTCACTATTAACCGCGCTTTAAAATGTCACGGTTAAGTAACCGTAAAGCCTTTGCTACACCGCGTGTTTTTGTTTCACGCACGCACAAACCAGATCCACGAACCACCAAGAGGCACATGCGTCATGATGCATTGTATGACAAAGCTCCGAGTTCAAAAGAATATGTGCACGTGACGCGTCTCTTGGTTGTTCGTGCATCTGGTTTGTGTGTGCGTGTGCGTGGATGTGTGCGCGCGCACCTGCATCTGTACGTGAAAGAGCCACAGTCCAATCGGTCTACTCTGTACAGCATTAAAAACCTCCTGCTCGCGGATCAAACCCGGGCGGGGCTCCTGGTGGTCTGACTGCATTTCATTACGTTGAATTATTTTAACGCGTTAATGATTAATTAATGAATAGCATTAGTTAACACGTTAATCTTGCCACCCCTAATATTTATATTTGACTTTTGTGTAATATTAAGCTTCACCTGTCAAAATGACTTGCAGTACCTGGTTCAGGATGACCCTGTGTAATTATTCATTTTGAGAGGCTCTTATCATTTTTACTTCATATATTTTACTTCAATACTTCAAACAAACCAAAATAATATAACTTTATTCAGTCCAAATGTAAAGTTACATTTATTCAAAAGATCATTAAAATGAATAGCCTACAGGTTTCAAAGGCACCTATACGTTTTAAGTCAAAGCCAGCCAAGTTATTATTATTATCATTTGTCCAAGAATTGTAGAGAAAATACACAAACTGAAAATACAGAAAAATTTAGCAATTGTTCAAAAAATTTATTCATGTGATTTTATACATTAATGTTGTAAAATAAATGAATCCTTAATAACCGTAATAACCGTACAACCGTGATTATTTATCAGACTATAACCGTACCATCAAAATCTATAATCGCTGCATCCCTAAATACAACACATCATAATATGTGGCATCTATACTGACCCCGTCTACCAACCTAAGACCGCCTAAATGTGCTTGACTCATTTTTTCCTTAATAAAAAACTACTGTTGTCATCTCCTACATAACCATGTGTGTTTAATCTGTCATGAGGCAGATGTTTCTGTATGAATTGCTGTGTTTGGAATGACAGGAAATGTCGCTTTGGATAAAGCATCTGCAAAATGAATAAATGTAAATGTTACCCTTACTTGTTTAGTGTATAATGCCCAGTTTTTCCTCTGTGACCATTTACAAAGTTGGCAATCTTTCACAATCTGTTCAATGGATGCTTAGATTCAATGCCTTACACAGATCTATTGTTGGAACACTTGGAATTTGAGGTATGAAGGGGAGTAAATAATGACAGAATTAAATTTTGGGGGAAACTAATCCTTTAACAGAACGACTGGCCGAGGCTTTAAAGCTCTTCTCCTTTCCCATTCACTCCAGGCGAGTGTGAGCTCATCTGGAATGTTCTGGAGCGGAGGAAGACTTTTCCTTTCGGCAAAAGAGAGAAGACTGTCTGCTCCTCCCAAACCACTCACCAAACCCTTCATTACACTGTGTGTTTGTATATGTGTGCATGTGTGTGTGTGTGTCAAGGGGTAAAAGTGAACCACAAACCCTGAGAGTGAAGAGGCACTGAAGAAAAGAGATTTGTGAGACGACAAGTATAGACAGGGTATAGACAGATGAAGATAAATAGGAGATATAGATGGAATGAGACAAGACCTAGACGTTTGTATGTGAGGGGCAACCAATAAAACAACCCAAGAGTCTAAACAATCCTGAATTTAAACTGCAGATTTATTTAAAAAAATTGTAGTAGACCATTTTTAAAGGGGCAGCCACACTAATCGACTACAGACGTGGGTAATCAGATGAATGTGCGTTGTCGCGGTTACGCAGCTGAACCGAAGTGAACTTTTCGGTCTGTATTTATTTATCGTCTGGCTAGTGGCTAAAAGATAAGGTTTGCTAAAGATAAGGGGAGACGACGAGCATTGATCACAACTGTGCAGAGATGTTTGACAGCCAGGCAAAAATTGAAGGATCTGTAGTTATAACAGTGCTTCATTGTAAACAAAGTAAACTATTTAAATAATAGGATACACACGCACACTGTTTACTGACCTCCCCTTAATCTTTACTCACTGCCCAAGGGCATTATGGGTAACCACCTGCCATTTCTTCTGTTCTTTCATGTGAGTTTTCAGCACTGGATCCCAATGAATCATGAATCTGCACAGGTGCAACTGACCTGAACCTTTGCTCTTATTTTTCATCTTTCATCTGCCACTTTTGTTTTCTTTATTTTAAACCCTCTTGTCTGAACCATCTTTACAATAAATACAATAATATTCACACAACTCAAAAAAATAACAGTGTACTAAATAAATAATAATAATATATTTATATAATAACATTTATTTTAGATATATTAAAGAATGTTTTTAAACCAAAAATAAAAAAGACTTTTTATGTTTCCTTTGAATTACAGGATGTTGTCGTAATATAAGATGGGCAATTCCATGCAAATGTCTACCTTATCCTGAATAGTAAAGTTTTTAACCATACTGATATCTCAAATGTACATTTTGTACCTGATATCTCCGGTTTGTGACGTCACGCTGAACAGATCGTGCATCGTAGCTCCGTCGAGTTCATCATCTAAAAGCTTTTTTTTTACCATCTTATTCCTATTTATATAATATAACTTATTAGTTTTACATAGGAATACTTTACCGTGACGATTATTGAGCAGTACTACCACGTGAAACTATTTATCACTAATAAACACCCAGTGTTGTTAGCATATAGCCCGCTAGCATCCACACGGTGGAGGCTGAAGCTAGCATTTTCCGATCTAATGGCGGATTCATCTGATATATGCTTTTCTGACCTATCCTCACCTGAGCGGGAAGCTGTGGAGGAGTTGTTTCCCGGTTTTAGCAGATCCAAGGCGAGGTACAGCGCCCACTTCACCCTGCCTTCCGACGTCCACAAGCGAGCAACAAACATGCATTCCACGCGATGCAGCTTCACGGACCGTGAACGACATGAAAGCGATCGGGAAGCTGTGGAGGAACCGCTGCCCGGCCTTCGCAGATTCGGCAAGCCAAACATCACCCTGGCCCCAGACGTTCGCAGGCGACCGAGGCGTGTCTCAACCGAACACCCCACGCGATGCAGCTCCGGGGACCGCGTTCGGGTAAACGAAGACGCCATCGCCCAGCATGAAAGCGGTAAGACTCCGCTTGTTATTGTAACATGTACTACTTGCCACATGTATAGTTTAGCTTCTGCTGTTAGCATAGAGGGGTTTACATGCACTAAGTGTATTGAAGTATTAAGGTTAACTGAGAAGGTTGCTGAACTAGAATCGCGCATCCGAACGCTAGTTGAGGATAGCAAAACCGCTAATGTTACTGTCGCAAATAATCTATCGAGCGAAAAGACTAATGGCTCGGTTCCGACATCAGATGCTAATATAAATATTACAAATACTGTATCGAGCGCGCATAGTGTTTATCAAAATACACATGGCTCGGTTCCGTCATCAGAGTCAAGTCGGCGGTCAAACTGGGTGACTGTTAGGCGGCATAGTCATAAACTGCGTCCTTCTAAGACCCATAACGTAACGACAATTTCTAACAGATTCGATCCCCTAAGGAGTATACCAGCTGAAACACCTTTTAAAAGTGCCCTGGTCATTGGAGATTCTATACTCAGGAACACTAACATTGAGGCTCCAAACACCATAGTCGACTGTATACCGGGAGCCAGAACGTCTGACATTAGATCCAAACTCAAAGTGCTGGCTAATGCTAAGCGGAAGTTTTCTAAGATTGTTATTCACGCCGGCACGAATGACACAAGGCTCCGCCAGTCGGAAATCACCAAAGATAATATCAAGGAGATGTGTGAAATTGCAAAAACAATGTCAGACAATGTAATATGCTCTGGTCCCCTCCCCGCCTACCGGGGAGATGAAACACATAGTAGATTAGTGTCTCTCAATGGATGGATGTCAAAGTGGTGCCCTCAGCATAACCTAGGGTTTATAGACAATTGGAAGCATTTCTGGGGAAGACCATCTCTCCTAACCCGAGATGGCCTTCATCCGTCATCGGAAGGAAGTGCTATACTCACTAAAAATCTGATCAATAGTCTTAATTCTGATATAGTATGACTATCCAGGGCCCAGGTCAGGAAACAGACGGATCGGCTTAACCGTCCATCTGTTAGCTGCCGTGATATGTCAAGATCACACATATCCCAGCACTTCGAGTCAATCTTACCGAAATATCAGCACATTTCAACTGTATCTGTTCCCCGAACAAATAAATACAGGGCACCGCTTGTTACATCTGGTACAAATCTGATTCAAATAAAATTAGAAAACAATACATTAACAGATGAATCTCGAATCTTAAAATTCGGCCTTCTTAACATTAGATCGCTTACCAATAAAGAACCTATTGTCAATGAAATAATTACAGACCAAAACTTAGATGTACTCTGTTTAACAGAAACCTGGCTTAAAGCAGACGACTACATTAGTTTAAATGAATCCACCCCACAAGACTATTATTATAAACACGAACCTCGATTAAAGGGGAGAGGGGGTGGTGTAGCTACAATATACAACACAATGTTTAAAGTAAACCAAAAATCTGAGCTAAAATTTAAATCATTTGAAGTAATGTTGTTAAATATGGAAATAACTGATCGTAACCACAAACAGCTTTCTATTGCTTTAGCGACAATCTATAGACCACCGGGCCACCATGCAGATTTCCTTAATGAAATAGCAGATTTCCTATCTGAGCTTGTAGTCACTGTAGATAAAGCTCTTATTGTTGGTGATTTTAATGTCCATGTGGACAACCCAAAAGACGCATTAGGACGTGCGTTTATAGATCTTCTAAATTCTCTCAATATTAGACAAAACGTGACCGGGCCAACACATACTCGTAAGCACACATTAGACTTAATTCTGTCACTCGGACTCAATATTAATGACGTCGAAATATCACCTCAGAGTGATGCAGTTTCTGACCATTACCTTGTGTCATACACTGTACTTCTAGATAGGATCACTCAATCTACAACATGCTACCGACTAGCCAGAACAATAATTTCCACCACTAAAGATAGCTTTATTAGCACTCTTCCAGACCTGTCCCAAATGAAACATGTAGCAGATAACTGTGACGATCTAGATATTGAAATAGAAAACCTAAATAATGTCTGTTCCAACACATTGGATGCCGTTGCTCCCATTCGAAAAAAGAGATTCAAAGAAAAACCGCCAGCTCCATGGTATGACCATCACACAGCAGCCCTTAAAAAGGCAGCTAGAAAAATGGAAAGAAATTATAGAAGCACAAAGTTAGAAGTATGGCGCGCAGCATGGAAACAGAGTGTTAAACACTACAGACAGGCTATTAAAACCGCCAGATCTACATATCTCAGTACGCTTATTAAAGAAAATCATAATAACCCTCGTTTCCTCTTTAGCACAGTTGCGAAACTGACTAGAAACAAAGAACAAACAGAAACCAATAGTAAACTTCAACACAATAGTAACGACTTCATGAACTTCTTTTCTAACAAAATTTCGGCTATTAGGGAAAACATCGTAGCTACCCAGGCAGCCACCACTCTACCCATTAGTTCACTTAACACTAGACTACCATACGAACATCTTGATTCATTTAAACCTACTACAATAGATGAGCTCTCTAAACTAGTCACATCATCCAAATCATCGTCCTGTATATTAGACCCCGTTCCCACAAAACTACTTAAAGAAGTATTCCCTGTAGTGTCAACCCCGGTTCTAAATATCTTTAACTCATCGCTAGAAATAGGATACGTTCCGACAGCTTTCAAACTAGCAGTTATTAAACCGCTGATTAAAAAACCACAGCTTGACCATGGAGAACTTAATAACTTTAGACCAATCTCAAATCTCCCTTTTCTTTCGAAAATATTAGAAAAGGTAGTGGCAAGCCAGTTACGCACATTCTTGACAAATAATAGTACATATGAAAAGTTCCAATCAGGATTCAGGCCCCACCATAGCACAGAGACAGCGTTGCTTAGAGTTACAAATGACCTCCTATTAACATCCGATCGTGGTGAAATCTCAATTCTTATATTACTAGACCTTAGTGCAGCATTTGACACAATAGACCACAGAATCCTACTCAATAGACTAGAAAACTATGTTGGTATCAGTGGTCAGGCGCTAGCCTGGTTTAGGTCATATCTAACCAATCGCTATCACTTTGTTTATGTAAATGAGGAAAAGTCATATCACTCCCTGGTTAAATACGGTGTACCGCAGGGATCAGTTTTAGGTCCTATCCTGTTCTCGTTATACATGTTACCCCTAGGAGACATTATCAGGAAACACAACATAAGTTTTCACTGCTATGCGGATGATACCCAGCTTTACATCTCCTCGCATCCCAGCGAAACACACACGTTTTCTAAGCTAAAAGACTGCATTAGCGATGTTAGTGACTGGATGGCACATAACTTTCTTAAGCTCAACTCCAATAAGACAGAGGTACTTATTATTGAACCAAATCGCTACAAACATAATATGTCAGATTACAAATTGCACATAGATGGCTGTACTGTGGTGCCATCTTCCACGGTTAGGAACTTAGGTGTGATGTTCGACAGCAACTTATCCTTTGATAGTCATATCGCCAACGTCTGCCGCACAGCATTCTTCCATCTTAGAAATATCTCAAAAATACGCCATATACTGTCTACATCTGACGCAGAGAAGCTTATTCATGCTTTTATGACCTCTAGAATAGACTATTGTAACTCGCTACTCGGGGGATGCCATTCAAATCAGGTCAACAAGCTTCAGCTAGTTCAAAACGCTTCTGCAAGGGTACTTACTCGATCTAAGAAGTATGACCACATAAGCCCAATTCTGGCATCTTTACACTGGCTACCAGTTAAATATCGCATCCAATTTAAAATATCACTAATCACCTACAAAGCTTTAAATGGCTTAGCACCCTCATATCTTAGAGAATTACTATCAGAATACAATCCATCACGCACACTACGGTCGCTAAATTCTGGCCTATTGATTATCCCTAGACTATCAAAAGTGTCTAAAAGTGGAAGATCCTTTTCCTACTTAGCCCCTAAGCTCTGGAATGATTTACCAACCGATGTCCGAGAATCAGACACAGTCGATCATTTTAAATCTAGACTTAAAACTTTTCTCTTCAACAAAGCATTCGCATAATTTGTCTAGTAAAGGTTCTTAACTCGCAATAGTTAGTTTCACGGAACAAAGCACTCACGGTCATAACACAGACCAACCAAATAAATAAATAAAAACCTTTTCTACATGAACACTTAAAATGAATTGCATTAAATAGTTTGCCACCGTTTGCCACTGAACCTGCATTAACGACGACAGTGGGGCTTCCGGCCTTAGTCAAACGGTTTGGCACGTATGGTCGGGTTGCGATTTTGGTGCTTTCGTGTGTCTTGTGAATAGTATGCCATACAGACCCGTTTGCCACTGAACCTGCATTAACGACGACAGTGGGGCCTCCAGCCTTAGTCAAACGGGTTGGTATGTATGGTCGGGTTGCGTTTTTTCGCGCTTTCGTGTGTCTTGTGAATAGTATGCCATACATACCCGTTTGCCACTGAACCTGCATTAACGACGACAGTGGGGCCTCCAGCCTTAGTCAAACGGGTTGGCACGTATGGTCGGGTTGCGATTTTGGCGCTATTGTAAGTCTTATGAATAGTATGCCATACATACCCGTTTGCCACTGAACCTGCATTAACGACGACAGTGGGGCCTCCAGCCTTAGTCAAACGGGTTGGCACGTATGGTCGGGTTGCGATTTTGGCACTATCGTAAGTCTTATGAATAGTATGCCATACATACCCGTTTGCCACTGAACCTGCATTAACGACGACAGTGGGGCCTCCAGCCTTAGTCAAACGGGTTGGTATGTATGGTCGGGTTGCGTCTTTCGCGCTTTCGTGTGTCTTGTGAATAGTATGCCATACATACCCGTTTGCCACTGAACCTGCATTAACGACGACAGTGGGGCCTCCAGCCTTAGTCAAACGGGTTGGCACGTATGGTCGGGTTGCGATTTTGGCGCTATTGTAAGTCTTATGAATAGTATGCCATACAGACCCGTTTGCCACTGAACCTGCATTAACGACGACAGTGGGGCCTCCAGCCTTAGTCAAACGGGTTGGTATGTATGGTCGGGTTACGTTTTTCGCGCTTTCGTGTGTCTTGTGAATAGTATGCCATACAGACCCGTTTGCCACTGAACCTGCATTAACGACGACAGTGGGGCCTCCAGCCTTAGTCAAACGGGTTGGCACGTATGGTCGGGTTGCGATTTTGGCGCTATCGTAAGTCTTATGAATAGTATGCCATACAGACCCGTTTGCCACTGAACCTGCATTAACGACGACAGTGGGGCTTTAGGCCTTAGTCAAACGGGTCGTCAGGTTTCATTTTCTCTTAAAAGATCGGAAGGTGACCCTTATTTACCATATATACCCTCGCATTGGGCCCCCAATTTGCTAAATCCTCAACTGTGGATAACATAATTATGCCGCAATATTTAGTCTGTCTGGAACTAAGCTGAGTTAAACCACATCACTGTGTGACACTTCAATACATATGAACGGCCGCTACGCTAATACGATTTTGTTTTTCTCTCCCTGTCTCGTCCTCGACCCGAGGACGAGACAAACAGACCCAGTCCCGGCAGATGTGAAAGTCGGCACACCTCTGATCTACTGGCTGTCCTTCAACGTTATGCCCAGCTGATACCTGACCAACGATCACCGGCAGAACCGCTTAATCTCCGCTAAATCTCCATTTCCGTTCTCCCAAGGGTTTTTCCCTCCTAGGACTTATTTTTCCTCGGATAAAAGCCCGGGGTTTTTTTTTCTCCTAGGGGGTTTTTCACCCCGGGGAGGCAGCCTTTTTGGGCTTTACCTAGCTTCCTCTTCTATACGTTGCTTTAGTAATACGTGCAATTATAATATTGAGTCATAGCCGCAGCAAATTTAACTGCTCATGCTATCATGTATTCTGTTGTGCTATCTGTCGTTTTCTGTGCTTTTCACTGCTTCTATTTATGTAAAGCTGCTTTGAAACAATTGACTTTTGTGAAAAGCGCTATATAAATAAAATTGAATTGAAAAAATTGAATTGAATTGAATTTTTTAGCGTTTAAATACCAATGCAATATCTTGGTTAATGTTTTCGAAAAAGTATTTTGTGCAAATTTCTGAATTGTGATGTTCATAACAGAGACATGTATCATCCATAACGTTGTTTTTTCTTCATGAATCCACATAAAAAATTAAAATATATATTTTTGTTCTTTCAAAAGAGCCATTCTTTCTCCATTTGGTATTTTTGCTTCTGATCTGTGACTTTTAATTCACAGAATTCCTACAAAGTATGTTACACATCCATAACGCATGCATGTTTCCCTCATTCTATCATCGGGGGTTTAGTAAAAACCATGCACATAGGGTTTCCATGCCAATGGGTACCGTTTGTTTTAGGGATGCACCGATACCACTTTTTTTGAATACGAGTACGAGTACTTGTACTTGCATTTCAGTACTTGCCGATACCAATACCGAGTACTTAATAAAAAAACATGATTTAAATTTACAGGTAATAGCTTTAGTCATATAATTTAACAAAAAAACAAAGGACTAGTTTTCCAGTTTGTTGTAAACTCAACCTCTTTGGACAACACAAGAGGCATTAACCCCTTACACGCCGCTCAAACATAGACATTTCTCAAACCGTGGTATCGATTCCAGGTATTGGGGGACTTTAAACGAGTACGAGTACTTTAGAAAATGTGGCATCGAGGCCGATACCCGATACCAGTATCGGTATCTGTGCATCCCTAGTTTGTTTTGTAGTTTTTCTCGCTCGTCTCTACTCATATTTATTTTTCGCTCACTGCTTTGAGCCACTAGGTTCACCTTTGCACCCGAGGTCTAGCCAATAGTATAAAAGGGGGGTATTTATTAAGGCCCCTTCTGATTGATCTAATTTTGGACAATCTAAGCATGCAACACACAAATGATAGACACGTAAAATAAATGTAAGTTATCGCAACTATCTTCAATATTGTTATCGAATATACTGTACTGATAACGATCCTATTTTGGTATACCATGAAGCCCTACTTAAAATACCGACAAATCTGTCCATGCTCATGCACACATATGCACAAATCACCTCTCACTTATTAACCTACACACAAAAAACGTCCCTCTCTCTCTTCTACACAACACTTTACTGTCTATGCTTTCTATGTTCTGTATGCTGTAGGGCTTGCAGTTGGCACATACCTGAAGCTAGGCCGGCTAATCCGGGGCATTCTCTCATTCTTACAGCTCTGGTTACTCACCCAACACTATTTTACACACAGATCATACCCACAATCGCTACACAGATATCACCACATGCACATCAATGTCAATGTGAACTTCAACAAACAGTGTTTGTGCAAGAACCACTCAACACACAGCAGAAATCTTGTGAATTTTCTGAAAATGCCAGTGAAATACAGCTATGAAGAACAGCTGTCCCGACCTTTGATCCAAGACAATTTGTACGTTTAAACCTCAGAGTCTATACAAAGTCAATGTCCAATCAGAGCAGAGAATGTTAGGAAAAACCCTCTCACATTTGCATGGGAGCAAATAAGGTCTTTTGTAAAACATCAGTGATTTGTTTTGGTAAAACAGCACGTGCACATATTTGTGTATCTGTGTGCAAGGGTGTTGACAGACTCTTGCTGAAGGCATGCAGTGAAGCCTATGAGGTAATGCTGTGGAGAAGCATTAAATTACCAGCCGACAAAACAACAAGAGTCTGTCTCTAACTGTGTCGGTCTAGTCGGACAGCACTCCATTAGTATGAGTAGTGACTCCAATACACTCACTGCATGTAAAACCCTTTATTTTTTTCATTATGTTATGAATAGAAATGCAATGGACAGGGTCCTATTCGACCTCTGTTACCAGGGCTGACCATGTCTTCGTTAAATATTATGTTAAATGCTGAGCCTTACAATGTGTCCAACCAGACATGATTCCATTGACAAGTAATTTACGTTTATATATGTCTTAAGTCGCACGGGTATATTTGGATCAATTGCCAATACTACATAATTTCACTCTCAAATTCCAGATTTTATTTTTTAAGTAGTTGTATCTTGGCCAAATATTGTCAATAAACATCAATGGAAAACTTATTTATTCAACTTTGAGATGATGCATAAATTTCAATTTCAACAAATTTAACCTTGTGACTGGTTTTGTGGTCGAGGGTCACATTTATGCATTTGGCAGATGCTTTAATCCACAGTGACTTAGGGCCCTATTTTAACGATCTAAGCGCATTGTCTAAAGCGCACAGCGCAACGTCTAAATGGGCGTGTCCGAATCCACTTTTGCTAATTTAACAACGGGAAAAATTGTTTGTGCGCCGAGCGCATGGTCGAAAAGGGTTGGTCCTATTTATTTTTTTTATGAGTAATGGGAGTATTTTGGGCGTAATGTGCAATAAACCAATGAGAGTCTCAGCTCTCATTGTGAGGACTCTGCCATAATCTGGTTTAGTATTATATCTAGTTGTGTATGGCAGGGTCCTGACAGTACAATGTTTTGTGTGGGAGAACGTGGTTTTGGTATTGTCATATCAGACCACGTTTTTCCCGTGTCTTGTGACTTTTCCCCGCTCCCTTGTATTCTCTTGTCATTGTGTGTTATTTTTCCCCGCTCCCTTGCATTTTCCAGTCTTTGTTTTTATGTCTTGTTTAGTCTAGTGTTCATGCATATATATATATTTATATATGTTTATATATATATAAATATATTTATGGTTTTGTCTTGTTGGTACTGTGGTTGTCTTGTGTTTGTATGTGTTTTACATGTTCACGTGTGCTTCCCTCACAGGTGTTCCTGTTCAGTGTGATTGCCTCCTCTCGTCTTCCTCACCTGTTGCTTGTTATCCTCTCGTCTGATCTGTGTATTTAATCCCTGTGTGTCTAGTGTGTCTTTGCAAGTTCGTTTGTCAATGTCAGTACTGTGTATGTACTCGCCAGCCACTAGCTTTGCTAGTTTCTAGTCCTGTCTTGTTGTGTGCTTTTGATACGTCTAGTTTGTTCATTTATTGTTTCCCTTATTCTGTGCTCTCTGCTGCCCAGGAGTCATTCTCTAGATCAGGGGTCGGCAACAGGCGGCCCGCGGGCCAAAAGTGGCCCGCCAGTAATATTTTCTGGCCCGTCGGATTAATTTGAAATCCGTTTTTTTTTTTTTTTAATCACACTTTTTTATTTTAAAATAACAGTCTACAAAAATGGCCCCGTGTATCATTCCTTCATTCGTTTTTTCAAATCAAAACCAAAAAAAGAAAGAAAGAAAAACGACTTGTTTTTCTATTATTTATTTCCTGAACTAAAATCAAACGACTCGTTTTCTGAATGTGCGCTCAGATCAAAAATAACAAAAATGAATGAAAACGGGTTCGGACAAATTTTAATTGAACACCTTAGCAGACATATACCAATGAAATAAATTTAAAAAGATCAGGTACTAACAGATTACATTTTAATAAGGGTTTTAATAAGGGTTTGAATAGAAACCTTTCCGGTAAGTCTCATTCGCTTACAGTCCGACTTTTGAACTTTTTTCATTATTATTTATTCGCGTATAACACACTGACAAATAATATGTATTACCTGATAAAAAAATATTTGCGTTGTGGACAAGTTGCCACCGGCTCGCAAGAATGTCCTGAAAAAAATGCGTATAATAGCTAGTTTAATCTTAACCGGCCGCTCTTTCTCGTTCTCTTTCTCTACCAGCGCATCCGCGATCATAACTGTCATTAGATTTTGAACATACTTCTAAAACACAATCAATCAAATAATTGCAGAGGTTTGACTTCATGAATCATTTGCAAGTTTACCTCGTAAATCATGTCAATGCGTCACGCGTGAAGACGTTAAACTCCGTGACATTGCAAATTACTGAAAAGTAATTGCAGGCATTTAGAAACCACTACACAAAAATATGATAAAATAAACTCTTTTACTCCAGTTATATTTTAACTATTACACTTTTAACGTAGGTTTTTAAGGAATCTACTGTTCTGTTCTGTTACTTGAACTTGGGGCTCGAGCCCGACCTTAGCTTCGACAGCAAGTCAAGTTATTTACCGTTAATTATTAAGACTAAATGGGCAGGTAAATTCGTTAAAAAATGAAAGTAATCAGCCAAAATATGGTTTTACATGTCTATTAAAATAAAGCCATTATTAATTTTCCTAACGCATAGTTCTTTGATCTTTACCTCCTTTTAAAAATAAATTTGGCAAAGGAGGATTTTCAGCAATTTGTTTGAACAGCAACTCTGCAACCAATGGTTTCGGTTTGAGTGAGAGGCTTTGTCCTATTTAATTTATTATTTATATTTCATTATTTTTTCTGTGACATTTTTTCTCTGCTAACAATACAATGTTAAAATAATATTTATATTGGCACGAACACAATTTTTGTATAACATTTATAATTGTTATAGGCTACTTCATCTCTCTTTTTTCGTTAGAGACATTGAATTTGAGATTCTGGGAACGAGATCTAACGTTAAGTTTTGCGGACCCGTCAGGTCGGGAAATAAAGCGGGTGAACACAACACAGAGTGTATTTTAAGCGGTTTACTGAATAGAACCTTGTCGGAGCTGGACAAAAAGCGGAGACCTCCTTAAACCTTAGGTGTGTATGTGTGTGTCCCGGATAAATATTAATAAAAAAAGGAATACAGTTCAAAAGTCGGACTGTAAGAGTCTTTCATGAGAGCATAAATGCCTGTAATGTTACCACTAATAGTACTTGATCTGTTTAAAATGATTTCATTTATATATTATGCCTATAAAGGTGTTAAATAAAAAAATTGTCTAATCCAGTAATTATTTTTTTATCTGAGCACACAATCAGAAAACCCGTGGTGGTTAATTTTTTCATTTTTGTTTTTAATTTAAAAAACGATTGAACGAATGATACACAGACCCATAACCATGTTTTTAGCCATTTTTAATGCCGTCTTTCGTATTTTAAATAGGAAATAAAGACAATGTTTCTTGACAAAAGATCAGATAGCCTATACTAGGCTAATTCAAAATAAGACGCAAGTGTGCCAACAGCAGTTGGCCCGCCATCTACTGGCTAAAAAAAATATTGGCCCGCGGCCAAAGTTACTTGCCGACCCCTGCTCTAGATACTGTTTCGGTGATCGCTGACTGTTATAGAGACTGTTTTCTCCATCTTCCTGTTTAAGGACTGCAGTGCTATCTGCCAAGTTGTCCACTGCTCTGCTCTCCTCCTCAGCTCCGACTGCCAGTTGGCTGGGCGTTGTCCAGCGTACCCATTCAGGGTCTGCAGCCGCGGTCCAGCTTGGCTGGTGTATGCACCGCGGCATGGGTTCATCTCAGAGGATCATTTACCCCGTCAGTAAGCAGTGGAACATTTTGTGGTGTAGTGGATTTAATTAACTGTTGTACTATACTCTCTCCCACCGTTCGTTTGTCTGGCCGGAGCCCGAACGTGTGTGGCTTGTCTCCCCAGTGTCTGTGTGTGCTCCTCGCCCCAGCCGTCTGCCTCGGAGTGGCCTTTGCGCCCAGACGTGCCATTGTCTGTTTACATTCATTATCTGTTAAATAAACATTTTCTGTTATCCGCACTGGGATCCATTTGCCTGTTTTCCCCCACCATAACACTCATCCCCTTTAAAAGCCAGTTGCGCTGGCGCTATGTCTAATCCCTATTTAGATGACGGACTTTGTAAACTGAAAAACTAAGCGGAGGAAGAAGATGCCCAGTTTAAAATTAATGTTAAATAATTGTGTTGTTTTTCACTTGTATTGAAATTTATATTTTTTATTAAAACCTTTAAAACCCGTTTTCTTTTAGTCATGGAAGTAAAAAAGCAGGCTTTTAATTGCTTTAAGTGTATGGCTATCCAATATCATCAAAAAATTATTTACAAGTATGTAAGAAAAGGTTTGTACTCTAAAAATATTTTATTTGTAACAAACAGGAGATAAAGAATTTACAAACGGCTCTCCGCACGTTTCAGCACTTGGACAGCGTCACAAGTTTTTTTTAAAGCATTACTTAAAATTTTCTCATCTCATCATATCCACAGAGTCATCATATACAATAAATCTGTGAGGTAGCATTTTAAAAAAAACATTTAAAAACAAATGCATTTGTTTAAAGCAAAGCATTTATTTACTTACCAGGCTTTTTATTTACGGTACGCCTTCTAACGTCTCATAATCGGTCCTCATTTATGTCCAAGAGACTCAATAATAATCTTTTACATTCAATCCTTTAATCTTTCATATTTAAAAGCGTTTTGTGCTGCTGTGCATTCATGTATGTGATAAGCAAACTCGCGTTGTCGTCCAGTTTATAGGCGCATATTACAAATGCGCTCTTTAAATAACAAAAAACATATTGCGCCATTGACTTTAGACTTTAGACCAGGTTTTAGTTGGTCAATGGCTTAGTCTATTTTAGTTGCCTATAAATAGCAACGCGCCAACAATGCACCTGAACACACCTCGTTTTCAGACCAGAACGCCCATGGGCACAAAAGGGGGCGCAAATGCATTTGCTATTTAAACAACATGGCGCTAAAAGTGAAAATGATAATTGCGCAGGGTGGAAACTAGCAAAATACACTTGCGTCGCGCATTGCGCAGGATGTAAGATAGAGCCCTTAGAGTGCATTACAAGCTTGTTATCAATACGTGTTTTCACTGGGATCTTCTTAGAGAAAATAGCTAAGTACATAACCAAATTAATAAATTAAACAATTGAACATTAATAAAAACACACTTAGTGACTCGTGCCCAATATTTAATATTTATTGTGAGTTGCATGTCATTATGTTTTGAGTTTGAAAGTTCTTGTTTTTTATAATTTAATGATCTGAGGTAAATTGATCATTATCGATTTCATTTTAGCTGTTAAAATGTATGATGTGCAGAGCTTTTATCAAATGAGATCTTAGGGTCTGTGGAGTTGTCGACCATGAGGTCACAGAAATAGGAAATCAGGAAATAAGAAATCGTTCTTAGGATTAGATCTCCTAAAAAACAATACTTGTTTAATGATGCAATAATTCTTTAAGTTAGTAAAATCCATGTAAAGCTGCGGTCTGCAAGATATTTTTGGATCATATTCACTGAAACCGACACTATGCTACCATTAAACAACATAAATTAGACTGTTTAAAAAAAATCTGCGCTTCTACCTTCACCTAGAGCCAGTCACCAGATCTCAACCTAATAGAGCATCTTTGGGATGTGGTGGAACGGGAGCCCTGGACGTGCATCCCACAAATCTCCATCAACTGCAAGATGCTATCCTATCAATATGGGCCAACATTTCTAAAGATTGCTTTCAGCACCTTGTTGAATCAATGCAGTAATAAAATAATAAAATAAAATAATCTTTTAGGTGAGTGTATATAGTTGTGCTTGGTTAGGCAATACGATCTCTCTTGATTTAGGACTTAAGTTACCATCTAACAACACCCCAGAACATTCTAGTAATGTAGATGTAGTGAGTGCGAAATGCATCAATAAATATATTAATATAATTTAAATATATTATGCATATGAATGTATAAATATTTGAATATTTATATATAAATTATTCAAATAATACCATTTTATTTGTACTGTACTCTGGCATGCACACATTTCCAAATAAAGGCCAAACTACTCCAAGTTTGTGGATTCCCTTGTGTGCGAACATGACATCTGGTATAATCGCTGACTGAGCCAACATCAATGCAAAACAGATCCAAAAATACACATTCTGCTACACACAGTGTGTGACTCAACAACACTTGTGTGAACATGCACACATGTGTATTGTTTCTGAAAATATAGCAGGCTGTGTCCCTAATATTCCCAGAATTAAAAATAGAAAACTACAATCAACAAATGAACTCTGGAAATGTGCCTGGTCAAGAGTTTTCCTCAAATGCAAACTCGCCTTTTCTCAAATTTCTCACCGGCAAGTTAAGAATGCAAACTTTACGCAATGTCTGGCTTTGATAAGACACTAAAACCAGCCTAAAGTTTATATAAAGTGCAGAGTCCACTACTGTTAAAAGAAGGAACTCATACATCTACATTCAAAGACCCCATCAAACCATAGAGGCATACTATAATGGTGCTTTTCCATTGCATGGTACCCCACGGGTCAGGTCGTGTCAGCTCCCCTTACTTTGGCTTGGTTCGCTTTTCCATTCAGTTTAGTATCACTTCAGAGTGGGAGGGATTATAGGTGTGTCGATATATGTGCGCTGCCTATTGCTGTGACATCATCCAATGGGAGCGAGCATCATTGGAATGCATGTTTCGCATACATTCATTTATTTATTAGTTCGCCACAAAATCAAAATTGACCACCACAAATAGATGGCGTCAGTCGCAAAAATGCAGTGCATAACGTTACATGCTAATGTGCTGCCACAAACTGCAGGGAAAACACAGGTATGTTGTTCTTGTTTCTCAGCATGTGGATGTTTTTCACCGCTAAAGGGGAGTTTGGGAACTTACAACAAAGCACAGATGGCAGATGCGCAAGCACGAAGATAAAGCTAATCTTGTGCTTAGCTTTGAGGCTGGTAGTGACGATTCTCTCAGACCAATCGGTGATCTACAGTATTTTCGCGTCACGTTTTAGTATCAGCTCAGCTTGCTTGGAAGCCCAATCGGGTTGGTACTAAAAAAGGTTTAGTGTACAATGTATTGTACCCAGTGGAAAAGCCCCCAAAAGCTGACCCGACCCAACACGTGGGGTACTATGCAATGGAAAAGCGCCGTATGTGTTCTTGTAGCTCAATTGGTAGAGCATTGCATTAGCAGCACAAAGTTTGTGTGTTCAAAAATATATGGCCTGAA
The DNA here is from genome assembly GCF_030506205.2 of Paramisgurnus dabryanus. Lineage (NCBI taxonomy): Eukaryota > Metazoa > Chordata > Actinopteri > Cypriniformes > Cobitidae > Paramisgurnus > Paramisgurnus dabryanus. The sequence continues at coordinate 16,070,385 of NC_133359.1, read as the reverse complement.
TGCCATATAAGTGGATAAATGTAAGTCTGATTCCTCTTACAAGGTTGATTTTTAACCAAATATGCAAAAACCTCCCTTGTGCTACTTTTAGATATCACAAATGTTTCTTTTGACTGCTCATTTAAAAACAACGTCACAATTTACCATTGAAAATGTTTAGGTCAAAATCTGGCTAGCTACATCGTTTTTAGATTACCAACTCTTTCTGTTGGCAAACATCTAGTTGACTGATCTAACTGTTGCTCTGATTACTTATAACTTATCCGGTCAGTTGGAAAAGACCTACTGTAAGGGTAGGCAATATTTTCCACCAGCTGTCTCACATGAATGACACTTTGCTCGCAAAGATTTCAGCGTGTGCGCTCTTGTTTCAGCTTATGTGTTTGCATGTTGCTTTCTAAAGCTGACATGCGGTGATCTCTATTGCTCTTGCATTTTCAGCATTGTTTTTAAAAATGCTTAGCTGAAAGACCTTTGACCCTGTCCTGCATACATCCTCATAGTGTGCATACAGGGCCTGGATTTATAGGAAGCCTAAAGTTCTGAAACTCACCTTTGCTGGGTTTTCCGGGGTGCGCTTTGAGTGGCATCTCCTGGCACAAGAGCGATGGACTAGGGGGAATGATCTCAGGACCCAAACCTTCATCTGTCCGACTTCCTGATACTTCCCGTTGCACGGTCTGGAAATGAGGTCAAAGGTCAAACACAGGTCAGGATTAAACATACATAGGCGGACTGTCAAAGCTGTCCCTTGGGCTATTGATTATGCCAGGATTTAGTGTTGGTTTATTCTGTATTTTGGTAGTTGGCACATCATGTGGTGTGATGCGCTATACTATAATCCATCTAAAAGTACTTTTAACAGCCTTTTATGATTTTTTCTGTAACTCAACTGGTAGTGTTAAGGTCATGGTTCAATCCCAGGGAACGCACATAATGAGTGTGTTTACATGCACAGTATGTAAACACATAAACCAGTTTTCTTTTATCAGGGAAAGTCTATAAATGCCTTTTTTTGAAAATAGGTAAATTTTCCAGCTCCCCTAAAGTTAAACATTTGATTTTTACCATTTTGGAATCCCTTCAGCTGATCTCCGGGTCTGGCGGTACCACTTTTAGCATAGCTTAGCATAATCCATTGAATCTGATTAGACCATTAGCATGAATACCAAAGAGTTTCGATATTTTTCCTATTTAAAACTTGACTTTTCTGTAGTTACAACATGAACTAAGACTGATTCCAGCGTAATAATCAAGGACTTTGCTGCTGTACCATGGCTGCAGCAGGCACAGTGATATTACAACGGAAGTGCCTGAAAATGGTCCCTTGGTAACTTTTAATAGCAGAGGAATATTTTCAGGCACTGCACAATATTATTAATAAAATATCAAAACTCTGGTCATTTTTTGCGCAATGCTAATGGTCGGATTCAATAGATTATGCTAAACTATGCTAAAAGTGGTCCCGCCAGACCCGGAGATTGGTTGAATAAATTCCAAAACGGTAAAATCAAATGTTTAACTCTAGGGGAGCTAAAGCAAAAAAAAAAAAAAGCACAGGTTCTTTTTTGCTCATTACCCCAAATTTGCCGTTCCACGTTACTGTCTCGCTATTTTGTTAATGTGTGTGCATGTCTTTTATGTAAAAGTTAAAACGTCACAAATGGAAGTAAGCATAAGGCAACACAAAAAGTCTGCACTCTACTTATGCAGTTGGCAATGAAACTGTGACATTGAAAGCTCATGTTACATTTACAGTTTCTGCAGACATGAGAAGATATACAACAGTATAGCTTAAGACAGATTTCCCGCCAGCTCTTTGAATGACTATACGTCCTATAGGCGGTGACATCACTGCCTGCGAGAAACCTGACAAATCTCCAAATCCCATGTAAATGCAGCTTTCTCAAAAAAAAAAAACAAAACAGTTAAGAGTTGGTGTTTCAGACCCTAAATGAAAACCAGTTGTGAGTCAGTGATTTTGATCCTACAGCAAAAGACCCTAAATCAAAACCAGTGGAAAACCAATGCTGTAGATCCTAAAGCAAAACCAGTTGAGAACCAGTGCTTTAGATCAGTGGTTCTCAAACTTTTTCAGCGTGCGGCCCCCCTTGTGTACGGTGCATTCCTTCGCGGCCCCCCAAAGAAAATTTATGAAGAAAAGCAGTTCTCAAACTTAAAGGAATAGTCTACTCATTTTCAATATTAAAATATTTTATTACCTTTACTAAGAAGAGTTGATACATCCCTCTATCATCTTAGTGCGTGCACGTAAGCGCTTGGTGGTACAAAATAAAACTTAGCGCTTTTCTAAGCGGATTTAAAAGAGGAATTATATTGTATGGCGGAACAGCACTTTTGGAAGTACTTCGACTCGGCGCAGTAACACTCGCCCTTTCCCATTAAGAGAGGGAGAAGGGGAGCGGATTTTTCAGGCGAGTTGAAGTACTCCCAAAAGTGCTGTTCCGCCATACAATATAGTTCCTCTTTTAAATCCGCTTAGAAAAGCGCTACGTTTTATTTTGTACCACCAAACTTGCTCGTATAACTACTTGTCTTAAATAGGAAAAACGTTGATGTGTTTGGTCACTTCTAACTTTATCTCTGAGTGGTACCATTGAATGAATGGGGCTAAGCTAAATGCTATTGAAGTGTCGCAGCGCGCTCCAGCGCTTACGTGCACGCACTAAGATGATAGAGGGATGTATCAACTCTTCTTAGTTAAGGTAATAACATAGTTTAATATTGAAAATGAGTAGACTATTCCTTTAACATTTTAATTAAACAAAACATAAAATTATACAAAGTAGTGCTGTTGGTTAGTAGCCTTATTTTTTTGTTTAATTACACAAAATTCATGATAAATTAATGTATTTTATAAAATGTCATAAAACTGGGGCCCCCCTAGCACCATCTCGCGGCCCCCCTGGGGGCCCCGGTCCCCAGTTTGAGAACCAATGCTTTACTGTCATGGTCCTGTCAGCCATGTATGTCTTTTATTTGTTTCATGTGACAGGGTCATGGCAGCCCTCACTGTTGTCTTGTTTTGTGTGGAGAGTCACGTGACGTGTGTTATGTGTAGCACGTGCTCTCCTGTCTTTAGTCTTAACCTTACCCTCCTGTTTCCTTGTTAAGTCTTGATTAGTTAATTCCCTTCACCTGTTTGTTATTGTTCCCTAGTTTAGTTCTCCCCTATTTAATGCCATTCTGTCTGCTGTCTTGTGCTGGATCATTGTGTGTCATCGTCAGGAGTCCTTGTCTTGTTTTTGCCCTGTCTTTTATTTAATTCTTGTCTTGTTTACCCCCTCGAGGGAGTTTTTGTTATATAATAAAAGTCTTTTGGTTGAGAGCTGTCTGCACTTGGGTTCTGTCTTCCCCATCCCTGACATTTAGATTCTAAAGCAAAACCAGTTGAGAACCAGTGCTTTAGATCCTAAAGTAAAACCAGTTGAGAACAAGTGCTTTAGATCCTATAGCAAAACCAATTGAGAACCAGTGCTTTAGATCCTAAAGTAAAACCAGTTGAGAACCAGTGCTTTAGATCCTAAAGCAAAACCAGTTGAGAACCAGTGCTTTAGATCCTAAAGCAAAACCAGTTGCGAACCAGTTCTTTAGATCCTATAGAAAAAAACAGTTAAAGAACCACTGAGACAGTTGCTTTAGACTCAAACAAAAAATATGAGTCATGGACTTCCTGGTAAGACAATGATGACTGTGCTATAATTAGTCATCTTGCTAATGAGGCCAACTTCAGCACATGTGCCGTTATGTCATTTTTTTAGTTCTGTATTTCCATGTTGTTTGTCACAAGAAAATTTATTTATTAATCAAAAAAATAATATATATATATATATACACATCAACAAAGGAAAGCAGTTTCACTATATATACTATATATATATATATAAATGTGAAACTGCTTTCCTTTGTTGATTTGATCATCTAATCTGATTGCAAATCACTAAATAATTCTGACTGGTAGTTAGAAAGGTTAATGATTTCAGCCCTGCCCCTTTAATCTCTCAGGCCACACCTCCAGCTCAACGAAGCAGTGCTCTTAAAAGTAGGCCAGTACCGCATATGCTAAGCACAGCAGTTAGTAAAGCCCGACTCTGAAACCAATTAAGAGCGCTGTACAGTCGATGCTGCCACATCCACATCCCACACTGCCAAATATCCTCACTTCCTCTCTTAAAAAGCTTCTGCTGGAGTCTCAGCTGAGGCACAGATCATAGCACAAATTATCCTTGAAAGTTATAGTCAAGCAAATCTGTTCCTTACAGAAAAACAAGACCTCAAAAAGTTTTTTGTTGTAACCATTTTGATTTTTATGTCACTTTACAGTCAACATGAAACTTTACATCACAGGAAACAAAATGTTTGCTCTTAAGTCGTGTAAACGCATGTATCACATTTGCCCCCATGGTCGGCTTTACTGCACTCACGATACATTCACAACAAAAGAGTGCTTGTTTTTGTTTACGTTTTTCGTCACGGGTCTCTTAAAAGTGTCTGAAGTCAGTTCCTCCGGATGAATCACATACGAGTTACACAGAGGGCTGATTTAAGCGTGAAGAAATGTGCTGAGCTATACTACATGAAAGCCAAAACCAACAAATCACTAAATAGAACCTCCTTCTGCCCTCAGTTGGTACTTTCCGCTTCCCCCCCAAACATACATTTCGACAGCATGTGTGTATTTCACGAGCCCAGGTCTGTGCAGTCTGATTTTTTGATCTGAGAACGCAATAACATTGGGTCAAACTACAGACTATCTGACTCTTTTATTCCACTAGAGAGAGGTTTTGCCGACTGCCTGATATTCAATGAGATTCAAGTTGAATTGGTGTCTAATCTACAGTAGACGGTTTCAGAAGAAAAAGTTTTATCTTATTCATTGTGTGTGTTTTGGACTGCGCACCAATATAAACCAATATAAACAATGACTAGTACTGCCTGGATTTACAGTCACATAGACCTACTGCAAAATGACTTTTCATGTTTGCAATTACAGTTATCACGCAAGCAAAAAAAAAAAAAGGCTGGGGTGTTTTGACCACTGGTTGGGTAAAATATGGACTAACCCAACTCTTAGGTTAATTTAACATGAAAAATTTCCAAATCTGACCCAACCATGCAGAGTTAAAATTGTATTCAAAGGTTGGGTTTGTCCACATTTTACCAAGGCTTAGATAGAAAGAAACAACCCAACATTTTTAGAGTGTAACATAGCAGGTAGGGTTGTGTATTGGCAAGAATCTAACATTATGGTGCGCATCACGGTACAGGGCTTCTGATACTATAGAGCGATGCGATACATCTGGGTAATTCCTATTTTAGGAATATAGTAGAATATTCTTTTAGGATAGCTGTTACTGAACAGCTGTCACTGTTTAAGTTCAGAGATAAGAAGAATGCTATCTAGTGGTCGGGATGTAAACTTCAAACAAAACAACTATTTTTAAAATATTTATTGATACAATATAGTCAAACAAAAATATCATGGTACTCACATGTATCTATATTTGTTTGCACCCCTAATAGCAAGTATTTTAATCAGGGATGCACCAATAAATTGGCCTAAAATTGAAATCAGCTGATAATAGCATTTTTTCCCACTATCAACCATTAAACTCATCAAAAATGCACCAACAATGACAACTGAATTGCAGTTCGTATGCTATGGATTTCTTAAATTTCATGACATAATAATTTGAAACAAGGAGTAAAAAACGAAACTGTGGGTATATATCGGTATTGGTAGATGTCCTTCTAAGTAATTGTATCTCGGAATCGGTGCATCCCTAATTTTAATACTAAACTATGGTTACAAAATAACTGAATGCACAAATGGCTAGCAAGGACACATTTCCTACAGACTAAGTACATTCGGATATAGTTTAGGCCCCAGTGGTGGCCGGTGAATTCTTTTTTTGAGGGCGCTCGATGCGAAGTTCGTCACAACATGTATCTAGCCCGTCATTTGTGTGGTTCGTAATTTCAAAATATGTGTTCTGCGAGTCAAGGGAACCTATGTGCCTCACATGTCTGCTGCAGACGCGTCTAAAGGGTTTATGATAAAAAAAGACGCTCGCGTTTGCCAGATACTTACCTAATCTTATGCGTAATCAGAGTTTACTGTTAAGGGAGTGTCTTGCGTGTATTTTGTGAACGTGAGCGTCTCTTTTATCTTAAACAGTTTTGACGCATGTGCAGCAGGCACTTATTTTGACAAAACACGTGATGCACATGGTTCACATGACGCAACAAACACATATTTTGAAAACAAGAGCAACACACATCACACACGAACACTTATTTTGAATTTGCGCCCCTCAGATGAGCAGTCACGAGCTGCCACTGTTAGGCCCCTTAATCAGGTTTCTATTGCAATGTGCCATATGTTTATGTTTTTTTCTAGCTAACTATTACCTCAAAATATAAAAAAATCTAGCATGGGTCTCACACTTGCAACAGAGGCACATTGTGCTGCTTGCGTAGACATAAAGATGTGTAAAAGATATCATGAGGTCATGCAGTCATGCGGTGAATATAAATTGCACCAACATACAGCAAATTAATGTTGAAATGTTTTTGTTATTGTATGTTATCTTAAATGTAATGCTATGTCACTGTTTTCACAAGCTTGTTTGCTGACAAAATGACATTTTTTGGTTTACAGCATAATTACACATTTCTTACATTTAATTACACGTTGGGTTTGAGAAAGTGTACAGTGCCAGTCGTCGTAAAAGTCATCATTGATTCTTTTGAAGTGCTCCTGGACTTAGGACCCCCAGGAAAACAGATCCAATAAATGACAAATACTTGTAAGATCTCAGAGCTGAAATGTTTTTTTGTGCCAGCTGACCCCAGATTATTACTGTTGCCCTTGGAATCTCCCCAAAGGTGTTTTTGAATAAATCTGAACTGACCTTTATATCTTGGGGTGATGTGGGCTGATGGTTAAAAGATTTGAGCTAGTAACAAAATATTGTAGGTTCAAACTCAGCAAGGGATGAAGTAGAAAACATGATTGGTGCTTTGGATAATAATGTGTTAAATAACAAATTAGATACATTTGGTACACATTACATTTTACACACCAATAAAGTTCTATCATCTGTCATAATTTGCTCATCCTCATGTCTTGTAAGACTTTACTGTTACTGTTTATAAAAAAATCAGCAGTCACTGATTTCAATAATATTGGAGTACTGTGAAGAAATAAATCTGGTCTGAACAACAAGAAACCAAAATTTCACTTATTATTCTCTGAAAATCTTCCTCTCCACCACAGAGTGTGACTCTTATTTGCACTTTTGCAAATGTTAACTTGCAGCAACAAGATCGGTCATGTGACTTGCAAAAACATGTTGCATCACTGATCTGCCATGAGGCATCCTTGGTTCTTAGATCTTACATCGACTCTGAATTCTACATGAAATCAAAACTAAAGTTTTTTGCTTTTGGTATAAATATGTTAGCTTTAATAGTACACCCAAAAATTGTTTGTAACCAAACAGATCAGGGACACCATTCACAAGAAGATTCTTGAGGATGTGTAAACGGTGAAAGAATTTAAATTTTTCGGTAAACTAGTATCCCTTCAAAATTATCCAAAAACTAGTTCCCTTTTAAGCATTTAAATCTCACAGGGTGCGCTCAACAGTCGCAGTTTTAAAGACGTAGTGGAAGAGAGAAGGCAATGTTAAAGCAAAGCTTATCTGTGGGGATGTTGGGCAAAACAAGTTAAACTGACATCAAAAGTCATATGTAAAATTTTCATTTTAATTGACTGTCTTTGTGTTATGCGATGGACGTCATTTGGTCTCGTCTAGGAAACTGCTCAAACCATTAGTAAAAACAACTAAGCGCTGCATTTGAGATGATACAACCATTCTAAAATGTATAACATAGTAGAGTACATAGTGCAGTCCCATGGTAATGACGTTGAGAAATTACACTGTTCGCAGCAACTTGAGGAATTGTGGGTTATTTGCAGCAGCAAAGGATACATCTCATGCATTCCCGTGAAATAAGGTTGCATTCGAAGGTCGCATTCGGAGTGTCCTACTTGCTTTTCAAAATGAGACAGCATTCTAAAGTATGCAGCCTTCGGAAGTGACCTACAGAGGACGCAGCTTACCAAAACGAAACACAGCTATTACTGGCTATTTTAAAAAGGGGTGGGGCAACCAATACGTCCCACCCTCCTTTACTATTTGAGTGACAACTAGAGGTCTTCTTGGGTTCAAAAAAATGTACCCAACCCAAAATGCCCCCAAATACATTTTACCCGAACTCAACGTACATAAATCTTTTATTTTTTTAAGAAAGACCCTCTCTGCATCCCCGAACACACCCCTTAGACAGTAGGAAACCCATTTGGCCCGCTGTTCCATTATTTTCATTTGTTATCTGACACCAAGGTAATGCAGCGTGCATTCAGAACTGATTGACAGGTCTGGCTCAATGACAATTACCTGAGACCACTAATATTATACCCGACCTGTGTCCGAGGCACACCTTAAACTTTTAGACCTGAACCTGCTCAGGAAGGACCTGGGTCTCTAGTGACAACTATATCAATGTATCAAACATTTTAAGCTGCTTCAGTGGGCCTTTAATTTGACTGAAACAGCTACTCTAAAAAAGATCTTTATAATGTCTCTTTTTGTGGGGGTAAACATGAGGTGAAAGTATGACAGACTTTCTTTTTTAACCTCTCTGAATTCATCTCACCTTTGTGCAGCACGGACATCCGGTCTGGCAAGAGTTGAAGGTGGTGATGTATGAAGGAAAGGTCGAGGTCGCGAGGCCACTGGCCCCGCCTCCGTGTGACGTCGACGGCGCCTCACCAACTGTCACTTGTAGGATCTCGTGGATCTGCGTCAACTCCTGCCTCAGCACCTGCTTCTGATGAAAACTAAAGGCGGGGTGGTTGGAGGCCATGGTGAAGAGGAGCAAAAACTGCTCCCCTGTCTGTCCATCGTTAAGCTGCAGGCCGTAATTATTGATGATGGTGTCAATGTGAGTGAGCGTCCGAAACAAAACTCCCGCCGCCACGCGGTTGTCAGAGCTGAGGAGCGCGAGGGAGACAAGCAATTTGCTCCTTACGACCTCATCCGTGATGTTGGTAAGGTTGGCGAGGTCGGCCGGGTTGTTGGCTTTGATTTCAGCATCCCTCAGGGAGTGGTAGTCTTTTCGGGCCAGGTCCTCCAAACACGAACCGAGGAAGCGCAGCTCGATGGGCACGCACAGGTCCAAAAGGCCACAAAGGAATTCAGCCCTATGTGCCGAACTCAGCACCGAGAACCAGCGGTAAACATCCTCTCTTTGAACAAAACACCTATTCTCAACCATTTTAAGCAGTACTCTTTATAAGCCACATAAATAGAGGATATGAAAAAAGAATTAATACACCAAAATGTCGGAGTGATGACAAGATCGAGACTTTAAAAACTTTAAAACTATTTACAGACGTAAACATCCATAAACGTGTAAGCAGTGGTCAGCTTGAGCGTCTCAAGAAAACCGCTACAATAACAAACTCTAACTTACACAAATCCCAACGTTTCCTTCGCGATTTATACACAAACGGTTGCATTATATTATTAAAGCGGTTAGGAGTAAATGGTTTAAGGAGAAACTTATTGAAGAAATAAAGTGTGTTTACAGTAAGTTAATCCTAGACGCGCGGCGGCGCAGCCCCTCAGCAAGCCCATGTCTCTTCTTTTTCCGCCAGCCCCCCTCTGCACGATCCCACGTCAGCCAGTTATTAAATACAGTCCAGATTACAAAACATCAATAAAGACCCCTGTTTCACATCTCACAGACTCCATTGCGCCGATCTGTCCTGCTCGGCATTGCACCAGCGAAAGTCAACACTCGTTTCATGTGGAAAACTCCCCATTTGTAACAGTTTGACTGCCAGATTGGACGGCGTATTCCTACGTCGGACGTTAAAGAGTAGCGGGTTTTAATGGTTTCCAAAAGGTGACACTTTATCCACGGCTCCTATTCGCACACAAAGCGTTAGGCGCGAGTGAATTAATCAGCGGTTTCGTTACCTATCATTATCCTGTCGTGAAGTCGAGGCAAACTGACTGTTGTTCGCTATCCCGAACTTCACGTAAACCCCTCCCATGCGCAATTGTTATTGGACAAGCGGGTTGTCAGTAATCATAATCTGCGCTCTGATTGGCCAAATTGCCATTCTCATATCTTACAGTCATATTTGATGTGTACAGTATAATACTGTATGATACTGAAGCGTGCGGTACATTTACTTTACAGTTAATATTTGACCTTTACGCATATGGTGGAACTAGTTTAAGTTTTATAAAAAACGTGTAGTATTGTGGGGGTAGTAGCTGTAGGCACGAGTATGCCATTTGCTCAAGAAATCTCTGGTTTAGTCATTTCATTACGTCAACTTTCCCGATGATGGCGCCAATCGTCCCAGAGCTCTCAATCAAGGATGGAGCTGTATACATATCGTCACCCAATCTAAAGGGATGATATTTTCATGTAAACTTTCCTATTTTTCTGTCCTACTTTTCTTTATATGAAAAATTAAAGAAGCTGTTGTATTTTTTCATTGATTTTCCTCAGTACCACATGCAAGTTGTTTTATTTATTTATTTAAACCAAATGTGTTTTTTAGATTTAACTCACACACAAAAAAGACATATTCCACTAGAATCATATTTAATATGAGTTTATGACAATGGTTAAAATATATATATATATATATATATATATATATATATATATATATATATATATATAGCATTACTGTACTCTGTATCTTAAATTGACATTATAAATATAGAAAAACAACAATTATTAGGATCATACATAAGTGTGGTTGGTTGACGACTTAACGTTAGCATTTTATAATTTCTGGCTTGCTTGGCTACTGAACAGTAAATGTTAATAAATTAACACTAGAGGGAGCAATAAGCTCTCACTTTGAGCACACAGAAAATGCTTTAAAAATATCACAACAGGTTGAGGGGATTTAGATAAAAATAAAAAATAAGGTTAGTTTATCCACCAAGTTATAGAAATGCACAAAAGCTAAAAAAGTTAGGAAAAACTAATTTGTCTAAAATGTCAATAACAGCCTTTATACTTTAAAGGGATAGTTTGGCCAAAAATTATATTAAACCCATGATTTTTTCACCCAGATGCCGTCCGAGATGCATATGTCCATCATTTTTCAGACGAACACATTTTCAGTTACTTTAAAAATGTCTTACATTTCAGTTAATCAAATGTAAAATTAAGGGGTCCACATCCTTCAAGTCCAAAAAAATGTGCATTTATCCTTCACAAAATAACTCCAAACGGCTCCACGATGATAAACAAAGGTCTTCTGAGGGTAATCTGCGCCGTTTTTTTTGTTGTTGTTGAAATATTCACATTTAAAACTTTATAGACGAAAATAACTAGCTTCCGGTAGCGCCGCCATCTTAGTCGCGTCCACATTCAAGATAAGAGCGTAAGCAGTTTACGGAGGTTTCTCTGCTGCTGCTGGTGCCCCTGCCCTTCGAGTTTGTCATACGTCACTAAGAAAAGTGTGTACACTACGCTAATACTCTCTCCTGAATACAAAGGAGTTTAAGATGGCGGCGCTACCGGAAGCTAGTTATTTTCGTTTAAAAGGTTTTAAATATGGATATTTCTACAACAACACCGTGCGGATTACCCTCAGAAGACCTTTGTTTATCATCCTGGAGCCGTTTGGATTTCTTGGGGGAAGGATATGCACATTTTTGGACTTGAAGGACGTGGATCCCGTAACTTTACTGTTTAGCAGCTGGAAGATATAAAACAATTAAAAATGTGTTTGTCTGAAAAATGATGGACATATGCATCTCGGATGGCTTCGGATGATTAAATCGTGAGTTTAATATCATTTTTGGCGAACTATCCCTTTAAGTTGTGTGCAGGGTTTCGAAAATATCCACAGCCTGTTTATGGTAACAAGTCTTGAGTAACAGGAAGTGGCGGCCGGTGACTTGACTTGTCTGAGGGGTGTGAATGCAAAATATGTGTTCGGAGTGTCATGTATGGCTTGTCATGTCAAAATAAGTGTTCGGTGTGTCGTGTGAACCTATGAGCATCATGCGACATGTCAAAGTACATGCCTGCTACGTGTCGAAAGGTTTTATGATAAGGGTTTTTCACAAAGATACTAACTTAACACTAAATTCTGATTACACATGAGATTAAGCGGGTATCTGGCAAATGTGAGAGTTTCTTTTATCATAAACCCCTTCAAAATGTCTGGGGCAGGCATGTATTTTGATATGACGCGTGATACACATAAGTATGACACACCGAACACAAATTTTGAATTTGCGCCCCTCAGAGGAGAAGTCACCGGCTGCATTACTTAAACTTGTTCGCTGAACAGGCTGTCGATATTTACAAAACCCTACAGGGGTTGTACATGTTTTGATAAGCTTTGCGTCGTGCGCCCTCAAAAAAAGAAGTCACCACTTGCAACAGGCGTTTTTGAAAGAATGGTAAGGCTCCCTAGGCCTCAAACAGCTATTATGTGTCTGCATCAAATGCTCCATGGTACAGCAGATAATCGACAGTTACATTTTGGCATTACAATTAATGTTTTACAAATGGCATCTATTATCTCTCCAACAATTCTGTGGAGATAAGCTAATTGCATTTGTCAGACGCTTTTATCCAAATAAACTTACAGTGCATTCAAAGTATACATTATAAGTATATGTTCCCTGAGATCGATCCCATGATTTGTGCGTTGCTAACGCAATACTCAAATAATTGAGCTTCAGGAGCTCTGTCTCTTTTCTCTTTCTCCTCCTCTCTCACACACACTCCCACGCTCTGCCTGCCGATCTCATCTCATAAAATTCCCATCCAATGCTAATCAAGCCAACAGCAGGCTAGCAACAAACTGGCCTGATCAGCTAAACCATCAGAAGCAGTGAGCTAGCATTGCTCAGTAAAACACAGATATGGCCTAATGAGTCACATAAAAGCTAGTTTTAGTCAAATGGTAGGTGACCTTTTTACCTCAGAAAACCTGGGTGTCTGCTCCCTGCCGAGCTGAAGGAGCACACCAGACCATGCTGTTTATTTTCAGAGTTGATCCCCTATAATTGAGAGGATAAATACCCGTCCTCTTCCCAAACACACTTTTACACACAATAACAAACACAAAACGAACGGTACATTTTTGTTTATGTAAAAAATCTACACACCGTATTTTGAAGTATTTTACCATACCTCACCCTAAAGTGCACGGTGACCCTCTTGCATCCTTATATGTTCTGGAAACATCTATTGCAAAGCTGTTTGAGAAGGAGACAGGGTATACAGGGATCCCCTGAGTGTTGCTAAAGACAGAAATACAGAGTAAGCATTTAAGAACAGCGTGATACTGTACTCTCTGCGATCTGTAGCTGTGTTGTTTGTAGTGACCTCAATCACAATACACTCCAACTATGAATCATAGAAGTCACCCATAGTGAATAAGAGTAAAAAATACCCATTGTGGCTCACAAATATCATGGTATCCAATGACGAATAGTCACAATGACTGAACCAAGGTCACAGTTTTTATATTAACTAATGTACTGCATTATCTAAAGCCATATCATTAACTGACAAATGCTCTAATTATTCTATGAGGGCAGAGCAACGGAGATTTAGAGGGAGGGTAGGGGAAGGACTAAGCCGGGCAATTAGGAAATGCAATCTTTGCTCCCTGAGGTGGAAAGAGATGGAGAGAGAAAAGTGGTGTGTGTTGATACAGTGCATGTCTCTTTAAAAGAACGGTGAGCGAGAGAGAGAGCCAGAGAGCTTGTGAAAGGGGGAGGGGGGTTGGCTGCGTTGGAACAGTCCGCCTCTAATGAGCAGATTTGAGAGACACCAGTGTAAAAGAGAGAGAGAGAGAGAGAGAGAGACATACAAGCTTATGAAGGAATAAGATGACGACGGAGAAAAGACAATCCGCGACACACGAAAATCATTCCAACAATGTGCTTGAAGTCAAGGAAGACCAGGAGAAGATAAATCTGGAATAATGACTCTGGGTTTTACACTTGAAAGCAAACTGGAGCAGAGGATTTTTACCCAACCCTAAAAGAGAGCAAAGAGGATAGGAGAACGACAAAACGGTGCCCCGATAAGGAATTAATCACATCAGTTTGTTTGCGATTAAGCCGTGCGCTCATCCTGTGCTGGTGAGAGGGTGCGTACATATGCATGCGATAGACTGCATTGCTGCTAGCTGACAGAGACTGAACCTTGCAGAATCCATTTTTTCTTATTTTTCCTACACTCTGACTCCCAGCGTGGCATCAGCATGTCGGGTGAATGTGTTACAACAGTGAGCGAGCTCGTGACAGAGCGGATACATTTGTAAATGCTACCTGACTGCTTCATCTGGCGGCCGTCACAGGTTTCTAGGTGGAGCCTGGTGGTCTCAACGTCAGGGAGGGGAAGCAAAGCCGTTCAAAGCCCCAGAGAGGGTGAGCGGGTGTCAGGGTAGGTGTGTGCTGGCACTGGGGGCCTGCGTGGAGGCAGGAACAAGGAGGGGGCCGGAGTACCAGAAGTGAGAGAATTGTTGCTGCGTTAGTAACGGTAGGACAAGGCGCATGGCTGGCGTGGGCCCACTTTCATCGCTGAAAAGCAGCCGCAGGAAAGCAACCCATGAATAACAAGCTCCACTCCTGAAAGAGGATGGTCTGAGTGGGCTCACACTGCTCCTGCCTGGTTTGACAGGAGGGGACTACTGCCCTGGAGGGCTCCTCTTTCTTTCTTTTAACTTTATAAATTGTTCATCTGCCGCCATTAGCAGGAGTTTTCAGGAGTGTCTTCCTGCCTGAGCTTTATACCAACACCCTGGCCCTATTTCTAAGTCTGAGTTTGTTTGGTTCTTACTTTCTTTTCTTTTCTTTTTGAGGTTTGGAGTATTTGCCAAAACCTATTTCATGCATGTCCACTGGGGGCAGGTTCAACTTTGATGATGGGGGATCATACTGTGGAGGGTGGGAAGAGGGAAAGGCCCACGGCCATGGCATCTGCACGGGACCCAAGGGCCAAGGCGAGTATGCGGGCTCATGGAGCCACGGCTTTGAGGTGGTGGGCGTTTATACCTGGCCCAGCGGGAACACCTATCAGGGGACATGGGCGCAAGGCAAGCGCCACGGCATTGGAGTTGAAAACAAGGGCAAGTGGGTTTATAAAGGTGAGTGGACACATGGATTTAAGGGACGTTACGGTGTGCGGGAAAGCACGGGAACCAGCGGCAAGTACGAGGGTACGTGGAACAACGGACTACAGGATGGATATGGAACAGAGACATACTCGGATGGAGGTAAGACTTTAATGTACTTGTTTGCGTGATGAGATAAAGTTCGTATTAAGGGTTTACATTGAATGCTGACCTTTAAGTTATCCTCAACACACTTAAAATAGGCCAGCCAATACATACTGTTGCAGCAGAAACAGAGACTGAAGTAAGAGACTTCTAGAATACCCTGTAATTTCCATTACTTCACCACCCATCACTTTTGACTTGTAGCCTAAGTTTTTCACCCTATTCCCTTCATCATCTGGACAAGCTATTTCCTCCATTCTCCAGAAGCTGCAGAAATAAATTTGGAGGATCAAATTAAGACAGACATCTACTGTGGTGGGGGGTAGAGATTAGATCAATTTACAAGTCCTGGAAAAGTACAGGAAACCCCTATTCAAGTTGTATCGAGAAATTTCAGGCATTTTGTGCTGGGGTCAGTGTAAAAGAAGACAAAAAAAATCACGGCAGATATCATGCCTCTTGCAAACTGATGTAAAGTTTGTTACAGGATAAGTGCCATGTGGGATGAAACATAGACCAGAACAGACCATTACCTGAAAAAGCAAAGCTGCCACTGTATGGTAATTTGACATAACGCATATGCAAGGGTCTAAATGTCATCTGCTCTAGAGAAGAGAGTAAACTGTTTTCAGTCAGTGATCTGTCCAAACTCTTTGGCTGACATGTGTACTGTAAATCACTGTAGATGAAATATGGCGGTTAGGAATTCGGTTGTAGTTGCACTGTTACTAAAAAATATAAAAGTAACATAATGTGAACAAATACATTAAGAATCCATGCAAAAACCTCCAAGTGCGTGCATGTTTTTTTGGTAAATGAGCATTTTTTATCAGAGTCTTAATGGAATCTGTCAACAAACCGGTAGACTGCAAAAAGTGGAAAACCTGGATATAAAAAGATGAGAATTCATATTTGAGAATATCACAGCCACTTCAAAGTCAATATAAACACACAATAACTATGCTTTACATTTGAGGAGCTCAAATTCAAAAGACGCTAAATGCCACTTGTGTCAAAAATTAGATAATGATATTAACCAAATGCTCTCGGCACATATTACACTTTCATCAAATGCTTTCACTTCAATCTGCTTAATCCCGGCCTCAGGCCATTTAGAAATACATTGTAAAAATTGAATCAACTTAAAGGGATAGTCAAGCCAAAATGAAAATAATGTCATTAATGACTCACTCTCATGTAGTTCCAAACTCGTAAGACCTCCGTTCATCTTCGGAACACAGTTTAAGATGTTTTAGATTTAGTCCGAGAGTTTGTTGACCCTTCATTTAAAATCTACGTACGGTATTACTGTCCATGTCCCGAAAGGTAATAAAAACATCATCAAAGTAGTCCATGTGACATCAGTGGGTCAGTTAGAATGTGTTGAAGCATCTAAAATACATTTTGGTCCAGAAATAACTCAAAATTACTACTTTATTCAGTATTGTCTCCTCTTCCGCGGTAGTGTGAAGCGCATGCGTGAGACAAAAGTCACGTGACTGCAGTGACGCGGATGACGTACGACGTGGCTGATGTGTTATCTGGTGCGCCCCAGCTGTTGTTTTTTTTTTGTGCGCCCGGGCTTTGTTTACAGTCACAGTGATTTTTGTTATTTTTGGACCAAAATGTATTTTTGATGCTTCAACACATTCTAACTGACCCACTGATGTCACATGGGCTACTTTGATGACATTTTTATTACCTTTTTGGACATGGACAGTATACCATACATACATTTTCAATGGAGGGTCAGCAAGCTATCAAACTAAATATAAAACATCTTAAACTGTGTTTCGAAGATGAACCGAGGTCTTACGAGTTTGGAACGACATGAGGGTGAGTCATTAATGACATTATTTTCATTTTTGGCTGAACTATCTCTTTAAAAAAATTACTTTAATTTAACTTAACCTAAAGTTAGAAAATTAAGTTTTATTATTTAGGTGTTACCAATTAAAGTAATTTGTTTAAGTTGATCCAACTTTTTACAATGTATTTCTAAATGGCCTGAGGTCGGGATTAAGCAGATTAAAGCGGAAGTATTTGATGAACGTAAAATACGTGCCAAGGGCATTTGGTTAATATTATTATTTCAAATGTAAAGCAAAGTTATTGTGTATTTATATTGACTTTGAAGTGGCTATGATATTCTCAAATATGAATTCTCAACTCTTTACAATAGATAATCTGAATGTATACACATGAGGAACCAAATTTAATCTTGCATGTATCACCTAATGTGGGTTACCCTTAAATGTGGTTATAGAGAGAGAGTGAAAGGTAAAATCAGCACACGCTTGATCGCTTTACGTTCAGGACTGTAATAAGTTGTGTCAGTTCCAATGAATGAGCAATACACTTGTGCCAACCATCCATCTGTTACCTGCATAACCTTTCTCCTCTTTGTTTTATTTTTGCAATCTCCCTGCACTATGGAAGCATTGCCCATGTGTCTTTATAGCAAGTTGCTGTGGAAACACACACAGACTCTGGCGGCAGGTCAGCTTGCCACTGCCCATACGGAAATGTAATATATGTGAATATATGAAATATCCCTATATGAAATATATGGTAATATAAAGTAGAAACATATATGTACATATATGTACAACCATATATGACACCTATTCGAAAATGGAACAATTTCATATATTGACATATATGTCTATCCCATACAAATATATGTCTATGTGTGCAAAAAACATACATAGACATATATGTCATCTATATAATTATTTATATATGTGACATACATGACTTCACATATATGTCTAATATATGTTGCATACATATACTTATCATATATCATAAAATAATTAAATTTGAGCCGTGGTTTTTATCTATTTTTCGCATGTTTCAGATCACAGGTAGGACGTACAACCCATTCACACAACTTAACACACAAACACAATTTATTATTTGTAATGTACCTGATGAGTCCAGTCGGGCCTCGAACCCGGGTCCTCACGTTGAAAGTCGTCCGCGCTATCCACTGATCCACCCAGCAGTTGGATGGGAGGGGCTCACAACTTAAGCTATTTGTGTGTTACTGATGTAGGCGCTGTTTAGCTTGTATTTTACAGTGTTCGTTTTATTATTCCTCCTGTTTTTATTTTATGCAGGGGTACACAGTGCAAATTTAACCCTTGTGCATTGTTCAAATTTAATACATCCACTAAATTAAACATCTGTAAAAATGTATCAGATTATTTTTTCACTTTTTTTGCATAAATTTGTTAGTCAGTTCTGATCAAAACTACCAAATTTTTACAAAAATTCCATGATTTTAACTCTTTAATTGCCAAGTTCATAAGTGGATTTGGGGAAAATCTAAATGACAAATTTTCAATACAAAAAGTGATTGTAGACTGGATTTTTTTTAACCTTTTTCGCAGTCTTGGGCATGTCAAATATAAAGTAAAAACATTGGCTTTTGATTATTGTTTTCTTCCTCATTTATTGTTAGTGGCTGTTTTTGCCCCATTGACTTCCATTATAACCACATTTTTTGATTGCAGAGCAATGACACCTTGTTATCATGCATTTTTGAATGTTGGTGGTTTTTCCTTTTGCAAAGAGGTCAAATTTGTCATTTTTACTGTTGATCACCATGTGGCACCATTAACCCTTTAGTAGACCTGTGCTGTGCAGAGCTTAATTTCTAGCTTGTACATTGAGTAATATGGGGGCGGTTTCCCGGACAGGGATTATCTTAATCCAGGACTAGGCCTTAGTTTAATTAGGAAATATAACTAGTTTTAACAAACATGCCTTACTAAAAACTAGGGCCGGGACTTTAACGCGTTAATTAAGATTAATTAATTACACAAAAAATAACGCGTTAAACATTTTAACGCATTTTAATCGCACTTATTAATAGAGTCATTCGTAAATGCTGCAGACCCTGTTTTAGTTCGAGAACTCCGGGGTTGTGATGCAGTGTAAATAAAAGTAGACAGAACCTAAACGAACAGCTGATTTTAACGTGACAACGCATCAATTTCAAAGTAAAAATGATTTATTCTGGTAAATGGAGGTTTGCAACGCAGGTTTTGCCCAATAAACATCTACCAACAAACTACAGATTATTTTAACATGTATCGTAATGTCTGTTATATGTTAATGTTTGAGTATTGTTGGGTTTAAATATTGTTGTAATGTTGTTTTGTTTCAATTTAATTAGTTTATTACGAGTTTAATTTAAGTTTTGTTTGCTACTTTAAAACGAATTTCGTTTCAAATAATTTGTCTCGTAATTATAAACAATGTTTTGTTGTTAGGTTTTGTGAATATAAATTAAAAAGAACATTAAAAGCAACACCTTGCATCTCATTGATGCATATGCTACCGAATGCCAAAACATGCAGTGAGTAGCCTATATCACTTACTTTTCAAAAAATCAGCCTGGCAGTGCCCAGAAGTTAAATTTACACGCGCATTTAGAGCATACTGTAGCAGCACGTTTGATTTGCGGTGTGCTTAAGACTTTTAAAAATCAACTTCATATTAATTTTAATAGGCTACTTTGACGGAGGACACGCACAGAGAACAGCGACGGCAGGTAAAGGAAAAAAGTTAAACGAATAGAGTCAGTTTGTAAGAGCATTTTTAAATTGACTATAAGATCATCAATATGAACTCTGAACAATGAACTATTATAAACATAACAGCAAGAACAGTCGAAGAGGAACTCGCAACATTAAAGCAATAAGCATTTATGTAGGCTAAAGCTATATATCACCTCTTATTTTTTTTATTTAGTTAAGTTTCAATGGTAACACTAAAGGCGCGTACATTATGCAGCGCTTTTCACATCCGAATCTCACTTAAGAAACCTATAAACGATGTGCAACTTAAAAAATATATTATGCACATTTTTATATATTTTAATTTTAATATAGGCTATATAGTATATTATGTTTTGTTGTTTTTATACGCGAGGTGGGGCATCCGCGCACATAGGTACCAGAACACAGACAGTCAAAACCTGAGAAGTCCCGAACCCTGCAATATTAAACAAACTACTTTAAGAAATGCGGGCCAGGAAGCGGGTCGGGTATATATTTTCTTTGCGGTCCGATTTGCGGGCGGGTTGTTTATACATTGACCCGCGCATCACTGGTAAGCGTCGATAAGAGCATGGTTGTGTGTAAGATATGCAACAAGGAATTCACATATCACCGCAGCACATCGAGCCTCAAGTATCATCTCAATGCAAAACATACAGCAGCTAGCGTGGACTCCGGGTACAACGACTTGGTTGAACAAAAATAAACAATATTTTGTTAAGCTTATGTATTCAGTCATTATTCATAAAAATCCATGTAAAAATACTTCTTAATGTTCTCAGGTCAAATATTTATATGAGATTAAAATGCGATTAATTTAGATTAATTAATTACAAAGCCTCTAATTAATTAGATTAATTTTTTTAATCGAGTCCCGGCCCTACTAAAAACATTACCTGTATGCATTTTGAGGCAAAACAAAGGGCCCTGATGTATTTTAAGATATGTCAGTGCAAGTTGTTTTCAGTTTGGACAGCTCTTAAAAATGTTTTAGTCTAGGACTAGTCTATCTGTCCGGGAAACCGCCCCCATGGAGTATAACTCCATAATAAAAGTATAGTATTGTGCCAAATGCATGCAGTTTGAAACTAGGCAGGGTTATAATGTTATGACCCTAATAATTTTTAAACAATATATTTACAGACCTATATAGGCTATGTTGTTTTAGAAATCTAGACATAAAACATATTGATATCATATGGTTGGAGCATACAGTATCATGTAAAAATCCATCTTATATGGTTGTAAAATACAAACCCATATAAGAATTCATACATATACATATTTTAAATATATGTATTTAAATACATTTTAATATGAGTATTCCATATAGGTTTAAAACATATATCTTCATATATCAAGAGTATCTATATATGTGATATTAATATATGTATTTATATACATTTTAATATGAGTATTTCATATAGGTTTAAAACATATATCTTCATATATCAAGAGTATCTATATATGTGATATTAATATATGTATTTATATACATTTTAATATGAGTATTTCATATAGGTTTAAAAAATATATCTCATATATCAAGATTATTTATATATGTGATATTCATATATGTATTTATATACATTTTAATATGAGTATTTCATATAGGTTTAAAACATATATCTTCATATATCAAGAGTATCTATATATGTGATATTAATATATGTATTTATATACATTTTAATATGAGTATTTCATATATGTTTTAAACCTATATATTCATATATCCAGAGGATCTATATATGTGATATTAATATATTGCATATATATGTAACATATATGCCAAGATCGGTTTTGATATAGGGACATATATGTCATATATTACATTTCCGTATGGGTGGAGACTCGATGCTCACCATTCTGATTGGCTGGCTTACTCGCTAATGGTGTTTACTTCGGTGCTAATCTGGGCCACTTAATCACAACCACAGAAAGCGTTTAAAAAAACAGATATTGAGAAGAAATAAGA
This sequence comes from Paramisgurnus dabryanus, assembly GCF_030506205.2. NCBI lineage: Eukaryota > Metazoa > Chordata > Actinopteri > Cypriniformes > Cobitidae > Paramisgurnus > Paramisgurnus dabryanus. The sequence continues at coordinate 16,048,466 of NC_133359.1, read as the reverse complement.
CGATAGAGAAGAAGGTTGCTAGGGCCGCAGAAAGCTTATAGTGGCATTATCAGCTCTTACAATGCTGTGTCTGAGTAGACTACAGCTGAGGCACATTTAAGCATCTGTTCACGTTATGACCTGAATTCCCCCACCACACTGGCAAAGGATGGGTTTTAAGAGGTTTAATTAGTTTTCTTTAGCTTGTGTGTATGTATATTCTTGTATAGGGCACATACACTACCATTCAAAGGTTAAGGGCGCAATCACACACCCAGTACAATGCAGTGCAAAGTGCGACACAAGTGTTTTTTGCTAGTTTCAGCCCTACGTTGTTGTCATTTTCACGTTCATAGCCATGTTGTTTAAAAAGCAAATACAGTTTGCACCCATTTTTGCGCCCATGGGCATTCTTGTCTGAAAACGAGGTGTGTTCAGGCGTATTGTTGGGGCGTTGCTATTTTTAAGGCAACTTACTGTAAATAGACTACTATGCCATTGCCCATTCTAAAACCTGGTCTAAAGTCTATGGCGCAATATTGTGTTTGTTATTTAAAGAGCGTGTTAGTAATATGGGCCTATAAACGGACGACAACATTTGCTTATCACACACTACACACAAACAAACAATATGAAAATTTAAATGATTAAAATGTAAATGATTATTATTTAGTTTCTTGGACATAAATGAGGACCGATTATGAGACGTTACAAGGCGTAAAGAGCTGCTTCACCTGTAGCGTGATAAGTAACTGAATGTTTTGCTTTAAACAAATGCAAATTTTGCATCTATTTTGAAATGCTACCCCACGGATTTATTGTATATGATAGCTTTGTACCTCTGGATATGTTGAGATGAGAACCTTTATGTAACGCCCTTCAAAACACTCATGGCGCTGTTCGAGTGCTGAAACGTTTCGGCTCTCCACACGTTTGTAAATTCATTAAAGGTGCTCTTAGCGAATTCACGCGTTTTAGTCCATAAAACATTTTTTGTTTCATACAGTAAACATCTCCTCACTATCTGCTAGCTGCCTGTCCTCTGAACACACTGTAAAAAAGCGGTCTCTGTAGACAGCCCAGCCTTCACAAACTGCATCAAAAACAAAGTGGTCAAACCTACCACCACTAAACATAACAAAGTGTTCCAGCCAATAAACGACAAGAAGGATTTGGGAGTGGGGGCTGGGCGCGTTCATGAATCGTTCAGAAAGCACGGAAGGTAGGGGAGGAGTAAGCTACGCTCCGTTTGTTTGAAAACACTTCGAACGTCAACAAGAAGTGACGTCACACAGATTAGCTTAGTATTTTAGAGTAAAAACCTTTTATTGCATATTTGTAAATTAATACAGATTAAAGGAGTAGTCCACTTTATAAATGGGGCCCATTGACATTTACAGCTATTAAAAACCTGCTAATTTTACTTCCATGACTGAAAGAAAAATGACTTTTAAAGGGAACCAAAGATTTAATACAAAAAAACCTAACAATTTCCATACAAATAAAAACGACGCAATTTTTAACATTAATCTTAAACTGGTGGTCTTCTTCCTTCTTCGCTTAGTTTTTCAGTTTACAAATTCCGCCATCTGAATATGGAATCGGCATGGTGCAAGCGCAACTGGCTTTTAAAGGGGATGGGAGATAAGACTCTTATTGGTTTATTCCAAGGCCTTTTTTTGGAAATGTGAAATAAAATTCCCTAAGGGGACAATAAATATATACCCCTACTACTACTACTATTATTGCACGTTAAGCCCAAAACACACTCATTACGAGAATAGGAACAACCCTTTTAGACTGTGCACTAGGCGCACAAACCATTTTTTTCCGTCGTTAAATTCTAAATCTGAATTTCGTCGTGGATTCAGACATGCCCTTTTAGACTGTGAGCCGTACTCTTTAGACCAGGGGTGTCCAGACTTTTTTGTGTGGCGATCTACTTTTAAAATGATAGAGCCGACAAGATCTACCTACTTAAAAACACAGTTAATTATTTGTTATAGCACTTAAAATGCTTGTTAGGACTATACCTCTACATTGAATTTAGGCTTACTCTATTCTTTTTGAGAAGTTAAAAAATCATTGAGTACATGTCGAGTATTCCTTAAAGATGCGGTTTAGTCAAACAAACTAGAAAATGACAACAGTATTAGAAGCATATAAATTAGCGCTACGCTGCCTCGCCCTCTCTCTCCCGTTTGCTTGCTCGCGCGCGCACACACACCGTGCGCGTGGATCAGCTCCTGGGTGAAGGAAAGAATGTGCATCCTGGTGAATTTCCGAAGTCAGACGACTGAGCTGCAGCTGCCTGGAATAAGATTTATAAAAACACTTTTGAGAAGAAAGACGCAGCAACTAATAATTGTGAAACACGCAAGTATTTTAAGACCATAATGCCAATTTTTGCGCGTGGAGCAGCAGTTAACTTATGTGCGATCTACCGGCATTGCCTTTGCGTTCGACTGGTCGATCGCGATCGACGTATTGGAAACCCCTGCTTTAGACCATGCGCTTAGATCAATAAAATAGGGCCCTTAATGTCACTTACTTACTATTGCTTCAACACGTTATAATAATAGGCAAGTAAACTTCTCAAAACCATGGAATAACACAAATGTAACTATGGGAAATGTTGTGTTCATATTATTTCAACCCAATTTTTATAGTGTATTAAAAGAAAGAGTGTACAATGCATTTATTTGTATTTTAATAGATATTAACCTCTACAGTATTATTATCTTCCTATATGCAGTATAATATACAATATCTTGGGTTTCTGTGAATTTTTCTTTGTATGATATTTTAAAATTGACATCATATCAATAATTAGTTCAATAACATGACTTGGCATGTTGTACCTGTCAGTCAGACCCGTAGGGATTACATGAGAATCCAGGAAAATTTTTTATTTTTATAAGAGGATAGTAGATCTTTGCCTTTACTGCCTGATCTGAATTTAGTTTCTGATGTAACCCCAATGATTACTCAGAATTCAGGGAGTAAAGTACTTACATCCATCAGTGTTGAACTCTGTGTTGCCAAAGGCCAACAGCAGCGTCATGTCCACTATGAGCCTCATATACAGCAAATCCCAGCACTCCTTTATGACTAAGACACAAATGCTGATCAACATGTCCTTTAAAAAGTCATTCTGCTCAAAAACAAATAAAAATAACTGCATTTGTAGAGTGAAAGAATGATATATCAGATATATGTGGTTGAAACGGACTGTCTGGGTAATTTTATGTTGTTTATAATCCGAAAATGTTTTTCGCATTGAGAGAGGTCACCAACATAGCATTAAAAAAGTCAAACTGAAATCCCCTTAACCAGATAACAGCATTCTAGTCTATGTAGGCTTACAGAGAGATTTAGGTTTAAGCATAGCCTCATTTTGTGGGGCATTGTTGCAAAAGCTTTGCTCCACGTACACAACATACAGCATTAAAATTGTGTATATCATCAAGTCAACCTTTGATTCATCTGATCTGCTACGTACAGCACATAACAAGCCATTAGCTTCAAAGCCATGATGAATGGCCAGTTTATATTAGCTAAGAACACCATTAGTTTACAGTTGGTTATGGATGAGAGGTCCTCTGTTTAGTCCATCTATGGCTATAAACACCTGTCATATCGCACTGTCCTGGAACAGATGTGTACTCTGAATGCCTGTCCCTCTCTGGTCCCCAACCATGCACACAACAATTACTTTGTGGCGCAAATGCTGACTTGGTGAAAAAAGGCAGACATTAATAATTCATAGAAGAGCCGATCCAAAGCTTTCTGCCTGCTTTGCGAGAGCCTGCCTTTTCCTGGCAAAAATTCTCATTAGCATTGTATGTGGGATATTAAGACCACCACACTGTAAAAAATGTGCCAGTAACTTACTGTAGAAGATAAAGACTGAAAATGTTTCATTTAACTTTGAACAAACTGTTGCCAGTAAATAACATAAATCTACAGTAAGTTACTGGCAGCTAGTTCCCAGTAATACTGTAATTTCTACAGATATTTTTTACAGTGCAGGAACGTCATGAATACTGTCATTTCTTCTGACAGACCCATTACTGATCACGAAAAACAAAAATGCAGATACAAGACGCATTCGACCTTGAAACAGAACAGTGTTTATAAAAAAAAACTATTATAAATTCAGCCCGGGGGAAGGCACGTGGTTAAATCTACGCTGTGATGTTTCCGCATCTTTGATCTTTCCGCATTAACCGTTTCCGTTCTGTGTGCCCCGCACCGTCGCACAACTCATCTCACAGGCCTCCGGCTGAAACGCAAACGAATTAGTTTTGACATGTAGGTTGCAGGACTCATAGAAAGCCAATACAGGACCGCTAATCACATAACCGTGCGAGACGTCCCAAGCTCATGCAAGGCGATACTGCTATCTGCAGCGTACCTAGTACAGTTAGCAAACCAATGAGGACGTAAAGAAATCTGAGACTGTATTTTCTCTTTTGCTTGCAATAAAATAATTTTTAATATATTTCTAAAATATGAAAGTATTATGTACAAACAGCTGGTCATTATGGCAAAATAATTATGCTCCTGTATGGCTGGTTTGCGTAAGCAGCGCAAAGGTCCAGATTTTGAACCCAAGGGACAGATACCGATAAAGAAGCTAATCTTGTTGAATTAAAGCGTCTGATGATATAAATGTAAAATTATAATTACAACATCTGCTATGACACAAAAGCCTAGTGTCCTTTTAAGACATCAAACAGTGACATATATGTCTGCACACTAAAAATGTCCACTACAGTGATCAAAAATGAATAGCCGAGGCTCGAGAGCATATAAATCCCACCCGAAACTCCTACTCTAATCTTCAGAACCACGGAGAGCGCCAGCAGCGTGCCAATGTCGTGACTGATCTCTCTCTCTCTCTCTCTCTCTCTCTCACACACACTCTCTCTCTCTCGCTCGCTCTCTCGTTTAGATCTAGGAGATTAAGCTGCCTCTTAATGAGAAGTTTCTTTGGCTACCTGCAGAATTATCAAAGGACCAGGTTGTTTGTGTTTGCATCACGAGGGATTTCACTTTGACATCACTGTGAAGACATACATAAAGGACACATTGTTTAAAGCGACAGTATATATGCGACCCTGTCTGTGAAATCCAGGCTAAAGTATTGTGATCTAATTATGAGATTAGGAGCACCAAAACTTGATTCAATCATCGATTTCACATTGATTTCAATCTTTGTCATGACCTTATTCGGTCAGGAAGATTTTATAAGCAGTCTAAAGGCCAAACAAGGTCAAGTTCCCCTCCATATACCTCAAACAGGAAGTCGTAATGTTTAAAGCCACTCATTTCAGCCTGTGGGAGGGACTTGTCCTCAGACTGCCAGACTCCAAGTTGGATGCTTAGTCTTATGTCGGTACAAACACTGTGCCAATCAATCAGAGCACTACAGATGTCAGCAGTTTTATATCACTTTCATACAGCCCTTATTCTGAAGTGTCTGGGAATGCATCATAATTCTCTTTGGTTTTATAATATAGGTACTTCTATACTATTAGATTTGTCTTTTGTAGTTTTTTGTCAAATTCAAGCTTATTTGCAATAGTCTGGAGAGGTTATTGTTGACAGCCTTATTTGATTTGTGGATACTTGTAGGTAAAAGTTACATTAATGTTTAAATGTTGAAAAGATCTCAAACATTTGAGTTGGTCTGTTTTAGTTAGGCATTTCGCGATATTGACTATATTGACTTATCGCACGATACGTGAACTTGACCTCTGTGGGGTTTTTTGGGGGTTGGGCAATATATTGCCATTGTGTTTACATGTGTGTTTGTTTGCATAAAATTAATTTCATTAGCATTTTAACCAATCACGATTGTCTCTGCCATTTCTGTCTACTGTCTGCTTCGGAAAACTGGCAGGGCAGCTCATACTCTAAAAATTGCTTGGTTGTTTTTAACCCAGGGCTGGGTCACTATTGGACAGAACACATTGCTGGGTTAAAATGCCACAAATAATGGGTTGTTTTAGCCCAACCATATTAAAACAACCCAGTAGTTGGGTTAAACCAACCCATTATTTGGGGCATTTTAACCCAGCAATGCGTTCTGTCCAATAGTGACCCAGCCCTGGGTTAAAAACAACCTAGCATTTTTTTAAATGGTCCACATGTGCGTGCGTGCCCGAGCACATACACACACTAAGCGGACAGTGACAGGTGAAGAAATCATTACTCAAGCTAAAATTTCAGTTTTTTTTGGTGAATACATACAGTTTGAAAGAATAAATACTATTGGAATTGGTTTCAAAGCTACAACCCGAATCTTTTATGTGAATGAGACGTGAGGAGAGGAAATTAACGTAAACAAGCTATCATGTCTACTTGCATGTAATGGTGCATATGTGATCAGAGTAACACTTGCAATTAACCTTGTGATGCTGGGATTTACATCCATATTAGCTGTTTAAAATTTAAATGCATATTTTATCATATTTATTTTTGTTTTAAATATTTCGACTTTTATTTTTTCTTACATTCCAATTTCATATTAATATTTAATATTTTTAATTTTAATATTCTTAAAAATCTAAGTTGTGTTCTTAAACGGATGTACTTGCAATATTACTCTATTTTATTGTCATATATAGACGGTTCCAGCAGTAACAACATAAACAAGCGGCGTCCGTGGTCCACACGTAACTTCCGGTAAACTCCGCTAAGAATAAATAACAACAAAGTACTTTAAACATAGTTTATTTATATAACAAGCTAAATAAACAACACGTAGATTACCTAGGAAACCAAAACATTCGTTATTTTTGACGAGGTATTTGTTTAAGAGTTCAGTTTAGCAACTAGTCAGACCATTAAAAAAACTTAAACTGGAAGTAAAGTTCAGACCAGACGCGTATCGCGTCACTGCATGTGCGTCCGATGATACCGTCTATAATCAGTGAAATGGTTTTAAAAGACAATACTATCAACTATTGACATTATTTCTGGGGCAATTAAAGGCGGGGTGCATGATCTCTGAAAGCCAATGTTGATATTTGAAATCACTTAAACAAACACGCCCCTACCCCAACAGAATCTGGACCTTCTTTTGAAAGACCCACCCCACACATACGAAACCTCATGCAACGATGTCGGTTAGTAGACACGCCCCTTACTGCTGATTGGCTACAAGTGTGTTTTGGTAGTTGGCCACACTCCCTTTTTCAAAGTGTTTTTCAAAAATCACGCACAACACCTTTAACCAACTTATGAAAAAGCTATTGTGACAGGCCTAGTTGCAGTGTTACACTGGTAATGTTTCGGACCTTACTGTTACAATTTTTTACAACAGAATTTCCAAAACTGCAAATGCATACAAAAACCTTTAAACCACACTTAAAAGCTTTAAAAGGGTTCTTAACAGTGATGTCATATGTGACCCTGGACCACAAAATCAGTCTTAAGAGTAAAATCTTTTAATAAATAAGCTTTACATTGATGTATGGTTTGTTAGGATATGACAATATTTGTCCGAGAGACAATTAAAAAAATCTAAATATTGAGAAAATCGCCTTTAAAGTTGTCCGAATTAAATCCTTACCAACACATATTACTAATGATAAACACATTGTTATATATTTATGGTAAAATATTTACTAAATATCTTTATGAAACATAATCTTTAATATTCTAATGATTTTTGGCATAAAAATAGATAGTTTTGGCCCATACAATGTATTGTTGGCTATTGCTACAAATATGCACAGGTGTCACTTATGACTTTATGGTCCAGGGTCATATATTAGAACCAATTTTGGTCGCCCAAAAAACATTTTTACTTAGGTCCCTGATTCGAGCCTTGGCTGAGTCAGGAGTCTTCCTGTTTGGAATTTGCATATTCACCCTGTGTTAGTGTGACGTTACTCCGGGTATTCCGGTTTCCTCCCACACTCCAAAGACATGCAGGTTAGGTGAATTGAAGATGCCAGATTGTCCTTCCTCGCGTGTAAATTAACTTGTGTATGGATTAACCAGTTCTTGCCATGAATATATAATGCCCTGGATGCTGGAGTGGTTTAAATAAATAAATAAACTACAAGTAATCCACTAAAGAGATCCTTTTGTGTTCTGTGGATGTCAAAGGTTCTTTATGGAACCACAAAGGCTGACAAAACATTTTAGGATGCAGTGCATTATATCAGCGAACCTAATAAGGATGTGTATGTGAGTGTCTGTATGAAAACAATGTGATTGTTTAGGACAAACACACTGACTTTTATTTGGTGTGTGTTGGATTTTTTCGAGCTAATCCCATCAGTTTAGGCTTGTGTTTGATCTACATATCACACAGATGCTGCTTGACAATATAAAGCATGCATCAGACAGATGTTGGCCAACTGTCGTCCTCTCCGCACAACATCAGAATGACAACAGCGCAGACCTGTGAAAATGAATCAGCGTCTGTTCTCACTCCAACTTCTCGGTCTCTCTCACATGCATGCTCTCTATCTGTCTACAAGTATCGCTCTCTTGATAAAAATAATCCTTAATACACTTTTCATTCACCATTATAAATCCAAAACAATGGTACCCTTGGAAAACAAAGGGAGTTTACGGCCTTGTAATAAGTTTAGTAATAAAAAAAACCTCTAAAGCGTTGTTAAAGTTTGCAACGATAGACAGACAGACGGGTGGACAGATGGATGGTGGCAAGGCTGTTTGCAACCCAGTTTACGAGTTTACGTAAATTATAATGGGGGCTGGGAAAATCCACCAAACACAACTCCAGCCCTATCGAGCCATCCAGACATGTCAACCCACAGAGATCAATACAGTAGGAGGGGATGGGGGACGCTCACATATGGCAGAATGTGTTTGCATGTAGCTACCAAGAAGAGATGGCTGATAATGTAACGACAAAAAGGAGAAGTAAAGAGGGCGAGTATGAATAAGAGGTGGGAGAGATGGTGAGATAGCGGAAGCAGCATGGTGAGCTCTCGGTGTGTGTGGCACAGTTCTAGAACATTAGCCAGGATGAATCATTGAAGAGATAGTGGTTACATCACAGGTGACCTCACGGAGGGGGAAAAGTACAGGAGTGATCAGGTCTAGTATGACAGTCTAAAAAAGATCTTTTTTGTGTGAATACAAACCATTCAGCTCGGCTGCATGTGAAGAAAGAGAGAGAGCGCTGTCCCAGATTTCAGCACCATGGAGAGAGGCATTATAATCCTTAGTTGTAAGCATGAGAGCAGAAACCTAGAGATAGCTCATCTGAAATTAGTTTATGAGGCAATGTCTGTTAGAAGATGCTGATGTCGCTTACCTTCCTTGGGTTTATTTTGAACACAAAACACTGTAAAGAAATGTGGTTTTACCATTGACACCAGTTTGATATCAAGGCCCATCACCACTCTTATGTCCTGCAACTTTATGGTTGTTGTTGGTCAGTTGTTTCGTCTAATGAAAGATCCAAGATGGTGATCCATCAAGGGCATTGACAGAAAGATCAGGCTGCCAGGTCCATAAAGGAAATTTTACAGAACCCACCATCCCGTTATAATGTTGGCACGGTCACCGATAAATAACACTGCTGACGGCTAAATTGATGGACATTGTGATACCTCATGGACATGAAGATAGATGAGATGAATACGTAGTCCCCTGAGACTCTATCACAATAAGAGAAGTAATGGAGCCAGGATGATGGCTGCCAAAAGCACTTCTCCCATTTTTGCCATTATGGCACATCCTGTGGTTGGCGATGGATGATGATGGCTATGCTGATGGCGATCACAACTGTAATCATGGTGTACTGTACCTACAGTTATTTTTTTACTCTTGTGACTGTAAACAATATTTCTTAAACAAATTAGCAAGCTCATGTAAGAGGTTGAAAAGGCATTAAGCCTACTCTAGTAACACGAATGAGTTGATGCTGATATTTTGGCTTATTTTTTATAGTTACCTTACTACAGACACTTTAAGTTTACAAGATCTTTCTTCGCCATTTGAGACCACCTGACTTTCAGGGACCAAAATTCATCCTTATTACCTCCCTGTTTGAGCCCTATTAATGTTTCTCACAACACTGTCTGGAAGAAACAGAGCTGAATTCATGAGGCAACTCTCCAAACTCTAGAGAAACCTAAGGGCAGCAGACTCAGCAGTGTATCCCTGGGTTTTACATCTGCAGTTCTGCAAAAATCCTGCAACAGAACAGAAATCTTTATTCTTAAGTATATTGGTGATTCATGGTGTAACTGTCTACAGTAGTTTTTAACTTCTTGCCTTTTTTCGCAGGTACATACCAGGGCCAATGGGTGGGAGGCATGCGGCACGGATACGGCGTACGGCAGAGCGTTCCGTACGGCATGGCGGCCGTCATTCGTTCACCTCTCCGTACCTCCATAAACTCTCTACGCTCCGAGCACAGTAACGGCACAGCGCTGCTGACCGGAGATCGACCGCCCGTGGCTGGCGTGGGGGGTGGAGGCGTCCTAGCGGCGGGCAGCCCTGCAGTGTCCCGCGGGGGCTTCGTTCTGACGGCCCATAGTGAAGCAGAGCTTTTGAAAAACAAAAAGAAGGGCCTGTTCCGTCGCTCACTCTTGAGTGGCCTCAAACTGCGAAAATCGGAGTCCAAGAGCTCGTTGGCCAGCCAGAGAAGCAAGCAGAGTTCCTTTCGGAGCGAAGCTGGCATGAGTACGGTCAGCTCCGCCGCATCCGACATCAACTCGACCATCAGCCTCGGGGAGGGGGAGAGCGAGCTGCCAGTGGGTGACGATGACGTGGATGCCACTACCACGGAGAGTTACACAGGCGAATGGAAGAACGACAAGAGGACGGGCTGCGGGGTGAGCAGGCGATCTGATGGACTGCAATATCAGGGAGAGTGGTTGGGCAACAAGAGGCATGGGTACGGATGCACCACTTTTCCTGATGGCACTAAAGAAGAGGGAAAATACAAACAGAACGTGCTAGTTAGCGGCAAACGCAAGAACCTCATTCCTCTACGTGCCAGCAAGATTCGCGAGAAAGTGGACAGAGCAGTAGAAGCAGCAGACAAGGCCGCTGACATTGCAAAGCAAAAGGCGGAAATTGCACTTTCAAGGTAAGATTAAGGATTCTGTTATCATGATAGTCAAATTTCATTTTTTTTGCCAACAAGTGATGATGTTTTTAAAGAAAGCCTACACTCTAAAAACAAATGCTGGGTTACTTTCAAACCAGCATTGGGTAAAAAAAGGCACAGGCCCACCATGATAGGTTGTAATTTAGCCTATGCTGGGTTGTTTTAACCCATTGTTTTCTGGGTTCATTTATTTGGGCTCGTTCCCTTTCTGACCCAACGCACGCTGAGTTGAAAATAACCCAGCATTTTTTTAGAGTGTAAGATTTATCTTCTTTTAGTGGATTGGGGCAAAACAATGCTTTAAAGGGGACATTTCACAAGACTTTTTTAAGATGTCAAATAAATCTTTAGAGTACATATGTGTAGCTTTAGCTCAAAATATCATTTAGCTAATTTATTATAGCATGTAAAATTGTCACTTTGTAGGTGTGTGCAAAAATGTGCCATTTTTGGGTGTGTCCTTTAACTAAATGCCAGTGTGGTGGTTGGAAAGTGCAGATTAAGGGGCGGTATATCCCCTTCTGACATCACCAGGGGAGCCAAATTTCAATTACCTATTTTTTCACATACTTGTGGAGAATGGTTTACCAAAACTAAGTTATTGGGTTGTTTTTATTCACACTTTCTAGGTTGATTAAAGCAATTATAGCACTTAAACATGGAAAAAGTCACATTTTCATGGTATGTCCCCTTTAAAAAGATTTTATGATGTAATAATGTTTCATGTCGCAGGGGTGTGGCAAGGGTGGGTGACTGGTCTGAAATTTTTCAGCTGAAAAATACAAAAAGTTCATAAATGCCTAAGATGGTTTGCTAGCAGGTCTTCCAGACTGATTAGTTTGATTTGTTGGCAAGTATTATTGGGTTTTTCAAAGTCTGTGTAAAGTCATTTCAGAGAATTGTTTCTAAACACATTATAAATGTTAGCGTTTATTTACCATATTTTTCAGTCTATAAGCCGTGTTTTTTTTTTTTGATAACTTGGCTGGTGCTGCGTCTTACAGTCAGGTGCGCCTTGTAAGTCAGGATGAATTCATTTTGACATTTATGAGGCAAGAGACAACATTACCGTCTACAGCTGCGAGAGTCCACCATATGCTGCTTCTGTATTTATGTAATTCAATGGATTCATTAATGTGGAATGACGAGTATGCGAACTTCACGCTAGTTGGCTTGTTCGGTTAATTTAGTCTATTCAACCTTCCAGGTGAGTTCTGTATGCTATGGTTTATCGTTTAAATAACTGATAATATTACTTTAACGTACAGACATCTATTCAGCCTGCTGTTCTGTCCGCTATTGTTTATTTGAATAACTTGCCTTTCCAGATTAAATGTCTGTTCTTTGGCTTGGATTTTGTGAAAAAAAATTCTAAATAAACATGACATATAGTCCACTGTGACTTTTATATGTTATTTCATCTTAATAACGCATTTTTGAATGATGTGGCTTATACTCCGGTTATAGTCCGGAAAGTACGGTAGGTTGTAGCGGTATTTGAAAGTTGAGAGAGATATGGCAGCTTTCCTGCGAGTGGGCGTGGTTTCAGCGCTGCCAGTGGACACGCCCTCAGTGTTTGTGTGAGCAGGGAATCATAACTTATTTCATTTATTTGGCTTTTTTATCATTCAAATTTGGCTGGGTGGTAATAACACATTTTTCTGTGGTGTCACAAAATGAGAACACATTTAAAAGTCCCGTTCTTTCTGTGTTTTTGAAGCTTTGATTGTGTTTACAGTGCGCAATATAACATGTGTTCATGTTTCACATGTAAAAAAACGCAATATTTTACACACAATTTACTTATCTGTATATCGCATTTTTACCTTACTAAAAACGGGCTGATGTCTTTCTTGTTGTATGAAGTCCCTCCTTCAGAAATACGTAGCGAGTTCTGATTGTGTAGTTTGTTTAGTGTGTTGTGATTCGATAGCAGCTTAGCTTGCCGTTAGCTTAGCTGGCGACTGACGTATCCTGTGGGCGGAGTTTAGTCAAAAAACTGTTCTACTGACGTCATTAAAGCAGGAAGTAGAGGGTTGTAGTCCAAACCGGCCGTTTGCTGTAGGCTTTGAAAGGAGACTTCTGTGAAAGAAAATATATCGCCTGGCAGTGAACTTTGAGCTTTATCATTTTGCAGGTATTATTTCTGCTCTAACAGCAACATTACACACTAACTATAGTTTGACAAATGGGATCAGGAAGAACGTGACCTTTAATATTGGGCTTACACGGACTTTGAGCACTTTTCCATTGGCCAGTTTAAGTTTGATGAATAGCAAAGGTGAAAAAAAACAAAACAAAGATACTTGCATGCAAAATAATACATAGATTGTTCTCTCTACTAACATTGTCTCAAATGTTAAGTTAAAAGTATATATTTGCTAATAAGAGTTTAAACTAGATCCATATCCAAATTATTGGCTTAGCTACAGCTGCGTTTCCTCCAAATAGATGTCAATGCACTATTTCTAGCGTGTTCCTATTACCACAACAACTCGAACCTGCTTCTGTCTGAGCTAACATCATTCAACATATATCCTATCTTCCTCTCACTGAGCATCCAAACAGGGCCATATTTCTAGCGGTTGCTTGAGACTTGTTAAATAGGCTTGTGATGCTGTGCGGTGTGGTTGCTAAGGAAACATGAATGATTTGTGTTGGTCTCAGCATAGAGAGAGAATACATAAGTTCACTTAATGAGAGTTATGTAGATTCTGGGTGTATCAGCAGACAGACTGATGTCTGTATTGATGCAGAGCAACAGTGCCACAATCAATAACATGGACATGCCGGTTGACATACTCATAAATTGCACAATGCTGTTAGTGCGTGTGTGTTGGTCAGTGTTTTGTGTGTGTGTGTGTGTGTGCGTGCGTGCGTGCGTGCGTGTGTGTGTGTTTATTAACTGGATACGGTTTGGTTGAATATTGAGTGCTAATTAAAAAACAGAAACATTGTTTATATTATTGTCTGTTGTCCTGGTTTAGTGATCTGATTTTTTAATGTGCTCCACTGCAACATTTTATTTTCTCCACTTAATTATTTTTTTGCATGACATTCAAAGTTTTCTGATAGCTTTGTATGAGGAACAGATCAAATTTAAATTATTATTTGCTGATAATTTAGCTCTCCAGTCGGAAAACTTGATCTTTGAGTCAGTGAGTTGAATTAGCGAAATGAATCAGTATGACTTCTGAATAAGTCATTGTAAAATGATTCTTTTCTATAAAACAATCGGACAGGTTCGGTTCTCGACTTCAAATCATTGATAAAGTTATTGGTGTATGGTTTGTTAGGATAAGACAATATTTGGCCGAGATCATACAACTATTTGAAAATCTGGAATGAGGTTGCAAAAATCAAAATATTGAGAAAATCGCCTTTAAAGTTGTTGAAATGAAGACTTAGCAACACATATTACTAATGATAAATTCACTTTTATACATATTTACGGTAGGACATTAACAAAATATCTTTATTGAACATGATCTTTATTTAAGATACTAATGATTTTTGGCATAAAAAAAACAATAATTTTGACCCATACAATGTATTTTTGGCTGTTGCTACAAATATACCTGTGCTACTTAAATAGCACTTATTTCATTGCTAAAAAAACAATGTTATTTTATGTATTTGGTATAATTACAATGGGTTGTAATACAATACAAACATTTTTGTAGCTCCAGATTTCACTCTCTTCCTGAAACACACGGATTTGAAAGCTCTGTGTCCCTGATTGGCCAGCTAATCTGTACGTTGTGATTGGCCTGAATACCTCTGACGTCAGACAGAAATGTGACGCTCCTTACAATCTTTGAAAGATTCAGTTGCTAACAGGAGTTACCTTACAGGCTGTGAGTCCAAGCGGAGGAATAATGATAATTTTGATCTTGTCTACATCACCAATCCCAGAAAGTAAGCTGTTGCCTACAATCCGTGTGTTTGTTGTAGTCCAAGAAAAGAGATTTACATTAAAGACGATAACTCGCGTCATTGTTTACTTTGGGGTTTGTACCTTTTGCATATCGTTACCATGTACTAATACCTACACACCAAAGGAAATGTAAAAACGTGAATCAGACAATAGGTGCTCTTTAAGAAAAGTTTGTGGTGCAGGGTCACATATATGAAGTTGAGAACAAAATTATGACAGATTTGGGTGAAGTAATCCCCATCAGGTCACCATATCAATTAATCACACATCTAAAGGTTTAGATACCGTTTAGAAAATAAGCAAGAGAAAAACGAGAGTAACATAAACTTCCGCATTTTGCCAAGACTGTTGGCAAACCTCTGAATAGACGACCAGGCCGAACGGAAACTAAACCAGTTGCCTATTTTATCATGTGTAAGCACATACTGTATGTGTGTTTATACACTTAGGCCCAGGCAGTGTTGATGACTGCATGTTTGCATGCCCATACTAACGTAGGTATGCATGTGCTATATTAAGAGCACCACTTACAAATCCCACTGACCTCATTATATTCTGAGCAATGCTATCACTACAGCTTAACACACAAAACTGATACACATACAGGGCTCTAGCAACAACCAGAGATAATGCAGAGCTCGAAACTATATGATTTATAATGTATTACAATTTAAACATCTTTGTCTGGTTCTAAGGGTACATCGATTTTTTTTTACTTACAAAATAATGCAACCAAAAATAAATATTCTGGCATTATTTACTCACCTTCATGCCGGACCTGCTTTTTTCTTTTCTGTTGAACACAAAAACTCAAAGTTTGCAAAATGTTACCACTGCTAATAAAAAAAAAATGAAAGTGTACCAAAACACCAGAATAGTAGTCAAGTCTTTTATAGCTATTCAATGGCTTTTCTTACAAACAGACCTGAATTTATTCCCTGAAATATTTGTCCATCGCCATAGCGGTTAAAATTCATATTTGTTCCTAACCAAATATGGAGTTTAGGAGGTAAATTGTGGAATTTTCTAGTGAGGTTAAATATCTAATTCCAAAAATAATCTTTTATATTTCTGCACTGTAAAAATTAGTTTTTTTTTTTAAGGAAAACACCACAGTTTTTCAATATTTTACTACATTTTTACCTCAACTTAGATTAATTAATAATGCCTAACTTTTTTCAATGCGTGCACTTTTAATCTTTGTACAGCGCCTCATCATGAATGTGTTAGCATTTAGCCTAGCCCCATTCCTATGGCTCCAAACCAATGTTTTATTTGGTACCACCATTATTTGTGTAACTACTCATGTAACAGTCTTTAAATAGGGAAAACATGGAAGTGTTTGGTGGCTATTAAATTCATCCCTGTTTGGAGCCATAGGAATGAATGGGGCTAGGCTAAATGCTAACACATTCACGACACGCTGTACAAAGATTAAAAGTGCACGCATTGAAAAAAGATAGGTATGTATTAATTTGTCTAAGTTGAGGAAAGAACATAGTAAAATATGGATAAACGGTGGTGTTTTTCTTTAAGTTATATAAACTTTTCACAAGTCAAAACTTAAAAAAGTAGGTTGAATTGATTTGCATAATTAAGTTGTTTAAACTTCATTCAGCATTTATTTTAGTGTGGAGTGTTTTGTCTTTTTTCTAAGATGAGAGGAGAGATAGACAGGAAGCGATAGGAAAAGAAAGAGAAAATGTCAAAAAATGGTCCTTAGCTGTCACAGGAACGGTACCTATTCGCCTAAAGAGTTCATATTAGCACTATATTGCTACCAAAATGTGTATACTTATACCTCAAAGGTACATATTAGTGCCAAATGTATGCATATCTGTTCCTAAATGGTACATATTAGGACTTTTTTAAAAGGTACTGCCCCAGTGACAACTAGGGACCATTTTTTTAACCATTTTTTTTCGGACAGTGTAGGACCAGGAAAGGACTACAAGCCCAATGCACTGTTGCGTTATATGACCACACGGCCACAGCTGTGACTGTAATTCTTAAATTATTTTCAAAGCAGCAGAAATGTTTTACTATAAATCAGCATAGAAGAGCACCAGCTTCAGGCTTGAAATCTCTTCAAAGTTTCTCCAAGTCCTTCCAGACTTATTCCCTACAGAGCATAAGGTTTCTCCAAGTATAATTTAGAAATTTTTCATTACTCGATTCCATATTTGGTTAAACATCACATCCCCTTCTGTTCATCCAGGCATATGTGATAGAAAACAAAGTCAGCTTGATAAGAACATCCTTGGTCATTCCCATATAAGACCTTATAATACAGAAATGATGAATTTGTATCAATGCACAGATGGAGGAACTCATGATCAATTAACTGTAGCTGTCAGCTCATCGTGACCGGTTTCTCCTTTTTTTCTCTCTTTCTCTCTCTGTGTGTGTGACCATCTAGAGACACACAAAAGTCCAAAAAGTAGTTTTTTTAACCAAAGACATTTATATTTCATTATTATCCTTCAAATGTCCTTTATAAAATGCGATATGCAAAAATGGCCCCATCCTCTGTTTACGGGCTCCAGGTTTCATGGCCATATGCCAAGTTTCTGAACACCAAATAAGCTTTGACACATGGGTGGCCAAAGATCTGTAAATCACGCACTTCCGGTAGGTAATCAGATGAACGCAAGCACATGCACGAACACAAACAGGATGCAGAATAGATGAATGGAGATCTAAACTACTGAGAATATCAAATAACAGTTAATCTGTTTAACTGCTCAGGGTCATTATGTTCACAGGAGCCGATACACCTGCATTGTGGAACATATGCTTTAAGAAACTGTAGAGATTTGAGACTTGCTGTCTTTCAAAGGGCATCTCTAGAAATGTTATTTTGTCCTTGAATCATCTTGTAATAATAGTGAACATTCCTCATGTGGCAAAATCAGATGTTTCACATCACAGATTTTTATCAGGTAATTTAGTAATTCTGACTCAGACACAATTTCGGTTTTAAAGATGAAAGCATATTAATTCGTGACTTAGCATATTGCATAACTAAACAACTCAGATCTCATGCAGGGAGTGATTTCAAAGGGTTAGTTTTTTTCACTGGGGCAGTACCCTTTCAAAAAGTACAGCTTTGTACCTTAAAGTGATACTCCAGCCAAATATCAAAATCACCCAGTTGTTCCCTGATCCCCTTTACTACCATTATAAAGCTTGGACATTTACTAAAATAACTCCAAATGTGCTCGTCTGAAAGATGATGAACATATATTTTGGATTGCTTGATGGTGAGAAAATTATGGGGTATTATTTTTTTATTTGGCTGGAGTATCCATGTAAGAAGTCATATTAGTACCTCAGAAATACATATTGGTACCAAATACTGGTACATTTTAAAGCGCACTGCCCTGGTGACAGCTTGGGACCATTTCTTGGCCATTTCTTGTGACCGTGATCAAAGACAATGAGATTTTTTCTGTTGTGCTTTTGGCATTGATGTCTAAACATGATCGGCAGGCCCGGCGCCACGGGGGGGAAGGGGGCAATGCCCCCCCAGAAAGAATTTGTGCCCCCAGTTTTCTTAACGCACATAAATTATAGTGGCAAGCTAAATTTAGTCATATACTTTAACAATTTCATTAATAACATATAACTGAATTTATCCAATGACTGCAACTATCTAATCTCAGGCGAATGGCTTCATCTCGCAAATAAAAAACGAGCCTACATGAAGGCGCAGTGCAATTCAGCGTCCTAGCTAATGACGTTTCAGCCTGCAAGGTTTTAAACATTCTTAAATGCAACTTACATGAGCTAGTAATGTCACTGTATTATCCTCAGAGCAAACTGCAAAGATAAATCAGACTTTATTAATAAAGCTGAACAATGGGCTAACAACTCCAGGAGGGCAGAGAGACCAGGATAGAGTCAATTCGGTTCGCTATTTGGGGAGTCCAGTCAGAACAGGGAACAATCCAAAGATAAGAGCAGGTGAGGACAGACGGGCAGCGGAGAGATCAAAGAGTCATCCATGACCACAGACAGGGCAGAGAGTGACAAACCAGGAAGCGCCATCAATGCCGAAACAATCTGTATGCCGGGCGAGTGAAGACAAATAAATTGTACATAAAAACGACTAAATATATCACTTTCCCAACATTTATTTCATTGTTTTTAAAAGTATTGCTCATTGCTGTTCATGAAGCAACAGTTTTTTTTTTTCATGTGAGACTGCTGCTTAGCATTATAATAATCAAAATTATATTTTTCCGTACAATATAACGCCTCCCGTAATAAAAAAAACAGAGCCAGAAACATTTAATTTACCATTAAAAGAGTTGTAGCCTTCTAGATGCTGAGCTTTGGTTTATTTAATTGATTTATAGTTTTGTAGCAATTTAGTTATGTTTTTGCCATTTTATTACTTTTAACTGCGTCTATAATACTTATGTTTATTTAATATTATTTATATCAGTTATGTTTTTGTTTTTCTGTTAATTCAGTGCTTCAACTGAAACTTTTTTCAGTCACTTTGTTTTTGCAGGAGACTGGAGTCATGGTGTTCAGTTTCATTAAAAAAAAAATTGAATTTATCTTCGAAGTTCGCTTTTCCACTGATGATGATGATATGACAGCGACATTACTAGCTCGTGAGATTTAAAGAACAAATGTTTATGTATCTGGTCAAGTATTGTATCTGGGTACTAATAAAAAGTAAATTCTTAATTTTACGCAAAATCCGATATCCCCCATGTTATTTTGTCATCTTTTCTCCCTTTTTTTCTCAAAATACGATCAACGCCAGTCCTCAATAAAGTCAATTAAAGATGCAATAAATCCGCTCAACAAATCACAGCGCACCATTCCACGCATTGTAAACCACAATGGCGACAATACAATAACAATACACAGAATCCTAGTTTTCCTCATCTACTTTGTGATCAACAAACAAACAATAACAAAATAATACTTTTGATGGCATTGATAAACCTGTGGTGGTTTTCTGTGGTGAAAAAATGCCGGCTGTTGCTTGTTCTCCCGACAGCATCAAGCTTCTGTCATGCTAACACAATGACCCCAGGGACCTTATGAAAAACTTTAAATTATTTTACTTAGTCAACGCAAATCGAGCAGGACCAAAACATTTTACAGCTGATCGCTGTCAAAAAAGTTCAGCGACGACGTCCCAAGGATGACAGCGGCAATGACAGTGTTCTTAATATGACAAAGGAAATGTTTTGATTAAATGAATGTTTATTTTTTAATCAGTGTAAACCAATAGTCAACTAAATGAATATAACATGGCAAAGATTAATACACATTTATATATTGATTCAATTATAGCATTTAGAAAAAAAATATCAGTTTTTATAATAAATCTTTGAAAATCAAATTATGGATTTGAATTTTTAATGTTTTATAACCTAAAGATGCTATGTGAAAGTTTGTAACAGAAAATAGTGGTTTTCATCTTGTCTCTTTTTTTGGTAAAGAAAACACATTTTTACCCAAATTAGTCAAAATGGATTTATTGCGCTTTGGAACCAAACCTTTCATATGTAAATAAATTATTAAATAAATTTAAAGGACCAGGAAATCAGTCACAATATGGTATAGTGTGCCCCCCCAGTTATGCCATCCTGGCGCCATGCCTGGTGATCAGCCAACAAGCTTGTAGTTTTATGTCTTAACTATTAATGATTTATGAATAACCTGCAGCGGTCTGGGTGGATTAGGGAGGACTGTTTGCATTGTGAATGATAAAATGTGTACATTGTACTATGTGTTGTATGGTGTTGCCTTTCATGTGATTTTTGTGAAAATAAGTTACAGCGCAGGTTGGGATTGTGCGAGTGTGATCTTGCGAAGGAAGGGGGGTGGGAGTGTTTAATAAAGTGAAGAAAGAATGTGAATGAGAGGCAGGGCTTTGAAAAAAAAGTGTATGAAAGAGAATGAAAGCAGCGATGGGAGGTGTCGGCACGTGTTTGAGTGTTGAAAGGCAGGAACGGGAGAAACGAGAGTGTGAATCCATGTCAGAGAAGAGGGTTTGCATGTGAATGAGTGTTAATGAACGTGTTCAAGAAACAGTTTCTTTAAAAAAAAAAACACGATATTTCTGTCGTCATTTGCTCAATGTCTGATTTGAACACAAAATATGAATTTTTGAGGAATGTTATGAGCATAATATGTAGACTAAGTGAATAGGCACTGGGCTACACTTTTAGAAACAATGGTCAAAATACTGTATGTATTGAGGCTGTACTTTTTTTAAAAAGTACACCGTTGTACCTAAAGAGTTCATATTAGTACCTCATATTGGTACCAAATGTGTATATACCTGTATAAGAACCTTTTTAAACAGCTAGGTACCATTTTTTACCATTTCCGACAGTATATCAAGCTATATTTTGTGTTCAGTCATATGACAGCTTTGTGTGAGGAATTAAAATATATGAATTGTTATGTACCTATCCACTGAAGCTACATTTACACATTTGGCTGACACTTTTATCCAGTGTAAGGTGTACATTTAATCAACACATGTGGCCCTGGGGATCGAACTTATGACGCAATTGGGTTATAGAAACAGTCAAAGCTATAGAAATTTAATTTCTTTAACAAAGTTGTTTGGTTTCATTAGACAACAAAAGTCAGTTATTATTTTTTACTTTTTATAAATAAACAAATAAAAAATAATTGTGATATCTTTTATTTAAAGGCACACCATGGAACTTTTTGGCCACTAGGGGGTGCTACACATGTATTTTTCAAGTCTAGCGCCCCTAGAGGCCACAAGGGCCGCAGCACTGTCGCAAAGGAAAAGAAGACAACTCTTTAGGTCACAAAGTGTGCCTTCCAGCATGTAATGTGTTATATAGTTTCATGGTTTTTATTTTTTCAAACGCCAAAAGATTGCGTAGTTCACGTTTACCAGTTGTAATGGTGGTCGATTGGTTAAAGTTTATCTTAAAAAAATATTAATATACTTAAAGGGGAATCGAACCTGGCTCGCCCATGTTCTAGGTCCATGACGCCACCACGACGCCACGTCGTCACGTGATATAAATCTCTCTCTTAACTCTCTAAATTCACGTAAAAATAATTGTGTTCGGGCACCAGACAGGAATTATATATGCAAGCAATTTAACATTACTTACTAGTACAAAAGCATGAGGGCCAAGTCAGCATCGGGAAAATAAATAGTTGCGCTCTCACGTCCGAATGTAAGGAAGTGGAGAAAGTGACGTATGCCGTAAAGCAGATTTTTGTAGTTTTTTGTTTTGTGCTCAGGTTACCACCCGAAACCACAAGTTTAAAAGTACGAGTAAAAGCGATACAGACCCCGTCAGGTTATGGTGGACATTAGGGCTGCACGATGTGAGGAAAAGTTGCGATGTGCGATGACTTTATTTGATGTTGCGATGACGATGTGAGTTGCGATAAATATTTTATATTTTTTCGTGTTTTAGGGGCCATTCACATGTCGCACCTAAAAACGCGTGGAAAACGCTAGATACGTAGGTTATTGCGACATGACCTGCACGCTGCACTTGTGTCATTCTGAAAAGTTAAAATGTTTTTGAGATACCTGGAAATAACGAGCGCGTCGCACCACGTGCGAGTCGCGACCGCGGCGCTTTCAGAGCGCACATACATTTGAAATAATGAACTTGAGCGCGCAATAGACACAATATGTGAATCACTGCTTCCACAGTACCTGTGTTTGCGGCGTCATCTCTCCTAAATCCAAAATAATTCCATGATATAGCTGAAGTGCTGTTCCTTTTCACCACAAGGTCTTCGTCTGACAACAAAATACTCGCCATCGTTTTTGCTAACAGGCACAGCGTCGCAACTGACACCTCACAAATCATGAGCGTAGCTGACTTGGGGGTTCCCCTGATTGGCCTAATAGCATGAACGCGCAAACCATCCGTGCGTCCCAAACTGCCTACTTCCATACTATATATAGTATGCAAAGAGTAAGAGAAGTAGTGCTTTTCGCCTACTATATAGTATGGAAGTATGCGGTTTGGGACGCAGGGCATGTCTTCAGGACTAAACGTGATAGGTCAAACGTTTATTACATGCGCTTACTGTTTTCCCTTCATTCATCACGTCAAGGTTGTCTGTTGTGATGTGTTCATCGCGTGAGTTCATATCGCGATGACGATGAAAATTCGATGTATCGTTCAGCCCTAGTGGACATGTCATTCAACCTATTTTAAGTCGATGTACCATCACAACAAGGGTCTTGAAAATATATTATGAAGGTTGAAAAACTACAAAGTGTCACTTTAAAATGGAATACAAATTTTTATTAAAGAATAAATAAACAACAGTAAATAAATATGACAAGCAGTTGTTTTGTTCTCTTTATTATCAACTAATACAATAAACATGACAAATGTGACAAACGGTAAGAAAGTAGACTTTACCCACAGTACAATCAATTAAGCCACACAGGTGTAAGGGTTTATGACGAATCTCTGCAACAGCTCTCTGACGCATGGTATTTACGTCAGTGTCCGAAATCGTTCACTCATCTTCATTTGCTTTTTCCCCATATAGTTGACTCAATTGTCATTCCCTATATAGGGAATAATGAATGAGTGAATGTGGGGACAGTTTCAGACACAGCATTTCTTAACTTTTCAAGCGCCAACACAGGTGGTAGCCAATAAGATTGCCTTATGCAAATAGTGCAGATGCTAGCCAATTACATTTATGTAAGACCAGAGAACAGAGGAGCATAATAGAGGAAGGATTATTCATTGTGGTGGGTAACACTAGAGCTACACCAGCTATCGCTAGCGCAACCAAACCGCTGAATATTAGCTGTCTAAACAAAATTCGAGTTGCGATCCACTTTGATTGACTGTTGTCACTATGACAAACCTTGCTTCAGACACACCCCTCATTAAGCATAAAGTTTGACGTCCCGTCTGAACGGAGCGTTATATCACACATACAGTAAGGTTATGTGGTTTTGGCACACATTTGTAACGCAATAATACACCAATTTATAACTATTTAACTAGGTGGATAATTCATATAAATGTGTACATTTTTGGACAATCTGTCATTAAACCAGTGATATTGGGTTTAAGACCCTATTCTTGCTTTATTGGAATAATCGTACGAATTCATACAAATTAGCCACCTTGTAAAGTAGAAGGAATGCATAACGATTAATCGCAACTAATCGCTTGCAGAATAATTTTTTTGTTTACATCATATATATGTGTATTGTGTAAGGCTGGACCAGAAAATTCGAATATTCGAATATTCGTTCCGTGGGTTGACATTCGATTTTCAGTTTTGAGATTCGAATATATATATATATAAATATTTTTCAGCGTTAATGCAGAGCTTTTGCCAAGCAGGAAGTGCGCTTCACGCTCCCGCTCTGTAGGTGGCGCAGAGAGACCAACATCCATAGTCAACAGCCATCAAACAGCACCAGTGGAAGAGATCGCCTCGAACGGAAAGCGCGCTTCCTGCTTTGGCATTCACGCTAATAGTGTTGTAAATAACGTTCAGTTTCTTGCAAAAACTGATTGATTTGCTTCACAAGACGTCAATATGTCACACGGAGTTATGGGGGATTACTTTTGTATTGGATATATATGCTTTAGCTCTTAAAGTGTGCGGATAGGTTGACTATGGAATAAATTTCCCGCCAAATGTATTGAGGTCACGGTTCAAAAAATAATATGCGTGAATGAAAAAATAATAAGCGCAAATTTGATCTTTAAACAGAATTAAAATTAAATTGCACAAAACTGAAAAACAAATGCAAAGTTATCCAAATTGCATACAAAATGACATTTTCTTTGTTTATATTACTCCTTTATTTCTTCTCTCTAATATTTTCTGCTCATATTTATTTGTTTTGTATGCTTGTGCTGTTTTTATTCTCGCTCTTATTTCCACACTCTGCGCTTGCTTTTCCAAAAGTTGCCGTTAGAGTTTCATGCAAATCAGGGCGGACTTAAGCGTCACCATTGGTCCGCTAGTTGTAGATTGACAGCTCCTTTAGCCACTCAGTTGAAGAGGAAGTTGACGTCACTCCAGTGCGACTCCCGGCTGCATAGTCGTGCAGGAGAGGATGGATAACCGTCAGCTGGCAAATATTAGACAATTAAATATCATTAAACAAAATATTGTTAGTGTTTGACAGAAATACACTTATGTCTGTTGTGAGTACTCTTTGTCAGTTCTTTAAGATAATGTGTCATCCAAGTAAATGAAAGTCTGTTAACACGAATCCTTTTAGCTAGTTTAGGTTTAGGCAGTGGAGTGAGTCTTTGCAGTTTAAGGCTAAAATGAATTACATACATTGGCTTTACACATTCTATGCTCAGTACACTATAATGATAAAGTGATAATAGTTAAGTTATGTGCAAACGTATACAGTATGAAACAAAAAATATTACGACATCATAAGCATTCAGACCTTTCATAGATGGCTGTCTGCTTTTTAGGACAAATATATTTATGAAATTACCATTGGTAGACTTCAGCCAAGTTGTACATCTGAACGATCTTGACTAAAAAAAAACATGATAGCAAACGGCCTGAATATCAGTGTGGTGCTTCAGGTTTTTATTTTGAATAAATGTACAGTAGTTATAACATGTTATAAAAGGAAGCTTTGTGTTTAACACTACTGTAGGGGATTTCCCAATATTGATAAGAAATAAAGCATTTTCAAACCAATTGCTTTTGTTTTATTTTCAGACCCATTGTGTTTACTCGGGCATTACATTATTTGTATTAATACAAATAAATAATAAATAATACAACTCAACAATACAGAAAAGGCTTTGTTTATTATCTGTGCTAGGAACTGCATAACCGAGTTAAATGACACAAATTAAAATAACTGTATGCTAAATTTACATAAATTATAAACTGATGCTTTAAGCTCCAATCCAGCAAGCTGCACAAAATAAAACTAAATATATACAATCTCTGAATTGTGAATTTCCATTAATAGTCCTTTATTGAGCCAATATTCATATTCTGACAGCATACAAAGAAAATAAGTTTAAAAACACTGCATTACTTTCTTGCATATGACGTGTGTGAATAAATAGATACACATAATATACTTTAAATATTGGACATATATAAATATTGGACATAAGGAGATTGGTTTAAAGATGTTTAAAATCTCCAGCATGTCTCTTGGTGTGTCAGAGCCAGAACACAGAAATGGATCAAAGTAGCCAGATTTAGTGCAAAGGTTTATTTATCTCCACATATATTAAGATTATTAGGTGACAGGCAGGGTTGTAGAAAGGCTACATGTGTTTCAAACCGTACACGGGAAGGCACTTGTACAGTGTACAGTTTTATAGGACCTGTTGCAATAAGACCACGTAATATTGTGCCAAAACGTTTGCAATATAAACGTAAAAACAAATATATAAACATGCATTTAAATCCAGCACAAAAATGCCACTGTGAGTGTATAATGAGCACATTAAAAGCAAAAGTATTCATATAACGTCATTTAATGTCTCGTATTACAATAAATATAGCTCTCATGACTTCACATAACAGCATCAATTCATGAATAAACATAAAGAAGCAGGATTGATATGCAAACTGTACTATTATTACTTAAATAAAAGGTAATATTACTGAAGTAAACTTTGAGGTAAATACGCTAAGCGCTAACCGCTAAGTGTAAATAAGCTCAATAACAGTAGAAAAATTCAATTTTCTCTCAAAACGGACTCTATAAATGCCAATAATTATATTTAAAGAAACTGTACATGCATTCTTCACTACCTGTGAATATACAAAAAGTTATCTGAAATTATCAAAGCCCATCTGACAGTTATCCATCTTCACCTGCACGATCGCCTGCTTTGAGTCGCACCGAAGTGACGTCAACACCCTCTCTTCGACTGATTGGCTAGAGGAGGAGCTGTCAATCTAAAACTAGCGGACCAATGGCGACACTTAAAGTCTGCCCTGATTTGCATGAAACTCTAACTGCAACTTTTGGAAATGCAAGCGCAGAGTGTGGAAATAAGAGCAAGGGAAAAACAGCACAAGCATACAAAAAAAATTAATATGAGCAGAATATATTAGAGAGAAGAAAAAAATGAAAAATATAATCAAAGAAAACGTCATTTTGTATGCAATTTGGATAACTTTGCATTCGTTTTTCAGTTTTGTGCAATATAACTTTAAATCTGTTTAAAGTTCTGATTTGCGCTTATTATTATTTTATTCATGCATATTATTTTTTAATCCGTGACCTCAATACATTAGGCGGGAAATTTATTCCATAGTTGACTTGCATGACGGAGCACTGGGGTTTCTGCAAAATATCTTCTTTATTGTTCTGCTGATGAAAAAAACATATTGATGGTGTAAGTGTTATAAATAAACTTGATTTTGAAAGTATGCTACCGTTTTATTACAGTTTGTTGAACTTCGTTCATTTATTTTCGTTGTTTTATTTAAATAGCCTACCCTACGTTGTCAGTAATTACTGTGCTACTAATTTCTGATACGGGAATGTTTATTTGTTAGAAAAATGTTAGGCTACCTTATTAAAAGTATTGCTCTTGTGTTTTGTTTCACTAATGCTGTTCTCGCAGGACGCGTGACAGGCACGCCGCTTCCAGCTTGCGCTGTTCTGTAGTATTTTTAAAGTTTATTTCTTAAAGTTTATTCTAAACGTGTCACATGTACATATTGCACGAAAAAAAGGCACTACACTCCCTTGAGTCCGCAGCAACACATCCGCCACATAATAAAACTGTAGATAAACAGACACACACACACACACACACACACAGATTCCTGCCTTTATTAAAGAGAAAAATATGTTCAGCCCCTCCTTCCGAAGCTTCGAATATTCGATTTTATTTCTACTAGAGCTTCGAAGCTCAAAAAATGGTATTCGGAACAGCCCTAGTATTGTGTATAATATTATGTATATATATATATATAAATACACACACATGCATGTATATATTTAAGAAATATTTACATATGTATATACATTTTTATATTTATAATATATCAAATACTAAAAAACATTTCTTAAAATTATACATGTATGTGTGTGTATTTATATATACATATATTTATATATACATAAATGTTATAAACGATAGGGATGCTCCGATCAGGATTTGCAGCCGGTACCAATTTATTGTCTTCGTAGATAAAGAAATACCACAGATGTTGCCTTTGTTATACTTGCATAATTATGTATATTACTGTTTTAATAGAGAATCAAATAAATTAGCACAACAAATATTTCTTCTGCAAAGAGAAATTGAATATGCCTTTAAAAAGGCTTATGTCTGTTAAAAGTATTGAAAATAAAACACTTCACAGTCTTTACTGTATGAATTGAATATACACACATTCGTATAAAGTACAACAGTTCTTCAGTGAAGAGCAGAGAGTGATTTTATTGAGAGATGAATTAGGTTACTGTAGCATTAAGACGTGAGAGAGATCGCTCTGTACACATGCACTGATGACAGGCTGCTGTGTGTGCGCACGTCAAGTGTACGCAGACAAGAGGAGTGTAAGGAAAATGTAAGTTTAAACTGTCAAAACGCATGCAAGTAATCAACTTTTGCTATAGATATGTGTTGTATACGCTGCTTGATGGGGATGTGAAGACGCGTCGTGCTGTAACTGTGGGTTCACACCAGACGCGAGTTCAACGATTTGCGCGAGTAGATTACATACAAAGTCAATGCAAAGACACGATCAGACGTGTCATAGCATGGGCCGATGCGAATGGCGTGAGATGAGTTTTCCGCGAAAATGCGCGATTCGCCTCAAACGTGTCTTCAACTCAAGCGAAAAATCTAGCGCAAGTAACGCGATGCCCCACGTTTGGTGTGTATGAAGCGTTAGGACCGGAGCGCATATCTCCACATATCTTTGTAAAGGTAAAGAGAGAAATCCAAATCTGCATATCACACATGAGCAAAGGGTTATAAAAATGCTCGCACTGCTTAAAAATGGTCTCTAGTTTTAGCCGCATTCAGGAGCACCATGATGACAAAAGTAAGTCGAAAGATTGGTTCATGAAATCGGTAAATTTAGCGAATACCGATCTAGTCATTTAATGCCGTTATCAGCCGATACCGATCTGCGGCCGATCGATCGGAGCATCCCTAATACACAATATACACACACAAGATGAAACATTGGACGGGAAATATCAATGATAACGAAATATTATGTTATGCAATAAAAATGAATTATTATGCAGCCCTGTAAAATAGGTACAAATTCCTGTAAGATCATACTGTAAGTGTGTAAAACTTACACTCACATACTTGTAGTCTATTGTCATTTTTGAGCTTGACAGCTTCAGTCTTTGTCTACTTTAAGACTTTAAGTAGTCCCCGCAATGCTTTCAGCTGTGACTTACAGTATTTACGATACAGCATAGCCTTGTGTACTTTATTGCTTGAGTAAAATGGTTACCGCACAATACAAATATTAAAGCAAAAAAAAAAAAAAAATTATCAATGCAACTTTCATGAAGAATATTACCTGAAAGCTTTTCTTCAGCTGAAAAATATAGTTCATGTTAACCTTGTTTTTGAAAATTGAAACAACTCAAAGTGGAGTAAATGATGTTGAAAATAACCCAGCATTATTATGGTGTTTAAGGGAATTGGACGGAGATCTGTTCTTGTTGTCAAACACTGATTAGTCTCGGTTTCAAACAGAAGCAGTGTAGAAACATTGCGACTTTCAGCAGTACATAAAATAAAATGAAAACCAGCACAGCTCGACCCAAGCTATGCATCAGGATCCAGTGTACTGTATATGTGTGTGGCATACACATGCCACTTCAAGGCCCACTATTACTCAATGGATGATTTCTCACCTGCGGCCCTCAATCTCCGACTCTACTCTCAACACCTCCAGATGCATCCCACAATCCTCCTCTCATTCTCCTCTGTTATTTAATTGTTTGTCCTTTTTATACCCCACGCCATCTTATTCTCTCTCACTTAATCTCCTCTGCCGTTGCCAGGACAACCGGAAAGGCACGGGGTGAATGCAAACCGAAGATCTCTCCATCCGACCTTCCTCGCCGTAGCTCACCATAACACACATAGACATGTTCTCGCATCCACGCACGTCATAACCTCATTAAAAAAAATTTATGTGTTAAAACTGTTACGCAAAATCTCTCGCACGCGTGCACGTGCGCTTGTTTTGGCTGGCTGGGTGAAGATAGCCTGGGGAAAAAGAAAGGGGTGCAATCGATGATCATCGACATGCATTGCTGCACCAAGACAGCAATTGCACAAAAGATGTATAAAGTGTACAAAAAAACCTTGATCCATTAACACATCAAAGCTTTTTCTCAATCAGCATGTTTGTCATTTTGAAAATATATATTTTTTTAAATAAGATTAAATTTACTTCAGAAGGGAAGTTGTGTGAGATTTGTTTATAGAGAATATATCTCAAAGTATTTTTTCACACCTCACTGGCAGGTCGTGCAGTTTGTTTAAGCATAATCGGACAAAATTGTGCTTACATGTACATCTTAGAAAGCGATTTGCCGTTGGGTTAAGAAAAACAACTTAACATAACAAAAATAAACAAAGTGTGTTATTATCTTACGGAAGGGTGTTTTACTAAAAGACACTACAAAAAAAACACACTAGCATTGTGTATACGGTCTTATCACAAAGTATTCATGTCGTGATCATGCACAGGTAAAACAGATGGCTGTATAATGAATGGAGGAATCACACATTTAAAGAGGGAGGTTGTGAACGCCTCTCTCTCTCTCTCTCTCTCTCTCTCTCTCTCTCTCTCTCTCTGTCTCTGTCTCTCTCTCTCTCTCTCTCTCTCTCTCTCTCTCTCTCTCTCTCTCTCTCTCTCTCTCTCTCTCTCTCTCTCCACAGACCGCATTGATTTCCTCAGTGAATTATTTAGCAGCCAAAGCAAGTGCTGTTCACTGTTCTTAGAGGTGCAGATGGGAAATAGTGAACAATAGCTCTGTTTTGTACTGCATTCTGATAGAAAACACACATAAAAAAAAAATTAGGGCTTATGTTAAGCTTGAGTGCTCAAGTTGGTAATATAAGTTTGAGTCTCTTGGACAACCACAGTCTTTTACTGACCACCTGATGCATATTAATCAGTTTGAAATATATAATAGGATCCAAAAAAAAATTTTGTAACAAAATGTTATGAGACAAAAGTAATGTATAAATGTAAAAATCTGCACATTTCTAGGTCACTGATCAAACAAGGAAATTTGTGATATTATTCATGTTAACTCCTTTGTACAAAAGGTCAGATTTCTCACTTCTACCGAGGCACACAAATGCTCAGATTATGCTGTGATAACATGGATCATCAGGTTTTGTTAAAGGGTTGAGAAACCGTCTTGTTTTGATTTATTATTATTCTTTTATTTTACCTTTATTCTACACCACTGTTTGCATTCTCCTGAAACTGTGCAGTTAATTTCCTGATTCTGTGAAACCCCTCCCTCAAAAATATGCGATATGGGCCCTGTGCTAAATGGCACAGTTCATGTGGACTTTCGGTCTTGTGGCCTTAAGCCCAATTTATAGTCGTGCGTAAGCTATATGCCGTAGATACGCCGTAGGTTATCCGTAGTCTGTGCGTAGCCTGACGTGCACCTTGCAAAATTTTTAACAGCTCGTCAGTTCTATGTGGACAGCAAGTGCTGTGATTGGTCCACCAGAACCCCTCCCTTCAGGTAGAAAAACTGTGTCATAGGTATTTCCGTTTACGACGGTGAAAACAATGATAAGCCAAGTTGAGGAGTGATTTAACTCAAACTGCAACAAAAGTCGCTTTTTATTTACTTCCATCTTTGCTGGTCTTCTCAAATCATAAACAACAAGTTGCTGTTTCTTCTTCATTTGTGGGTTAACTGGCTAAGCTTCTTCTTCTTTGACGGTCGCACTGCTACTGTGGTTACATGCGTGGATACTGTCTACCAGCGGTCTGCACATGTGTTTGTGCGTCGACGCGAATGACAACGCAAAAGTATAAATGAAAACCGACGCAAACGCGGCTAATTTTTCATCAGCACCCCTTTCCACCTTTGATGCAGTCTTCGGCAAAGCCTGCAGGTTTCACGCACTTTACCAACCCAAAAGTCCTTGCGAAAGAGCAATCAATCAGTTCACACTGATGGGCAACTTCTCT
This sequence comes from Paramisgurnus dabryanus, assembly GCF_030506205.2. NCBI lineage: Eukaryota > Metazoa > Chordata > Actinopteri > Cypriniformes > Cobitidae > Paramisgurnus > Paramisgurnus dabryanus. Next base: position 16,016,250 of record NC_133359.1, on the reverse strand, counting down.
TCCTATTTCCAGTGTGACCCTCAAGTCTGTCCCAAAATACGACTCCGGTGCGCCCTCTTGGACTCAAGGTCAAGGGTCCCTAAGGTCTGCACTACATGCTGTCATCAAAGTGTGGACTCCTCAAGGAAGTCCGCAAGTCCGGAGTGTGCCATTTGGGACATGGCCATGCTCGGATTAATTAGCTGGCCACGGGTGTTGCGATTTGCTAACCACCACCACACGTTGTGTGGAAACGTCACGCCCCTTACCATTACGGGTAACTTAGTTGCATGTGCTCTGGTGTACTGTAAACAGTGGTGTCAGTATGAGCCCAAATCAGGGAATATTAGTCCAGAGGATCGAGCAAGCACGGATTTTACAGGATGTTTCAGAATGGTGTGTTTATTTTTGTTTGTAATTGTCTCTTACTTTTTAGATACGCTGTTATTTGTAAGTATTATTTGATTACAAACTGCGGATCTACAGTGATCGCTACAGACTGTATAGCTGAGTGAAACTAAATATCTGTCGCCAGAACTATGAACCCATTACGAAAACAAACCATGGCTTTACTGCAGTGGCCAAACAAAACACAGAATATGTTTAGCTTGCCTGTAGCTATAGGAGCAGGTGAGTAAATATTGCATAAATAATCCAATCAAAGAATGATTTAAACTTATCTCACAAACACCAACATTTGCTGGTGGAATTATAAAGAAGTTTGCAGGTTTTTGTGCACTTTAAAAATACTTTGTTTAATCAGTTTGAAATTACAGTTAATTTCTTGACTAGTGAGAAGTTGCTATAAATTATAAAATAAAGTTGAAATAAGCTAATTCAACTTTCTAGTGAAAAAAGTTGAAAGTTGATTAAACTTAAAAATGTAAGTATAACAAGGATTTTTTTTACATTGTAGATATTTGTCAAATAAGTATGAATTAACATTTAGCTAATTGGCAAAAAGAGCCAAACAACTGTGTTTACATTCTTGCATAAGCAGCAGCAGCCTAACATGGCCTCATCCCCTTTGTTGCGTGTTCCAGGGGGCATGGTTTATGTAAATGTTGGGGATTGTGATGTCACCAAATCATGAAGAAACTCACTGTTATCAATCCATCCGTTTCTACGTTTGCATTGAACTTTGAGCATTGTAACTTTGCAGATGTTGTTTATGGGCAATCAGCAACAGTACACACTAACTGATGTTAATAAAGTAAAATCATAATCAAGGACCCCTTTAATGCGGCCATTAAAGCAACACCAAAGAGTTTTATTTACCTTAAAATAACATTTCCAAAAAAGTTTCATTCGCTCATCCACTCGAAACATGGTGAACGGCACTTTAAAATTCGCTTTGCAGCCCTCTATCGGCCAAAACTGCACTTAAGAAGTTTTCATTTCCTGTACTGGAGTTGAGTGAAAACTACAAAAACTTGCTTTACGGCAGACCTACAATCCAATCAGAGCCAGCTTTGCTGCAGTAGGCTTAATTATTTACAACAGTTTTAATGGACAATTCCGCTTCCAACCTGTAGGGGGAGCAAAAGAAAAACTCTTTAGTGTTGCGTTAAAGCAAAAGTGGGCATCCTCGAATTCATATTTTGTTCAAAAAGTAAATCATGTAATGACATCAGTTGTATTAAATAAGACAAATGCGAAACAGAAGCAGATTGTATCCTGGTTTCTGACTTTTGGATGCACCTGTATATTGATTCATTATTCAATTTGAAAAAAAATTTTTAAGATCAGCAGTAAGATTGCAAAACAGTTGCAAAACCATGCACCGCATCATTCAAAGTTACTAGTTGACGGTAGACTGTGTTTACATTACAATTATTTAAACATCAGTCAAGTCAATTTTTTTACAGATCGCAGTCTTGGCAAGTTTACGCAGTGAGAATTACAGTGTCAGGAAGGCACGACTCTGTTGGGTCCCGAGAGCGTAGTTTTGTGTGAGGGTGGGTGATTGGTGTGTAATTGTTTGCCTTCAGCCTGTATTTATCTCCAAGCCTTGGTAAATCGGAGTGTCAAGATCTTGGTGGGCGTTGAAGCCTGTTCCCTACAAATTAAATGACTAGACTGTTAAAATAGGGGAAACAAGTGCTTAAGGATGGTCACGGTTTGCTAAAATACATCCAGAAACCTTTTGAAGGAACATGTGACTCTGTCTGTGATCCAGGTACATCCTTAAGGAATTTGATGAAATAAAACTCACCTGTACCTGGTTGTGGCTCAACCAATGAGCCATGACTTTCTATTTGTCTGATCAATGATTCATAGGGGGAGTGTTTGGGAAAACCTATTTGAAAACAATCATTATTTTTGCAAGTTACCCACTTTCTAACATGGTTCCAACTCTTTATTTCTCTTCACATGTCAATCCGTCACATCCTCAGAACGGCGCACGCCAGAGGAAAAGCTGAAGCTGCGATGACGGCAGCACAGAAAGCCCAGGAAGAGTGCAGACTGGCCCGAATCACCGCCAAAGAGTTTTCTCCATCATTCCAGCACAGAGGAAACAGTGAGTTCAACCAGCCGAGTCTGGAGCTAAAAATAACTAGGACTTTAAACTGTTTGACTGTATAAAAGTTAAGGATGCTCTCCCCCATGATTTAAAAGCTGAAAATCTTACTTATTGATTCTCTCATTACCTTGGGTACGCAAATATGTGACCCTACCTGTGGAGAAAAACAGCTAGTTTGTACTGTTTTCTACATAAAATCTTCCTACCTACATAATGTAAAGAACATTCTAACCTTGATATCTTTAATACTGACTAAGATCATTTCAAAGATTTAAATCAGTGTGAAATCAACCTTTGTTGCTCCTAATATCATAACTAGACATTTTACAGACAGTATCACATAAAGATTAATAATGTTTTGCAACCACTAACTAGAAATGTGTTTAGATGAGTGCATAGCAATTGAAAACTAACAGGTAAAAGGTTCTGGATGGGTTCTCGGCTGCAGGGGTCGATACCTCTACCGTGCCGAGCGGGGGAATTGAGTGATAGGAAAGGCAATAAGAAGATGAGAGGAGGTCAGCGCTGACCTTTCCCACAAGCCCACGCAAAAATTTATGCACGGGCACACGTACACACAATACCCACACATGCAGATTCACACCACCCACATTCAGTCACATAAACACTCATACATAGTCACACAAAATCGGTCGCTGTCACACCCCCACACATACTGGCAGAGCCGAGCATGTACACAATTCATATACTCTCTCAGATCATATCGCACAACAAACCTTTACATGAAAGCTGCAAGCACACATGCTGGGCTGGATGTGTATGTGACCGCCTGGATGGGCCTGATATGTGTAAAGTTTGGGGTGCAATAATAACTAGGGCTGTGCAATTAATCATTTATATTTTTCAATTTTTGATTCAAACAATTACAAAAACAAGATAATCGAGGTCAAACAATTTTTGTGCAATTAAAATATAAATTATGTGCTGCTGCAATGATGTGTTTGTAAGGCACTTTGAAGGCACCACGCTTACTTAAAGGCAAAACTTACTTAAAAGGGACACTCCATTTTTTTAGAAAATATGCTCATTTTCCAGCTTCCCTAGAGTTTAACATTTGATTTTTACAGTTTTGGAATCCATTTAGCCGATCACTGGTCTGGCGGTACCGCTTTTAGCATAGCTTAGCATTAACCATTGAATCTGATTAGACCATTAGCATCACGCTCAAAAATAAACAAAGAGTTTTGATATTTTTCCTATTTAAAACTTGACTCTTCTGTAGTTACATCGTGTACTAAGACCGTCGGAAAATTAAAAGTTGTGATTTTCTAGGCAGATATGGCTAGGAACTATACTCTCATTCTGGCGTAATAATCAAGGACTTTGCTGCTGTAACATGGCTGTAGGCCGCGCAATGATATTACGCAGCAGCCGAAAAAAGTCTCTTTGGTAACTTTTAATAGCAGGGGACTGTTTTTGGGCACTGCGTAATATCATTAATAAAATATCAAAACTCTTTGGTAATTTTTTTGCTCGAAGCTAATGGTCCAATCGGATTCAATGGAATATGCTAAGCTATGCTAAAAGTGGTAACGCCAGACCCAAAGATCGGCTGAATGGATTCCAAAACGGTAAAAAGCAAATGTTTAACTCTAGGGTAGCTGGAAAATGAGCATATTTTCAAAAAAAGTGGTGTGTCCCTTTAGTAAAAAAGGTGAAATAAATGCATGTTTTCAAAGTCACTGAGTAATCATGACTATGATTTTTTTTTAACAAAATAACCGTGATTACCATTTTGTCCATAACCGAGCAGCCCTAATGTTAAAGGGGACAGAGAATGAAAAAACATTTTTACCTTGTCTTTGTTGAATAATGGTAGTCTACCTGCATTCATGAACATACAAAAAGTGCTAGACATGCTAAACATCTCACTCTCATAGAAATTCCTCTTTTAAAAATGTCAGTCAGAAAACGGCCCAATCTGAAAAACTGATGCTTATGACATCACAGTTATCTCACTGCCCCTCCACTTTAAAATAATTGGCTACATTTGTTGAGTGGCAGCAAAGTCAGCCAATCAGTAATAAGATTGCAAGTTAAGCCAGTAGGGGAGCCAAATAGGTGCAAAACCACTTGTTTAAAATCCCCCACCCTAATAGAGCTATCTGAGAGAGGTTTTTAGGAAGCTTCTAAGGCATTACAGACCCAAACAAAAAAAATGTTTGTCTACATGTCACATCACAGAACAAGGATAAATACCCCGTTCAATCATTTCATGTCACCTTTAACCTTAGAAATGCCAGAATTTAAACCAGGCACAGATGTGCTGACATCCAAAGGATTTGCCAGAACAAATGCTAAAAATTATGTTTACAGTTGGGGGTAAAAGATGATATTTACTTGGAGGAGGGGGTATAAGGAGGCAAGCAAACTGCTTCCAGCACAAACAGACTGGATATTTTCAGTCTCATAATAATGATGATGATAACAAGAGCCCATGGTGATGATTCTGGAAAGCTTTGATAAGTTACTATCCCCTAAACAGTCAAGGGTTTAAAAGGAAAAATATATTTTTGTCATTTGCATACACACATGTCATTTTAAAACCGTATACTGCAATGTGTCCATGAATTTTCTAATACGGTTCACCCAGGTGTTGTCCAAGGACCGTATTTTATCAAAAAAGAAGATAGGTCAAAGAACTAAACAGTAAATATACAATAAAGGCAAAATATACAATAGATAAAATACAAAATATTATAAGAATAGAGAATGCAAAACATTAAATATACAATGGAAAAAAGGTTTACAGATGTTACAGTTACAGTAAAACTGACATGGAAATGCTAAAATTGCATACGAAAAATGCACTATATTAAGTTTTCTAAAGACGAATGAGAGATTTTCGTAAAGATCAGATAAAAACCTTTTGCAGAATGTAGGATTGTCAATATATGATATATTATAATAATATTTATTTTTTGTTTTCTACATAACAACATAATGTAAGGTAAATGTAAAGAGCATTCTGTTAAAATATAACTTTTTTTAAAATAATATCTTTAATATTAACTATTAAGTAAAGTCAATGTGAAATCAAACCTTGATGCTCCAAATCTATCTAGCATGAGTCTGAATGGAGAAAATGTGCATGGAAAACTGACCTGAAATTGTCAAAAACTATGAAAGTAAAGTAACTTATGCAGTATTTTTTCATTTTCACAATCATTTCCTGCAAAAGACAGATGGATGCTTCTGCAGGTGCAGATTCCCATTCCATACACCCATTAAAGTAATTTTTAAGCATATGGTATGCCTACATGTTTTAAAATGAAAACTTAGACTCATCTCTTTGTCTCTGAGTAGGAGTGGAGTGCCAGCGACCCAAACAGCAGAACTCAAGTGAGAACGATGTGGAGGTGATCTCTAGTGGAACGGCAGATAGCACAGAGCTCTATATGAAGGGCTCCACGCCCCCGGACCTCACCCCGGACATTAGCCCTACCACCAGCCGGCCCTCCACACCTCCCCGAAGCCCGAACACCAAATCTTCCCACCGCACCAAAAACGCTCGCTTTCTGCGACAGACCGCGGTAGACGAGGAACGTGGAGGAACTCAAGAGATCCAGGTGCTGATGGAGGGTAGAGGTGGCGGGGGTTCAGGCGGAGATTACCACAGAACGAACAGTTTGAGCGAGGACAAGCGCACTTCTCGTGGGGGCAGCAGTAGAGGGGGTAGTCGGGGTAGTAGCCGCTCCACAACCCCCTCGGTGCAAGACGAGGTACGGGCTCGGACCAACGGTCACAAGCACTCCTCCTCCAATCACAAGCTCAGAGACCACAGCTCCTCCAATCACAAAGTCACACGGGACAGGAGAGCAGACGGACCCTCGGCTTCTTGGACCTCACAGCGGGTACACGGGGACAGTTTGGCCCATCCCCGGCTCCTAGAACAGGACGAGGAGAAACTGAGCAATTACGAAATGGAGATGAGGCCGTTACAGCCCATGGACTCCCATAATTCCCAGAAGCCCTATGGGCATGGGGAGGAATGGCACAGTCACCCAGAGACTCGTGCACATACGTTACAGCGACGGGGTAAAAATCGAGACTGGGAGCGGGACACTTCAGCACCCAAGGAAGAACCGGTACCGGACTCGCTTCAAAAGTTGGACAGTCTACGTGTGGGGGAAAAGCTTGAGGCTCGCCCCCTCCGTAGGGACCTCACACTCTCACCCCCACAAAAGTCCCCACCAATTGCACTAGAGCACGAGGATGAGAATCAGTCTCAGCTCAAAGTGAACTCGGTAAGTAAGGACTTGTTACACAACCAGGCAGCTTTTCACTTCCAAAAATGTAAAAAAGAATTATTTAAGCTATTCAAAGCTTACTCCAAATTAAAACTTACCTGGGTTGTATTAATGGGGATTTTACTGCACCTTGGGGAGGTTTCCCGGACAGGGCTTATCCTAGTCCCAGACTGAAATGCATGTTTGAGCTGCTTTAATTTAAAAACACCTTGTCCTGACTATTTTTAAAATATATCGGTGACATTGTTTTGTCTCAAGATGCACACCTGTAGTGTTTTTTGTAAGGTACGTTTTTAAACACTTCCTAAATTACCTAAAATAAGTAAGGCCTAGTTCTGGATTAACCTAAACCCTTTCCGGGAAACCGTCCCTGTGTGAATTATTAAAAGCTGCAATCAGTTAACGCTGCAATCAGTAAGTTTTGTTGATTACATTTTTCTTGACTAATGTTACTGAGAATGTTAACTTTAACTGTCAGCGCCTAAGCTGTGGCGTTTTTGCTAATATGCAAGGTTCCGCGTACAGTGCAAGCGACGCAAATTTCATGTACGTACACCGCCATATTTTTGTAACTGCGTATACTTCGTACGTGTAGGTCACGCATACAGGAGAATGTAGTATGTAGCCCAGAAGATGCCCAGAGCAGCGAAGAAGAGATGAGTTTCGCTTTGTAGCGTTAGCTTTAGCATAAGCTTTAACGGGCATTACTAGGTTAATTAAGAAAATGGTATCGGATCAGAACATGGGTTCAAGTACTCGCAGATTCTGATGCCAGATTTTTTTGTGGTATCGGCTGCATTTCGATACTGGTATCGGAATCGGAACAACCCTAATTCAGTCTTTCAGGTATGTTTTGTATGCTATTGTTTACTGTGGAAATAACTAATAATATTACTTTAACATACCGACACCTATTCAGCCTGCTGTTTTGTGGGCTATTGTTTAGTTGAATTACTTGCCTTTCCAGATCAAATGTCTGTTCTTCGACTTGGATTTTGTTAAATAATTTTTGTAATAAATGCGACGTATAGTCCACTGCGACTTATATATGTTATTTCGTCTTCATGACACATTTTTGAATGACGCGACTTATACTCCGTAAAATACGGTATGTAAAGTAACCTGCAATTCTATGTAGACAGAGATGGCGATAGAGAGGCAAAAGTTACAAATTGTAGTCTTTAGAAATGCAATTGACATATGATGCTGGCCCGAGAATTTTCGGTTTCTGTTGTATCACCCACTCCCTCTACAATGGCTGTATAGGTGCACTGAAACAATCCTTCCTAAAATGCATTAAACTTTCGTTTACAAAGACGTGAAACTCACCGAGTGGTCAGGGGTGTTCACTGATATGCTCACACAAAAATCGCTGCAAAAGATGCTTTCCAACAGCTGTTTTACCATTCGTTGTAAACTTGTGGACCTATTTTTCCAAACGCCTCACACCCGTATATTCTTCTGTTGAGAGCTTGAATAATAGAAACTCCAGCCCAGGTGGTGGCGCTAATCCGCCTTTGCCAATTGCAAGAATACAAACAACGTGCCCGGCGTCGGAGTAATACCGTACCTCACAGTACATCTAATACAAGTCAATGGAGTTGGACAAAAACTATGATAAAACCTGTTGGAAAGCATCTTTTGCAGCGATTTTTGTGTTAGCATATCAGTGAACACCCCTGACCACTCGGTGAGTTTCACCTCTTTGTAAACGAAAGTTTAATGCATTTTAGGAAGGATTGTTCCAGTGCACCTATACAGCCATTGTAGAGGTGGGGGGTAATACAACAAACACCCGCAAATTCTCGGGCAAGCATCATATGTCCAAATTTCAGTCAAAACCGTTCTATTTCATCATAAACAATCTGAAAACAGGGCTTTAAGTGTAAAATACCGAACTTTAAAGTGTGACCCTGCCTGTGAAAAATGTGACCCAGTCACATTTATTTTGTGATTTACTGTTCTTTACATAAATTAATCCTACATAAAGTAAAAAAACATTCTGTGATAATATAACCTTGATATCTGACGGAGTAAGGTCATTCACAAAGATTGAAATCAATGTGTGAAATCAAATTTTGATGCTCCTTATCTCATCATTTGATTATGAGACTTTAGCATGGATTCCACAGACAGAGTCACATTTATGAGAAACCAAAATTGCATATTTAAATTCACAAAATAAAACACTGCTACAGCCTTCAAAAAAGTGACTGTAACAAATATAACATAAAAATGTCAGTTTCTATTATAAAACAATCTGCGCTTTTTTATCATTTTCATATACACATGCAGTCACCTTTGGGCTTCCAGTTTTCTGTTCTTTTGAATCATAAAACCAATTAAATATTACATAATTTTAAGATGTATTAAATTAATTGCTCATCATCTGCTACCGCGGCAGGTGGTTTAGCATGCGTCGGTGCACGAGAGCACAGGGGTAGTCATAAACCTCCACAAACAATATAAGTGTGTGGAGTCCCTGGAGAGCATGTAAGCTGACGACAGCCTTGGACTCATAAACTGTCCACATATCCAAACTTCAAACCATCCCCTTCAACAGCCTAGCACCCTACGATCTCTTGCTGCATCAGGAACACCTTGGTAACAGCAAATTGGCAAAGTGGCCCCGTCCACAGCTCAGCCCTACATTGGCTGTCTCGCATTCTGTTGCTAGGGAACAGTTTATGCCTTGCTCGGTTCGCAGCCAATCAGACAGCAGGAGCAAGAACAGGGAAGGAGGGGGTTTGTGTTTGTAGCCGCAGAGAGGCAAGCAATGCAGCAAACTCCTGTAAGACAGGTTAACATGAAACAGAAACACATACGCGCAGTATCTTGTTTTCAACATTAATAATACAAATGTCAAGATGCATAAACAACCGAATACCTTCGCACCGGAGGATAAAGAACAGGGCTGAAATGTTTTGCTACCGAGGAGGAAAAAATGTGATTATGTGAGATACCGAATGCTTGTCCTAATTCGTCGTGCAACATCGACGCTCACGGCATCATCTTAACACGGCTACGTCCGGTTCGCTTGTCACAACCTAATTTCATGCCTCACATGCGTCTTGCATGTGCAGCGCGTGTTCCTCTGGCCCGACGGTTGTAAACATTGTCCACGACACGCTTACATGAGCCTATCAATTAAAAATGGGCTCGGTTCTTAAGAGATCACACAATGCAGTTAAGACGCTCTTTTTTATTGAGATAATACGGTATAATACTGTTACTCTCTGGGAACAGAATAATCATGCAGGTTCTTTTAAACATGATATGTGAGCATGCAAATCTGTTTTTTATGCCATTATGCTATGAATTTAGGACTTTATTGTGTTAAATTCTGTCATCATTTACTCAACCTAAGGTTGTTACAAACCTGTATACATTTCTGTGTTTTGCTGAACACAGAGGAAGATGTATGTAATTAAGCAGAAAACAGGAGAACCATTGACTTCTATAGTAGGAAAAAACATACTTTGGAAGTCAATGGTGCTCAAAAACGATTTGGTTATAAACATTGCTCGAAATATCTTCCTCTGTGTTCAGCAGATAAAATAAATCTATACAGGTATAGAAAAACCTGAGGGTGACAGAATTTGAATTTTTAGGTGAACTATCCCTTTAAGACATCTAAAATATTTTAGTCTGGGTCTAGACTTAAAGGAATATTCCACTTTCATAAAAAAAAATTTGATAATTTACTCACCCCCATGTCTCACAAGTTGTTTATGTCTTGCTTTGTTTAGTGGAGACAAAATAAAGTTTTTGAGAAAAAACATTTCTTTATTGGACCTCAACTGTTCACAGTTTCAGTGCAGTTTCAAAGGTCTCTAAACGATCCCAACCGGGCCATAAGGATCTTATCTAGCAAAACGATTGTCATTTTTGGAAAAAAAAGTACTTTTAAACCACAACTTCTTGTCTGGTACTAGCCGTGTGACGCGCCAGCGCGACCTTAGGTATTACGTAATTATGCCGAATATTGAAAATCTGAATATTGAGAAAACCGCCTGTCCAAATGAAGTACTTAGCAACACCTTATTTTTAATAAATAATTTTTTTATAATATCTTAGATATTATATAATATCTTCATGGAACATGATCTTTGCTTATTATCCTGATGATTTTTGGTAACCCATACATTGATTGTCAAAAACGGAGTTATCTCGTTTTGCAACGAAACTCTTCATATGTCTGTTCTACTTACAGTGCTCGGTAAGTTACTTAAAAAATTAATTAATTACTAGTTACTAATTGCATCTTCAATCATGTAATTAGATTACTGTACAAATTATTCTCTTCAAAAAGTATTTAATTACTTAGAAATAATTATTTTTTTAATCCTATTTAGTAAATGATTCAAAGATAGGCTTGAAATGACTTGAATAAATAATTTAAAAGTACATACATTTTTCTGGTCTCACTTTTAACTACTCAATATACTCCTAATTACTGCTTATTAATACTTAGTCAAGTAGTTGTTAAGTTTAAGTATTGGTAGGAATTGTATAGGGTTAAGGATGTGGAATAAGTTTTTGCAGAATCAGGCATTAATATGTGCTTTTTAAGTACTAATAAACAGCCAATATCTCAGTAATATAACCAACCAGTTAATTGCGAATACCATTATTCTTATTAACTCACCAAAGTATTTAAAGTGAGAAGGATACATTAAAACATGCATTTTAACTAGTAATGTGTATCTGCCAATTTTTGATTAATTTGAAACCATTGGCATATCGGCAATATCACAAAAAAGGCAGATACCCATTGTTTATTAATTAACTGCATGGAGGCAATTAATTGCACATAATCCAGCATTTAAAAAAAATTAAATTAATTAAATACTTCCTCAAAAAATTGGTAGAAATGATAGTTTGTCAGACGTGCAATGGGGGGAAAATAGTAAATCACATAATTAACTCATGTGAGAGATTACTCATTCATGTGAGCCATACTGTCAAATTAAGAAGTTATTCGGGAAAATGTTTGCGGTCTGGGCTTATTTCAAAATCTCGGAAAAGACCCAAAATCTGCAATATTTGATCTTACTTTGTTAAATATATCCAATCCATGTTCAGTAAAACAATTATTTGATGCAGAAATAAACTATCTATAAACTTGGCCAACTGTACAGTATTGTATACAAGTGTTTAATATCAGCATCTGTATTGGCTAATAGTTGTCTGTTTAAATCTGTATGCCCCTCCCCAAAAAAAATTATATTGTTGCATTCCTAATTTTAACCATAGACTTTAAATTTTGATGTTAAATCCACTGTTGTATTATATATAATTGATCTACAGTCCATACACAGTATTTAGTTCAATTCCATCAGAAGCAACTGTAAATAAATTACTGGAAAAATAAGAGGTAATCCCTAAATTTACTTTTCCAAGAAAAAAGTAATTAAATTACAGCAACTAATTACTTAGTTACTAGTTACACCCAACACTGGCTACTTATGACTGGTTTTGTGGTCCATGTTCACCAATGTAGATGAATACACTGTATGAATAAAAATGTGGGCAAATTCTGATGTTTTTTTTCTCTTTTTCACTCAACAGGGATCCAACTCAATTCTGGTAGTCATGGTGATTTTGCTCAACATTGGAGTCGCCATTTTGTTTGTCCATTTTTTTATTTAAACTTTGCATTGCCCTTGTTAAGCTAAGTTACCATCGCATCAATACGACTGATCTGGTCCTGACCTGATTTTTTTTAAACAACCAACTACTTCTATTGAAGTAACAGCACGTCAACATGAGAACTGAGAAAAGCGACATACAAAACCCCGCTCGGCGGATACATCTGCTTTTCTGTCTCCGAAGAGCTCTTGTTTTCATTTCTTAATTTGTTCTCTTTTTTATTTCAATAATAGATAAAAAACACCTTTTCCAACTTCTAGTTTTAACCAATGTATTCACTCATCCATGACCGCTGTTCAGAATGAATATACTTGTTTGATTCTCTTTCATTTATTTCATATATATATATATATATATATTGCCTTTTTCAATGCTGGTGACTTCTTTTTCGATTTCGTTTAAGTTTGGTTTGTATTTGGGTGTTGGACTCATATGATTGGTGGCTTTAGGGTGAAGGGCGGGGTTTACACCGTCAGCGTCGTCTGCAGTGTTACATGGCTATAATGTCAACAGGTCTCAAAGTGATGGGAAACGGCTCCTGTCTAAACCCACCTGCCTCCCTCGCGCACCACTCCCAAACATTGCATCGGTTTCTCCATGCTTTCATTTCTATTACTCATCATTTCCTTTTCATCCTGTTGGGTACGCCAAATACCCCCAGAATGTCATGGTGGGCTGAAGAAGCTTCTGCTTAATGTCAATTATCAAACTATTTTAAAATATCTCTATAATAGACCTAAAACTGAAGCTAGCAACTGTGGATCTCGCAAATTCACCTGCGAAAGAGTCGCAAATGTCAAAAAGCAATTTGGCCAACACTGCTAAAAAGCACAACAAAGTAGGTTAGTAAAAATAAAAAGCACTGCTAACATCTGAGCATCTGCAAAATTTGCACTCTGGTGGATGCGACCCACATGCATTTGGAAAAACTCCAAGATTTCTATGATCTGAAAGGGCTTCATCAATAACTCAACCGGTCCTGCATGTATACCATCTACATCATCAGGACAGCATGAGTCTAATCTCCTAAGTTTGGATGTCAGCCAGTACGTGACATTCTGCCATCACCATTCCAAACCAAGACCGACCCTCAACTTTATTTGACGACATCACGTGAACACGAGAGCTCCTGTCGACGTCACCATGCACACCTGAAAGCCACATGCTGCGTGCTGATGCTGGCATTCCCGACCAGACGTTCAGAGACTGTTAACGTTTTTCCCAACTTTGCTGCTTTCGAAACAAATATTTATTGATAAAAGTAAAAAAAGGAACTTTTTTAGCTATTTGCAAGACGTCTGAAAAATGCCGACTGCCTTGTTTTTCTAAAACTAAAAGATAAAAAAATAGTTGCATGCTAACGTAAGTTTTAGTTTTGTATAGATAACCTTATCAAAAAATGGATTTCATTTAGACCCAAAATGAATACGTTTTATCGTATTGGGTAATTCCATTATTCTCGAATGAGTGTGTTTACAGTGCATATTTTAAATCATTGGGCTTTTCTCTGGGTTTGACATCAAAACGCAGAAAAACATGGCTAATCTGAAATAGTCACCAGAAGCGAGGTAAAGGTATTTATATCAAATTTTGCATGTTGATCTGGTTTCGAATTTGACAAACGGGTTAAATGCGAAATCAGTAACAGAAACACACACACACGTTCCAAAATCTGAAACTAGACAAAACTAAAACAAAAGAAATGTGGTTTTGTTTATTTTTTTATAACCAGCTAAGAGAACGCAAGACTCTGAGATGTTTTTATAGCATGTGTGTATGGGCTTGTACTCTCTCTCTCTCCCCGAGTCTGTCCCTCCTGGCAGCGATTCATTCACAATTCGTGTGCTCTCTCTCTCTCTATCCCTCTCGCTTGCCCACCGCCCTCCCCTCCCTATTTTTCTCAGTTTCTCTATCCAGCCAAATAATGAAAAAAAATAAGACCAAAAACAAAGAAATGTGCAAATTGAGCCAAATGTATGGAGTCGTATATTTGCTCACCTCCACTTGAGTTTCTTGGTTGGTCCGAAAGGTTACTAGCTGATCACATGACTCGGCGACACCACGGCAGCGGCTGTTTGTGACAGAGAGGCTGGGATTCAGCAGGAAAGTTCTGCAGTCGACCCACGCCGCCAGCTCTTGTACCATTTGACCTGGATGTATTGTCACCCCATGCGCCTATAGCATGCCCAAGCATGCCAGTTCTTTGATTTCCTTCTCTCTCTTCTTCTATCATTCAGTTGGTTACTTCTCCTGGGGCTCTAATTCTTTTATTTTTTTTTTGAGATATATGGAAAAACTAATGAAAGTGTTTGAAAGTAAGATCCTGTGTTGTGGTTATTGAGTCTGGCGTTTTTCTTCATGCTTTGACGGACGCTTTTTTCCTACAGGGCATTCAAGCTTTAAGTTTAATTAGTATGGATCGAACCCATGACTAACACAATGTCCTTCCAAGTGCACTACAGGAACACTATAACTGTGGGTTCACACCAGACACGAGTTCAACGATTTTTGCGAGTACATTACATACAAAGTCAATGCAAAGACGCGATCAGACGCGTCCCCGCGTGGGGCGATGCGAATGATGCGATATGGGCGGCGTGTTTTCCGCGAAAACACGCGCTATTTGCCTCAAAAGCATCTTTGCCCAAGTTGAAAATATTCAACTCGAGCAAAAAAATAGCATGACACAAAGTTAAATCCCACGAGTGATCTAGAGCAAGTAACGCGATGCCCCGCGTTTGGTGTGTACGTAGCATAATGCTGGATTCACATCAAACGCGGTATAGGCGGCAAAACGCGCTATTTGCACGTAGTTGGATGCTTGGACATTTTCAGTTTATTCGCTTAACTTGCGCATTAAATTCTATTCATCGAGACATTCACGCAGAAATTCGCGTCATAGGAGGGGCTTCTGCTCTTTTCCTGTAATCACATCACCACTGGAGCAAGCTCCTGATTGGTTTACATGGCGTGATTTTCTGCCAAAGTTCAGATTTTTTAATTTGCACATTTCCCGCGGCAACGCTAAATTCGCGTCATTCGCACAAACTAGACCCGCGAATGAGGCGGATTCGCATCTACCGCGGCGCACTAAACGCCTCATTCACTTATACTCATACCTTCAGACATGCGTAAAGGCGTCTTTACATTGACTTAACATTTAAATCACTCGCGCTTGGCAACTCTAGTGCTGCATTCAGACCAGCGGCGTTAGAGACGTGAAGCGCGAGTGATTTCAATGTTAAGTTAATGTGAAGACGTGTTGACTCCCGTCTAGAGGTCTCTCTGCGCGAATGAGGTGTTTAGCGTGTCGCGTTAGACGTGATTTCGCCTTATTTGCGTGGCTAGTTCGCGTGAATGGTGCAAATTGACGCGCAAGTTGAAAAATTTTAACTTTGGCGGAAAAACGTGCCGCCTTAACCAATCAGGAGCTTGCTCTAGTAGTGACGTGATTACAGGAAACGAGCGGAGTCGCAGAAGCCCCTCCCATGACGCGAATTTCCGCATGAATGTCTAGATGCAGAAATAGATGACTAGATTTTCACACGTGAATGAAGCGAGTAAACTCAAAATGTTCAAGCGGCAAACTAGACGTGGTAGACGCGAATTTGACGCATCAAACGCGGCTGGTATGAACCCACAGTACCACGGCTGGGATGAACGCCACATTAGCATGTTTTCCAAATTAAATATATAATAGGAATTGTGGGAGTTGCCTCATGTGCATCCCATGTTATGCATATTTTTTAGGATGTCACACTTTCATCCTTGTCCTCTCCAGCAGAACCAAACCTCTCATGTCATCTCCCTGTTCGGTGGAGCATGAGGTGAGATGCTTACAAATAAGCGTATAAAGGCCACCCCTGCATCTGCCACCAGATGGTTCGCTCCTGTCCACTGAGACACCTGCTCATCCTCTCAATCTTATATCTCACAGACGGTCTGACAGAGGGAAGGCGGCGCATTGGTACATCGATGCAAGATCACGTGTGCCATTAAGCCTTTTAACATACAATACGCACACCCTACAAAGCCTTAATTCTCAACCAATGAGGGTTCGGGCAAGGCAGCGTCAATACCAGCAAGACGTTGAAATTTATAATTGTATTACATCAGGGCACTTCCTTTGACCCTATCGGTGGCATTTTTACATGACTGTCACCGTCTCCACTGTAATTGCGTCTGACTGAGTGCCTGTCAGTTGGGTGGATGTCTTTTGCACGTCTGCTAGGAAGTTAAGCCAATTTTGCCCGGGATTACTGTGAAAGACTCACTGTGTGGAGCTCAGCCTTGTTCCAGCAACAGGAAAGGATTATGGGTAATTTCTTTAAATCTATTGGTAGAAGGGAAGTTAAGAAGTGGGGCAGAGAAAAAGAGTAAGATCCTCAAAATGACCTTTAATGATTGGATAAACACATGACCGGGTCACGTTTCACCACAAAATCACATTTTGTTTTAAAAATAAGACCTGTTTGAGGACAATGAACAGGTTTTGCATTTTCGCGTTAAGACAGCAGTCGACTCCGAGCCGGATCCGCGCCAAAGTAAGCAGCTCTAGGGATCCTCCCACCCTTCAAGCCTATTCTCCTGTCAAGGTTTTTTATAGATCACAATCTTTGCGCAGGAACTGGCGTATGCACAAAATGGGTCTGGAAACGTGCATACGCCAGTTCCCGCGCAAAGGTTGGTCTATAAAAAAAACTTGACGGGAAGATGGGCTTGAAGGGTGGGATCTAAAAATGATTCATGTATGCACACTTGCAGATGATCTGTGATTTATAAAAGGAACATTGCTTTGATTTATAAGTCTTAATATTTTTTGGTGTATGCCATTTTTGGCTTTTGTGTGTACGTAGACTTTATTAAGGATCCTACAGACAGTTTTATCAATGAGACCCCTGATGCGTATCCGGTGCAGATCTGGCCCTGAGTCGTCTGCTGTCTGTATGACAATGAAACAGATTTTGCCCCCAAAATTCAGAATTGTAAATGTCAAATATTTTGCTTGACTATTTTTTGTAATTCCAATTATTTTAAATCGATTTTTTCGATTTTGATTACAAGTGTTCCTGGAGCTCAGTTGGTAATTGCATTAGCACAGCAAAGGATTGTGGGTTTGATTTTCAAAATGCATAGCTCTGATAAATACATAAATGTATATTTTTAATTGAAAATTCAAAATAATAATTTTAAATTGACATTTAGGGAGATAAAAGATTTTTACGAAAGCTACAAATGATGTCATAATAAAAAAGGCTTCTTATAGCGTCTTACTTCACCCTAAAATAAAAAAAAATCGAATTATTGGGTTTTATAAGATTTGCCGATTAGCCCTTCATTCAGAAGTTATTGTCCACACAAAAGAAATAAGTGAGGACAAACGTCCCCAAGCCTCAATTCATTACCTTGAATCAACTTTATTTTATTGGTCCAACAGATTAATGAGGTCATAATGATAGCCACTAGGTATAAAAACAAGCAACATGACCTAAAAACATCTCAGGATTTTACAAACCCGGGCCGGCTATTCTGTCCTCTTTTCTCTCTCACACACACGCTCTCCTGATGTTCCTCTGACGACAACGGTTTAATTTGCTTCCAAACGTCAGAGCTGTGGTGTAAAAATGATGACTATTTAGATATTTATAAACTCAGACTTTGTATAAAGAAATACAGCATTTTTAAAAGATGGAGGGCGAGATGAGCAGAGACGGTTGGCTGTAAAACCGTTACCTCATCCATCTCTCTATCCTGCATTTATTATTTATTAGCCTCTCTTTCTACATTCATCATTCTTCACAGCCAACAAAAAATAGGTCAATGTGGAAAAGTGCCTACCATTTGGAAACTGTGATTGGTTCTTGGACGAGGCATTTTGGTTTCCTTTGGAAACTTCTTGAAGATGTTGCACACTTCTTTGCTAACTCTTTAACTGTTGTTTTTCATTTTTATTTGTAAAATAATAATTTAATTAAAGATCGATTGAATGACAACAGTACCCATCGTAGTACCGATATAAGCTTGCAGGGGGCGGTGTTGAGAGTTTACACCTAACTTTGCATACAAATTTAAGATTCTTAATTTGATCCTCAGACAGCCGATCAGATGAGGATATTAAAGATAGATACACTGTCAGAAATAAAATAGTCCCTAACTGTCAGCGGGGCAGTACCTCTAAGCTGAAGTAAAACGGGACAAAAATAACAAAGCGATTTTCTCAAAGCCCTGAATACATTTTACATTTCAAACTATGACAATATCTTTATCAATCATTTTGCGCATCTAGGTTTAGACAGCTGTTTTCGACCATGGTAAGTAAATTCCTAAAGCGGTAATTTTTTCAATCTACAGGTTATTTAGTGCTCTAACACATCCTGAAGTTTGACTTCTCAGAGTTTTCCAAAATAAAAGTGAATTGGGTTTTAATGTCAGGAGTTCCTTTCGGGACGAAAGTAATACTCGTTACATTTGTCCTGCTGCTCATACTGTTGCATTATGTTGAACATTTATATTATTCTAGTTTATGAAAATTTTATTAAATCAGTGTTGAACAATTCAAGTTTGTACTATCGAGTTGCTTTTGAAACATTTGATGAAACTTCAATTTAAAATTAAAATGTAATTTCATTATTTTTTGCAAAGATAAATGACTAAATATGTTTGCAGTTACATACTAGATAGTAAAGTTTGAAGACAAACTTTATGTTGGCTTGAGAAAGCGTAGCCTGAACGTTTAAAACGGTTTGACATAAGTTTAGTTTAGTAGGCTATCTGGCTGTTAGTATGTTTAAGTATGAAGGTAGCATGATTTACCATGAAGCTAGCATGATGTTAGCATGATTAGCATGAAGCTAGCATGATGCTAGCATGATTAGAATGAAGCTAGCTTGATGCTAGCATGATTAGCATGAAGCTAGCATGATAAGCATGAAGCTAGCATGATGCTAGCATGATTAGCATGAAGCTAGCATGATGCTAGCATGATTAGCATGAAGCTAGCATGATTAGCATGAAGCTAGTATGATGCTAGCATGATGTTAGCATGATTAGCATGAAGCTAGCATGATTAGAATGAAGCTAGCTTGATGTTAACATGATTAGCATGAAGGTAGCATGATTAGCATGAAGATAGCACGATGTTAGCATGATTAGCATGAAGCTAGCACGATGCTAGCATGATTAGCATGAAGCTAGCATGATTAGCATGAAGCTAGCACGATGCTAGCATGATTAGCATGAAGCTAGCACGATGCTAGCATGATTAGCATGAAGCTAGCACGATGCTAGCATGATTAGCATGAAGCTAGCACGATGCTAGCATGATTAGCATGAAGCTAGCACGATGCTAGCATGATTAGCATGAAGCTAGCACGATGCTAGCATGATTAGCATGAAGCTAGCACGATGCTAGCATGATTAGCATGAAGCTAGCACGATGCTAGCATGATTAGCATGAAGCTAGCATGATGCTAGCATGATTAGCATGAAGCTAGCTTGATGCTAGCATGATTAGCATGAAGTTAGCATGATGCTAGCATGATTAGCATGAAGCTAGCATGATGCTAGCATGATTAGCATGAAGCTAGCATGATGTTAGCATGATTAGCATGAAGCTAGCATGATGCTAGCATGATTAACATGAAGTTAGCATGAAGCTAGCATGATTAGCATGAAGTTAGCATGAAGCTAGCATGATGCTAGTATGATTAGCATGAAGCTAGCATGATGCTAGCATGATTAGCATGAAGCTAGCATGATGTTAGCATGATTAGCATGAAGCTAGCATGAAGTTAGCATGATTAGCATGAAGCTAGCATGAAGTTAGCATGATTAGCATGAAGCTAGCATGATGTTAGCATGATTAGCATGAAGCTAGCATGAAGCTAGCATGATTAGCAAGAAGCTAGCATGAAGCTAACATTTATTGCGTTGCTAGGGTACTAAGTTTGGTTGCTAGGGAGAAAATTGGCATCCCATAATGATCACCCTTCAAGCCACAAGTAAAACGGTCCAACCCCCGTGTCTCTACAATGTTCTGATGCGGAGATATAAGGCTTTGTTTATTCCGTTGCTAGGGTACTAAGTTTGGTTGCTAGGGAGAAAATTGGCATCCCATAATGATCACCCTTCAAGCCACAAGTAAAACGGTCCAACCCCCGTGTCTCTATGATGTTCTGAAGCGGAGATATAAGGCTTTGTTTATTCCGTTGCTAGGGTACTAAGTTTGGTTGCTAGGGAAAAAATTGGCATCCCATAATGATTACACTTCAAGCCACAAGAAAAACGGTCCAACCCCTGTGTCTCTACGATGTTCAGATCCAGAGATATAAGGCTTTGTTTATTATGTTGCTAGGGTCTTCATATTTTGTTGCTAGGGGCGTGGCTTAATACCTCAATAAGAATCCTAAGAGACTGATTGGATGCCTGAGTAAAATGAGCCCACCCCTATGTCTCTATGACACTCTGGTGCAAAGATATCCATCTGGGCTTTTTATAATGGTAGTCTATGGGAGATGTTGCTAGGGTACCCAAAATTGTTGCTAGGGGCGTGGCTTAATAGCTCTGGGGTGATCCTAAGAGACTGATTGGATGCTTGAGTAAAATGAGCCCACCCCCATGTCTCTAAGACACTCTAAAGTGAAGATATTCCATCTGGGACGCTTTTTTTCCCTTTTATGGGCATATTTCCTGCCCCATTATAAGTCAATGGGAAAATTTGGGGGCCTCTTACACCCCAGGGGTACAGCTTACACCCCATTGTGAGGTATGTTCTTACACAGCCTGTCAGCCTCCTTAAATGTGGTAAGCCACAAGTTTCTACAAGTTTCTCACTCGCAGCTTTGACCCGTCAAAGTTTGTCTCAATGTTAAGTCAATGGAAATTTTGGGGTGTTTCAGCGCCCCGTTTAGGAATTCGGAAGGTCCCATCAGTTAGAAAAGATATAGCACACCTCGTCAGATCAGACCGAAAGTCTGTCCAAAGTTTGATGGCTGTAGCTTGAAAGCTCTAGGACGAGTTAGAGTTAGAAATTTTAGTCTCAGAAGAAAAAGAATAATAATAACTAGATATTAAAGTTTGAAGACAAACTTTATGTTGGCTTGAAAAAGCGTAGCCTGAACGTTTAAAACGGATTGACAGAAGTTTAGTTTAGTAGGCTATCTGGCAGTTAGTATGTTAAAGTATGAAGCTAACATGATTAGCATGAAGCTAGCATGAAGCTAACATGATTAGCCTGAAGCTAGCATGATGCTAGCATGATTAGCATGAAGCTAGCATGATGCTAGCATGATTAGCATGAAGTTAGCATGATGCTAGCATGATTAGCATGAAGCTAGCATGATGCTAGCATGATTAGCATGAAGCTACCACGATGCTAGCATGAAGCTATCATGATTAGCATGAAGCTAGCATGAAGCTAGCATGATTAGCATGTAGCTAGCATGATGTTAGCATGATTAGTATGTAGCTAGCATGAAGCTAGCATGATGTTAGCATGATTAGCATGTAGCTAGCATGATGTTAGCATGATTAGCATGTAGCTAGCATGATGTTAGCATGATGTTAGCATGATTAACATGTAGCTAGCATGATGTTAGCATGATTAGTATGTAGCTAGCATGAAGCTAGCATGAAGCTAGCATGATGTTAGCATGATTAGCATGAAGCTAGCATGATGCTAGCATGATTAGCATGAAGCTAGCATGATTAGCATGTAGCTAGCATGATGCTAGCATGATTAGCATGTAGCTAGCATGAAGCTAGCATGAAGCTAGCATGATGCTAGCATGATTAGCATGAAGCTAGCATGATGCTAGCATGATGCTAGCATGATTAGCATGAAGCTAGCATGATGCTAGCATGATTAGCATTAAGCTAGCATGATTAGCATGAAGCTAGCATCATGCTAGCATGATTAGCATGTAGCTAGCATGAAGCTAGCATGAAGCTAGCATGATTAGCATGAAACTAGCATGATGCTAGCATGATTAGCATGAAGCTAGCATGATGCTAGCATGATGCTAGCATGATTAGCATGAAGCTAGCATGATTAGCATGAAGCTAGCATGATGTTAGCATGATTAGCATGTAGCTAGCATGAAGCTAGCATGAAGCTAGCATGATGCTAGCATGATTAGCATGAAACTAGCATGATGCTAGCATGATTAGCATGAAACTAGCATGATGCTAGCATGATTAGCATGAAGCTAGCATGATGCTGGCATGATTAGCATGAAACTAGCATGATGCTAGCATGATTAGCATGAAGCTAGCATGATGCTAGCATGATGCTAGCATGATTAGCATGAAGCTAGCATGATTAGCATGAAGCTAGCATGATGTTAGCATGATTAGCATGTAGCTAGCATGAAGCTAGCATGAAACTAGCATGATGCTAGCATGATTAGCATGAAACTAGCATGATGCTAGCATGATTAGCATGAAGCTAGCATGATGCTAGCATGATTAGCATGAAACTAGCATGATGCTAGCATGATTAGCATGAAGCTAGCATGATGCTAGCATGATTAGCATGAAGCTAGCATGATTAGCATGAAGCTAGCATGATGTTAGCATGATAAGCATGTAGCTAGCATGAAGCTAGCATGAAACTAGCATGATTCTAGCATGATTAGCATGAAGCTAGCATGATGCTAGCATGATTAGCATGAAGCTAGCATGATGCTAGCATGATTAGCATGAAGCTAGCATGATGCTAGCATGATTAGCATGAAGCTAGCATGAAACTAGCAAGATTAGCATGAAGCTAGCATGAAGCTAGCACGAGGCTTGCATGATTAACATGAAGTTAGCATGAGAATAGCATGATTAGCACGAAGCTAGCATGATTTAACGTGAAGCTAGCATGATTAGCATGATGCTAGCATGATTAGCATTAAGCTAGCACTATTTAGCGTGCAGCTAACAAGATTTAACATGAAGTTAGCATGATTTAGCATGAAGTTAGCAAGATTTATTATGAAATTAGCATAAAGCTAGCATGAAACTAGCATGAAGCTAGTATGACTTAGCATGGAGCTAGCATGAAGCTAACATGACCCAAAGACCTAACCCCCATGTCTCTAAGATGTTCAGATCCAGAGATATAAGGCTTTGTTTATTATGTTGCTAGGGTGGTCAAATTGGTTGCTAGGGGCGTGGTTTAATACCTCAGTAGGAATCCTAAGAGACTGATTGGATGCCTGAGTAAAATGAGCCCACCCCTATGTCTCTATGACACTCTGGTGTAAAGATATCCATCTGGGCTTTTTATAATGGTAGTCTATGGGAGATGTTGCTAGGGTACCCAAAATTGTTGCTAGGGGCGTGGCTTAATAGCTCTGGGGCGATCCTAAGAGACCTATTGGATGACTGAGTAAATTGAGCCCACCCCCATGTCTCTACGACACTCTAAAGTGAAGATATTCCATCTGGGACGCTTTTACTCCCTTATATGGGCATGTTTCCTGCCCCATTATAAGTCAATGGGAAATTTTGGGGGCCTCTTACACCCCAGGGGTACAGCTTACACCTTAATGTGATGTATGTTCTTACAGAGCCTGTCAGCCTCCTTAAATGTGGTAAGCCACAAGTTTCTACAAGTTTCTCACTCGCAGCTATGGCCCATCAAAGTTTGTCTCCATGTTAAGTAAATGGGAAATTTGGGGTGTTTGAGCGCCCCGTTTAGGAATTCGGAAGGTCCCATCAGTTAGAAAAGATATAGCACACTAAGTCAGACCAGTCTGAAGGTCCGTGGAAAATTTGGTGCATGTAGCTTGAAAGCCCTAGGACGAGTTAGTGTCAGAAATTTTGGGGTGCTAAGAAGAATAATAATAATTAAAGTTTGAAGACAAACTTTATGTTGGCTTGAAAAAGCGTAGCCTGAACGTTTAAAACGGATTGACAGAAGTTTAGTTTAGTAGGCTATCTGGCAGTTAGTATGTTTAAGTATAAAGCTAACATGATTAGCATGAAGCTAGCATGAAGCTACCATGATTAGCATGAAGCTAGCATGATGCTAGCATGATTAGCATGAAGCTAGCATGATGCTAGCATGATTAGCATGAAGCTACCATGATGCTAGCATGAAGCTAGCATGATTAGCATGAAGCTAGCATGATGTTACCATGATTAGCATGAAGCTAGCATGATGCTAGCATGATTAGCATGAAGCTAGCATGATGCTAGCATGATTAGCATGAAGCTAACATGAAGCTAGCATGATTAGCATGTAGCTAGCATGATGTTAGCATGATTAGCATGTAGCTAGCATGATGCTAGCATGATGCTAGCATGATGCTAGCATGATTAGCATGAAGCTAGCATGATGCTAGCATGATTAGCATGAAGCTAGCATGATGTTAGCATGATTAGCATGAAGCTAGCATGATGTTAGCATGATGTTAGCATGATTAGCATGAAGCTAGCATGATGCTAGCATGATTAGCATGAAGCTAGCATGATTAGCATGAAGCTAGCATGATGCTAGCATGATTAGCATGTAGCTAGCATGAAGCTAGCATGAAGCTAGCATGATGCTAGCATGATTAGCATGAAGCTAGCATGATTAGCATGAAGCTAGCATGATGTTAGCATGATTAGCATGTAGCTAGCATGATGCTAGCATGATTAGCATGAAGCTAGCATGATGCTAGCATGATTAGCATGAAGCTAGCATGATGCTAGCATGATTAGCATGAAGCTAGCATGATGCTAGCATGATTAGCATGAAGCTAGCATGATGCTAGCATGATTAGCATGAAGTTAGCATGATGCTAGCATGATTAGCATGAAGCTAGCATGAAGCTAGCATGATGCTAGCATGATTAGCATGAAGCTAGCATGATGTTAGCATGATTAGCATGAAGCTAGCATGATGTTAGCATTATTAGCATGAAGCTAGCATGATTAGCATGAAGCTAGCATGATGCTAGCATGATTAGCATGAAGCTAGCATGATTAGCATGAAGCTAGCATGATGCTAGCATGATTAGCATGTAGCTAGCATGATGTTAGCATGATTAGCATGAAGCTAGCATGAAGCTAGCATGATGCTAGCATGATTAGCATGAAGCTAGTATGATGCTAGCATGATTAGCATGAAGCTAGCATGATTAGCATGAAGCTAGCATGATGCTAGCATGATTAGCATGTAGCTAGCATGAATCTAGCATGAAGCTAGCATGATGCTAGCATGATTAGCATGAAGCTAGCATGATGCTAGCATGATTAGCATGAAGCTAGCATGATTAGCATGAAGCTAGCATGATGCTAGCATGATTAACATGAAACTAGCATGATTCTAGCATGATTAGCATGAAGCTAGCATGATGCTAGCATGATTAGCATGAAGCTAGCATGATGCTAGCATGATTAGCATGAAGCTAGCATGAAACTAGCAAGATTAGCATGAAGCTAGCATGAAGCTAGCATGAGAATAGCATGATTAGCATGAAGCTAGCATGATTTAACGTGAAGCTAGCATGATTAGCATGATGCTAGCATGATTAGCATTAAGCTAGCACTATTTAGCGTGCAGCTAACAAGATTTAACATGAAGTTAGCATGATTTAGCATGAAGTTAGCAAGATTTATTATGAAATTAGCATAAAGCTAGCATGAAACTAGCATGAAGCTAGTATGACTTAGCATGGAGCTAGCATGAAGCTAACATGACCCAAAGACCCAACCCCCATGTCTCTATGATGTTCAGATCCAGAGATATAAGGCTTTGTTTATTATGTTGCTAGGGTGCTCAAATTGGTTGCTAGGGGCGTGGTTTAATACCTCAGTAGGAATCCTAAGAGACTGATTGGATGCCTGAGTAAAATGAGCCCACCCCTATGTCTCTATGACACTCTGGTGTAAAGATATCCATCTGGGCTTTTTATAATGGTAGTCTATGGGAGATGTTGCTAGGGTACCCAAAATTGTTGCTAGGGGCGTGGCTTAATAGCTCTGGGGCGATCCTAAGAGACTGATTGGATGACTGAGTAAAATGAGCCCACCCCCATGTCTATACGACACTCTAAAGTGAAGATATTCCATCTGGGACGCTTTTACTCCCTTATATGGGCATGTTTCCTGCCCCATTATAAGTCAATGGGAAATTTTGGGGGCCTCTTACACCCCAGGGGTACAGCTTACACCTTAATGTGATGTATGTTCTTACAGAGCCTGTCAGCCTCCTTAAATGTGGTAAGCCACAAGTTTCTACAAGTTTCTCACTCGCAGCTATGGCCCGTCAAAGTTTGTCTCCATGTTAAGTAAATGGGAAATTTGGGGTGTTTGAGCGCCCCGTTTAGGAATTCGGAAGGTCCCATCAGTTAGAAAAGATATAGCACACTAAGTCAGACCAGTCTGAAGGTCCGTGGAAAATTTGGTGCATGTAGCTTGAAAGCTCTAGGACGAGTTAGTGTCCAAAATTTTGGGGTGCTAAGAAGAATAATAATAATAAGTTTAAAAGCAATAACAATATGTTGGCTTTTTCAAGCCAACATAACTAGATAGAAAAGTTTGAAGACAAACTTTATGTTGGCTTGACAAAGCCTAGCCTGAACGTTTAAAACAGATTGAGAGAAATTTAAAACAAGTTTAGTTTAGGATTATAACTTTCCGTAAACATGATACCAAAAGTTACCATGTTAGCATGTTTAGCACTAAGTTAGCATGATGCTAACATGAATTAGCATGAAGCTAGCATGATGCTAACATGAATTAGCATGAAGCTAGCATGATGCTAACATGAATTAGCATGAAGCTAACATGATGCTAACATGAATTAGCATGAAGCTAACATGATGCTAACATGAATTAGCATGAAGCTAGCATGATGCTAACATAAATTAGCATGAAGCTAGCATGATGCTAACATGAATTAGCATGAAGCTAGCATGATGCTAACATGAATTAGTATGAAGCTAGCATGATGCTAACATGAATTAGCATGAAGCTAGCATGATGCTAGCATGATTAGCATGAAGCTAGCATGATGCTAACATGAATTAGCATGAAGCTAGTACGATGCTAACATGAATTAACATGAAGCTAGCACGATGCTAACATGAATTAGCATGAAGCTAGCACGATGCTAACATGAATTAGCATGAAGCTAGCACGATGCTAGCATGATTAGCATGAAGCTAGCACGATGCTAGCATGATTAGCAGGAAGCTAGCACGATGCTAACATGAATTAGCATGAAGCTAGCACGATGCTAACATGAATTAGCATGAAGCTAGCACGATGCTAACATGAATTAGCATGAAGCTAGCACGATGCTAACATGAATTAGCATGAAGCTAGCACGATGCTTACATGAATTAGCATGAAGCTAGCACGATGCTAACATGAATTAGCATGAAGCTAGCATGAAGCTAACATGAATTAGCATGAAGCTAGCATGAAGCTAACATGAATTAGCATGAAGCTAACATGATGCTAACATGAATTAGCATGAAGCTAGCATGATGCTAACATGAATTAGCATGAAGCTAGCATGATGCTAACATAAATTAGCATGAAGCTAGCATGATGCTAACATGAATTAGCATGAAGCTAGCATGATGCTAACATGAATTAGCATGAAGCTAGCATGATGCTAGCATGATTAGCATGAAGCTAGCATGATGCTAACATGAATTAGCATGAAGCTAGCATGATGCTAACATGAATTAGCATGAAGCTAGTACGATGCTAACATGAATTAGCATGAAGCTAGCACGATGCTAACATGAATTAGCATGAAGCTAGCACGATGCTAGCATGATTAGCATGAAGCTAGCACGATGCTAGCATGATTAGCAGGAAGCTAGCACGATGCTAACATGAATTAGCATGAAGCTAGCACGATGCTAACATGAATTAGCATGAAGCTAGCACGATGCTAACATGAATTAGCATGAAGCTAGCACGATGCTAACATGAATTAGCATGAAGCTAGCATGATGCTAACATGAATTAACATGAAGTTAGCATGATGCTAACATGAATTAGTATGAAGCTAGCATGATGAGCATGAAGTTAGCAAGATTTATTATGAAATTAGCATAAAGCTAGCACGAAACTAGCATGAAGCTAGTATGACTTAGCATGGAGCTAGCATAAGGCTAACATGACCAAAAGACCCAACCCCCATGTCTCTATGATGTTCGGATCCAGAGATATAAGGCTTTGTTTATTATGTTGCTAGGGTGCTCATATTTGGTTGCTAGGGGCGTGGCTTAATACCTCAATAAGAATCCTCCGAGACTGATTGGATGCCTGAGTAAAATGAGCCCACCCCCATGTCTCTATGACACTGTAAAGCGAAGATATTCCATCTGGAACGTTTTTATCCCCTTATATGGGCATGTTTCCTGTCCCGTTATAAGTCAATGGGGAATTTTGGGTGCCTCTTACACCCCAAGGGTGAAACTTACACCCCAATGTGATGTATGTTCTTACAGAGCCTGCCAGCCTCTTCAAATGTGGTAACCCAGAAGTTTCTACAAAATTCTCGCTCGCAGCTAGAACCCATCAAAGTTTGTCCAATGTTAAGTCAATGGGACTTTCGGAATTTTAATGTCCCGTTTTAGGAATTCTGTAAGTCGGATCCCTTCAAAAAGATATAGCACACTTCTTCAGACCAGTTAGAATGTCCGTGGAAAATTTGGTGAATGTAGCTTGAAAGCTGTCGGACGAGTTAGCCGCAGAAATTTCGCTCAGAAGAAGAATAATAATAACTAGATAGAAAAGTTTGAAGACAAACTTTATGTTGGCTTGACAAAGCCTAGCCTGAACGTTTAAAACAGATTGAGAGAAATTTAAAACAAGTTTAGTTTAGGATTATAACTTTCCGTAAACATGATACCAAAAGTTACCATGTTAGCATGTTTAGCACTAAGTTAGCATGATGCTAACATGAATTAGCATGAAGCTAGCATGATGCTAACATGAATTAGCATGAAGCTAGCATGAAGCTAACATAAAGTAGCATGAAGCTAGCCTGATGCTAACATGAATTAGCATGAAGCTAGCATGATGCTAACATGAATTAGCATGAAGCTAGCATGATGCTAACATGAATTAGCATGAAGCTAGCATGATGTTAACATGAATTAGCATGAAGCTAGCATGATGCTAACATGAATTAGCATGAAGCTAGCATGATGCTAACATGAATTAGCATGAAGCTAGCATGATGCTAACATGAATTAGCATGAAGCTAGCATGATGCTAACAAGAATTAGCATTAAGCTAGCATTGTGCTAACATGAATTAGCATGAAGCTAGCATGATGCTAACATGAATTAGCATGAAGCTAGCATGATGCTAACATGAATTAGCATGAAGCTAGCATGATGCTAACATGAATTAGCATGAAGCTAGCATGATGCTAACATGAATTAGCATTGTGCTAACATGAATTAACATGAAGCTAACATTGTGCTAACATGAATTAGCATGATGCTAACATGAATTAGCATGAAGCTAGCACGACGGTAACATGAATTAGCATGAAGCTAGCACGACGCTAACATGAATTAGCATGAAGCTAGCACGACGCTAACATGAATTAGCATGAAGCTAGCACGACGTTAACATGAATTAGCATGAAGCTAGCACGACGTTAACATGAATTAGCATGAAGCTAGCACGACGCTTACATGAATTAGCATGAAGCTAGCACGATGCTAACATGAATTATTATGAAACTAGCACGATGCTAACATGAATTAGCATGAAGCTAGCACGATGCTAACATGAATTAGCATGAAGCTAGCACGATGCTAACATGAATTAGCATGAAGCTAGCACGATGCTAACATGAATTAGCATGAAGCTAGCACGATGCTAGCATGATTAGCATGAAGCTAGCACGATGCTAGCATGATTAGCATGAAGCTAGCACGATGCTAGCATGATTAGCAGGAAGCTAGCACGATGTTAACATGAATTAGCATGAAGCTAGCACGATGCTAACATGAATTAGCATAAAGCTAGCACGATGATAACATGAATTAGCATGAAGCTAGCACGATGCTAACATGAATTAGCATGAAGCTAGCACGATGCTAACATGAATTAGCATGAAGCTAGCACGATGCTAACATGAATTAGCATGAAGCTAGCACGATGCTAACATGAATTAGCATGAAGCTAGCACGGTGCTAACATGAATTAGCATGAAGCTAGCATGAAGCTAACATGAATTAGCATGAAGCTAGCATGAAGCTAACATGAATTAGCATGAAGCTAGCATGATGCTAACATGAATTAACATGAAGTTAGCATGATGCTAACATGAATTAGTATGAAGCTAGCATGATGAGCATGAAGTTAGCAAGATTTATTATGAAATTAGCATAAAGCTAGCACGAAACTAGCATGAAGCTAGTATGACTTACCATGGAGCTAGCATAAGGCTAACATGACCAAAAGACCCAACCCCCATGTCTCTATCATGTTCGGATCCAGAGATATAAGGCTTTGTTTATTATGTTGCTAGGGTGCTCATATTTGGTTGCTAGGGGCGTGGCTTAATACCTCAATAAGAATCCTCCGAGACTGATTGGATGCCTGAGTAAAATGAGCCCAACCCCATGTCTCTGTGACACTGTGCTGCAAAGATATCCATCTGGGCATTTTATAATGGCAGTCTATGGGATATGTTGCTAGGGTGCCCAAAAATGGTTGCTAGGGGCGTGGCTTAATAGCTCTGGGATGATCCTGAGAGACTGATTGGATGCCTGAGTAAAATGAGTCTACCCCCATGTCTCTATGACACTGTAAAGCGAAGATATTCCATCTGGGACGCTTTTATTCCCTTATATGGGCATGTTTCCTGCCCCGTTATAAGTCAATGGGGAATTTTGGGGGCCTCTTACACCCAAGGGGTACAGCTTACACCCCAATGTGATGTATGTTCTTACAGAGCCTGCCAGTCTCTTCAAATGTGGTAACCCAGAAGTTTCTACAAAATTCTCGCTCGCAGCTAGAACCCATCAAAGTTTGTCCAATGTTAAGTCAATGGGACTTTCGGAATTTTAATGTCCCGTTTTAGGAATTCTGTAAGTCGGATCCCTTCAAAAAGATATAGCACACTTCTTCAGACCAGTTAGAATGTCCGTGGAAAATTTGGTGAATGTAGCTTGAAAGCTGTCGGACGAGTTAGCCGCAGAAATTTCGCTCAGAAGAAGAATAATAATAATAATAATAACTAGATAGAAAAGTTTGAAGACAAACTTTATGTTGGCTTGACAAAGCCTAGCCTGAACGTTTAAAACAGATTGAGAGAAATTTAAAACAAGTTTAGTTTAGGATTATAACTTTCCGTAAACATGATACCAAAAGTTACCATGTTAGCATGTTTAGCACTAAGTTAGCATGATGCTAACATGAATTAGCATGAAGCTAGCATGATGCTAACATGAATTAGCATGAAGCTAGCATG
This sequence comes from Paramisgurnus dabryanus, assembly GCF_030506205.2. NCBI lineage: Eukaryota > Metazoa > Chordata > Actinopteri > Cypriniformes > Cobitidae > Paramisgurnus > Paramisgurnus dabryanus. The sequence goes on along the minus strand of NC_133359.1, from coordinate 15,984,392 downwards.
AAACTAACATAAAGTAGCATGAAGCTAGCCTGATGCTAACAAGAATTAGCATGAAGCTAGCATGATGCTAACATGAATTAGCATGAAGCTAGCATGATGCTAACATGAATTAGCATGAAGCTAGCATGATGCTAACATGAATTAGCATGAAGCTAGCATGATGCTAACATGAATTAGCATGAAGCTAGCATGATGCTAACAAGAATTAGCATTAAGCTAGCATTGTGCTAACATGAATTAGCATGAAGCTAGCATGATGCTAACATGAATTAGCATGAAGCTAGCATGATGCTAACATGAATTAGCATGAAGCTAGCATGATGCTAACATGAATTAACATGAAGCTAGCATGATGTTAACATGAATTAGCATGAAGCTAGCATGATGCTAACATGAATTAGCATGAAGCTAGCATGATGCTAACATGAATTAGCATTGTGCTAACATGAATTAACATGAAGCTAGCATGATGCTAACATGAATTAGCATGATGCTAACATGAATTAGCATGAAGCTAGCATGATGCTAACATGAATTAGCATGAAGCTAGCATGATGCTAACATGAATTAGCATGAAGCTAGCATGATGCTAACATGAATTAGCATGAAGCTAGCATGACGCTAATATGAATTAGCATGAAGCTAGCACGACGCTAACATGAATTAGCATGAAGCTAGCACGACGTTAACATGAATTAATATGAAGCTAGCACGACGCTAACATGAATTAGCATGAAGCTAGCACGATGCTAACATGAATTAGCATGAAGCTAGCACAACGTTAACATGAATTAGCATGAAGCTAGCACGATGCTAACATGAATTAGCATGAAGCTAGCACGATGCTAACATGAATTAGCATGAAGCTAGCATGAAGCTAACATGAATTAGCATTAAGCTAGCATGAAGCTAACATGAATTAGCATGAAGCTAGCATGATGCTAACATTAATTAGCATGAAGCTAACATGATGCTAACATTAATTAGCATGAAGCTAGCATGATGTTAACATTAATTAGCATGAAGCTAGCATGATGCTAACATGATTTACCATGAAGTTAGCAAGATTTATTATGAAATTAGCATAAAGCTAGCATGAAACTAGCATGAAGCTAGTATGACTTAGCATGAAGCTAGCATGAAGCTAACATGACCAAACGACCCAACCCCCATGTCTCTATGATGTTCGGATCCAGAGATATAAGGCTTTGTTTATTATGTTGCTAGGGTGCTCATATTTGGTTGCTAGGGGCGTGGCTTAATAGCTCAATAAGAATCCTAAGAGACTGATTGGATGCCTGAGTAAAATAAGCCCACCCCCATGTCTCTATGACAGTGTGATGCAAAGATATCCATCTGGGCATTTTATAATGGCAGTCTATGGGATATGTTGCTAGGGTGCCCAAAAATGGTTGCTAGGGGCGTGGCTAATTAGCTTTGGGATGATCCTGAGAGTCTGATTGGATGCCCGAGTAAAATGAGCCTACCCCCATGTCTCTATGACACTGTAAAGCGAAGATATTCCATCTGGAATGTTTTTATTCCCTTATATGGGCATGTTTCCTGTCCCGTTATAAGTCAATGGGGAATTTTGGGTGCCTCTTGCGCCCCAAGGGTGAAACTTACACCCCAATGTAATGTATGTTCTTAAAGAGCCTGCCAGCCTCTTCAAATGTGGTAACCCACAAGTTTCTACAAAATTCTCGCTCGCAGCTAGAAGCCGTCAAAGTTTGTCCAATGTTAAGTCAATGGGACTTTCGGAATTTTAATGTCCCGTTTTAGGAATTCTGTAAGTCGGATCCCTTCAAAAAGATATAGCACACTTCTTCAGACCAGTCAGAAAGTCCGTGGAAAATTTGGTGAATGTAGCTTGAAAGCTGTCAGACGAGTTAGCTGCGGAAATTTTAGTCTCAGAAGAAGAAAAAGAATAATAATAACTAGATAGAAAAGTTTGTTGACAAACTTTATGTTGGCTTGACAAAGCGTAGCCTGAACGTTTAAAACAGTTTGATAGAAGTTTAGTTTAGTAGGCTATCTGGCTGTTAGTATGTTTAAGTATGAAGCTAGGCTGATTTAGCATGATGCTAACATGATTAGCATGAAGCTAGAATGATGCTAGCATGATTAGCATGAAGCTAGCATGATTCTAGCATGAGTAACATGAAGCTAGCATGATGTTAGCAGGATTAGCATGAAGCTAGCATGATGTTAGCATGATTAGCATGAAGCTAGCATGATGCTAGCATGATTAGCATGAAGTTAACATGAAGCTAGCATGATGCTAACATGAATTAGCATGACGTTAGCATGATGCTAATATGAATTATCATGAAGCTAGCATGATGCTAACATGAATTAGCATTAAGCTAGCATGATGCTAAAATGAATTAGCATGAAGCTAGCATGATGCTAACATGAATTAGCATGAAGCTAGCATGATGCTAACATGAATTAGCATGAAGCTAGCATGATGCTAACATGAATTAGCATGAAGCTAGCATGATGCTAACATGAATTAGCATGAAGCTAGCATGATGCTAACATGAATTAGCATGAAGCTAGCATGATGCTAACATGAATTAGCATGATGGTAACATGAATTAGCATGAAGATAGCATGATGGTAACATGAATTAGCATGAAGCTAGCATGATGTTAACATGAATAAGCATGAAGCTAGCATGATGCTAACATGAATTAGCATGAAGCTAGCATGATGTTAACATGAATAAGCATGAAGCTAGCATGATGCTAACATGAATTAGCATGAAGCTAGCATGATGCTAATATGAATTAGCATGAAGCTAGCATGATGCTAACATGAATTAGCATGAAGCTAGCATGATGCTAACATGAATTAGCATGTAGCTAGCATGATGCTAACATGAATTAGCATGAAGCTAGCATGATGCTAGCATGATTAGCATGAAGCTAGCATGATGCTAGCATGATTAGCATGAAGCTAGCACGATGCTAGCATGATTAGCATGAAGCTAACATGAATTAGCATGAAGCTAGCACGACGCTAACATGAATTAGCATGAAGCTAGCACGACGCTAACATGAATTAGCATGAAGCTAGCACGACGCTAACATGAATTAGCATGAAGCTAGCACGACGCTAACATGAATTAGCATGAAGCTAGCACGACGCTAACATAAATTAGCATGAAGCTAGCACGACGCTAACATGAATTAGCATGAAGCTAGCACGACGCTAACATGAATTAGCATGAAGCTAGCACGACGTTAACATGAATTAGCATGAAGCTAGCACGACGCTAACATGAATTAGCATGAAGCTAGCACGACGCTAACATGAATTAGCATGAAGCTAGCACGATGCCAACATGAATTAGCATGAAGCTAGCACGACGCTAACATGAATTAGCATGAAGCTAGCACGATGCTAACATGAATTAGCATGAAGCTACCACGATGCTAACATGAAATAACATGAAGCTAGCACGATGCTAACATGAATTAGCATGAAGCTAGTCCGATGCTAACATGAATTAGCATGAAGCTAGCACGATGCTAACATGAATTAGCATGAAGCTAGCACGATGCTAACATGAATTAGCATGAAGCTAGCACGATGCTAACATGAATTAGCATGAAGCTAGCACGATGCTAACATGAATTAGCATGAAGCTAGCACGATGCTAACATGAATTAGCATGAAGCTAGCACGATGGTAACATGAATTAGCATGAAGCTAGCATGATTTATTATGAAATTAGCATAAAGCTAGCACTAAACTAGCATGAAGCTAGTATGACTTAGCATGGAGCTAGCATAAGGCTAACATGACCAAAAGACCCAACCCCCATGTCTCTATGATTTTCGGATCCAGAGATATAAGGCTTTGTTTATTATGTTGCTAGGGTGCTCATATTTGGTTGCTAGGGGCGTGGCTTAATACCTCAATAAGAATCCTCCGAGACTGATTGGATGCCTGAGTAAAATGAGCCCACCCACATGTCTCTGTGACACTGTAAAGCGAAGATATTCCATCTGGGACGCTTTTATTCCCTTATATGGGCATGTTTCCTGCCCCGTTATAAGTCAATGGGGAATTTTGAGGTCCTCTTACACCCAAGGGGTACAGCTTACACCCCAATGTGAGGTATGTTCTCACAGTGCCTGCCAGCCTCTTGAAAAGTGGTAACCCACAAGTTTCTACAAATTTCTCGCTTGCAGCTATGACCCGTCAAAGTTTGTCGCAATGTTAAGTAAATGGGACTTTTCCGAAGTTTAATGTCCCGTTTTAGGAATTCTGTAAGTCGGATCCCGTCAAAAAGATATAGCACACTTCTTTAGACCAGTCAGAATGTCCGTGGAAAATTTTGTGGATGTAGCTTGAAAGCTGTCGGACGAGTTAGCCGCAGAAATTTTAGTCTCAGAAGAAGAAGAAGAAGAATAATAATAATAAGTTTAAATACAATATCAGTATGTTGGCTTTGTCAAGCCAACATAATAATAATAAGTTTAAATACAATATCAGTATGTTGGCTTTGTCAAGCCAACATAATAATAATAATAATAATAAGTTTAAATACAATATCAGTATGTTGGCTTTGTCAAGCCAACATAATAATAATAAGTTTAAATACAATATCAGTATGTTGGCTTTGTCAAGCCAACATAATAATAATAATAATAATAAGTTTAAATACAATATCAGTATGTTGGCTTTGTCAAGCCAACATAAGTTTAAATACAATATCAGTATGTTGGCTTTGTCAAGCCAACATAATAATAATAATAATAATAATAATAATAAGTTTAAGTGCAACAACAGTATGTTGGCTTTCTCAAGCCAACATAATTAACAAGGTCGTAGTCATGTACATTTACTAAAAACAAGTGTACCACAAAAATCCATCTTGTTTTGTTGTGTTACTTTTGACCCACCTGTGTGTTACTCTTGTCCCTGCAGGTGGGGTCGAAAGTAACAAATCATTACTTATGTTTATAGTGAAAAGTCGTTTTACATTTGTTCAAAATTACACCTGGTATTGATAGACCACACTTGTGAGTTATTGACCACACCAAAAATATATCTCTGTCTATAACATTATCTTTTAAAATTAAATTTTTCTTAAAAATTGTACTTTCACCCCTACTCTCCCCAATACCCATTCACCCTAAGAGTTTATATGAGTACCTCAGATTTACATTTTGGTACCAAAGGTACAAATTGGTACCAAATGTATACATATTTGTACCTATATGTAAATGGTACATATTAGGACCTTTTAAAGGGTACTGCCCCAGTGACCGCCTGGGACAATTATTTCTGAAAGTGTAAAATTGTTTTGAACCTCAATAAGGTCGTAAAATTAAATGGGAATTTGGCCACTGTTAGGCCTTTAAGCCTTAAAACCATAAACAAAATCTTTTAAAAAAATTGTCATGCAAAGTGACACTTTAGGGGTTAAAAACATTTTGTTAAACCATGCTGTAAACCAGGGAAATGTTTAATTTCGTAACCCACTTAAACAGGGATTATACATCTTGTGACCCCCCCCCCCCCCCCAACATTTTTAAATGGAAATATGAGGAAACTCTTTTTTTTAAGTATTTTTTTATTTCTTTGTCATTTTATTTAGTTGGACAAAACATTTTTTGTGCCATTCACCACTGTCCCAACCCACAGTTTGAAAATCTCTGCTCTAAAACAATAATATTTTTCTTAAATGCACTGTAAGTGGCTTTGGATAAAAATGCCTGCTTAATGAAAAGTTAATTTCCTTTGGCTCAATGATTAGAAAGTCTGTTTTTACTTGATGACACATGTTAACAAAAAACTCAATATTCATTTTAAAGGGACACACCGCTTAAAAAAAATATGCTCATTTTCCAGCTCCCCTAGAGTTAAACTTTTGATTTTTAAAGTTTTGTAATCCATTCAGCTGATCTTCGGGTCTGGCGCTATAGCACTTTTAGCATAGCTTAGCATAATCCATTGAATCTGATTAGACCATTAGACCGCTAAAAAATAACCAAAGACTTTTGATATTTTTACTATTTAAAACTTGACTCTTCTGTAGTTAAATTGTGTACTAAGACCTAGGGAAAATTAAAAGTTGGCCTGAAAATAGTCCCCATTTTCGGGCACTGCGTAATATAATTTTGCCTGCTGCAGCCATGTTACGGCAGCAAAGTCCTTGATTATTACGCCAAAATGAGAGTATAGTTCGTAGTCATATCTGACTAGAAAATCACAACTTTTAATTTTCCGTCGGTCTTAGTACACAATGTAACTACAGAAGAGTCAAGTTTTAAATAGAAAAAATATCAAAACTCTTTGGTTATTTTTTAACGTGATGCTAATGGTCTAATCAGATTCAATGGATTATGCTGAGTTATGCTAAAAGTGGTAGCGCCAGACCCGGAAATCAGACGAATACATTTCAAAACGGTAAAAATCAAATGTTTAACTCTAGGGGAGCTGGAAAATGAGCATATTTTTTTTAAAAGTGGAGTGTCCCTTTAATTTTACTAAGATTTAAATTATTTGGGTTACTACATAAACATCTCACACCACCTCGATTTATCTTATGTGTAATTTTCTTTGTGCTAACAAGTAAAAGCGCACAGTTACAAAAACCACATAGACAAGATGATGAGAAACAAGGCAGTGAGATTTAGTGATAATAATGTACATTTTGAGACAATCTTTCAATATAGTCTGAAAGACACATTTGTTACTGGTTTTAAAACTTAAAGATACACTTATTCTTTCATGCACAACATACACACAGTACTGAGATTTCCTATACACTGTATAAAAAATCTTTTTGTACTTAAACTTTTAATCAACTTGGATTTTCAAGTCATATTTTAACTACTGATGAGTTGCTGTAACTTATCAAATAAAGTTGACATAACTAAAGCAAATTCAACTTGATTTATTAGGTTACAGCATCTCATCACTTGTCAAGACATTTTTAATTGCAGTGTACGTAACATCATACAATTTCCATTCTCCTTCTCACAGCTTCACACACACATTATTATAATACAGACTAACATTTCTTGAATCCAGTGACACGCATACAAAATCTCATTCCTGACTCTCAAAAAACACCTTGGCCATGGCATGGGCGACCTTTTGTACTTTCTTGTCTTTGGCGTCAGGACCCATGTTGGCCCGGGCCAGGCCCTGCCAGTACTTCTCAGTCCGGGTCTGATAATCGGCCAGAGTTTCTTCAGGCTCTGTTGGCGGGTGCTCTGGATCTGATGGATACGTAAAAAACTGTCATTTGTATTTACAGTCATGTACTTGGTAGACACTTTAATCCAAACAGTACATTTTTATAGTATATTAAAAAAAATCAACAGCAGACGACTCTGGGCCGGTTCCGCAATGGATCTGGGCCAAAGTCAGCAAGTCTGGAACAGATCCGGTGCGGATCTGGTCCGGAGTCGTCTGCTGTCAAACTTTTTTTAAATGAAGTGTTCCCTGGGTTTGAACCCATGATAATATTTTGCACTGTTTACGCAGGGCTCTACCAATGAGCTTTACCAATAACCAAAAAAAAGCAAGGTATTTGACAGTTTTGGTTTCGCCACTATTAAATGTGGGTACCTAAGCACAACCATCTAAAACTGCCTCTTTAGACAAACTTTGAATAGATTTAACACTAAACTGAAAAGTAAGAGCTTGGGGTGGTCGATACAAAATGGGAAATCAAAGCATCTTTGTTTAGTGTTCTCCCCGACCGCGAGGAAGCCAATACCTAACAAACGCTGATGTTATTACAACTGACAGGCGAAACAGGAATCCGACAATAATGAATTTAAGCAAGGAGGACCCCAAAGCGAAACGCACAGCTCTGGATGTCAAAGAGGATCAGAGAATCTTGACCTGGATCCTGGAGGCTAAACCTTGTCATCTGTCAAGATCCAGATCATAGCTTTGATCATAAACTGTCAGAGCGGTACAGGTGTGAGGATTAGTGAAATATGAGACTTACCCGACAGGTGGATTTCCTTTTATTATTTATTTTTATTATTACACAGCGCTCCAAAAAGCTTGATTCTGATTGGCCAGTCGCAACATTTCAAGGTATGTAGTTATTTCGACTAAAACTTATAACACATGGTAACCCGGATGATGCAAATCATTTGACAGGTACAGTTTAATATTACACCAAATTTTATATAAATATGTCTTTAAAGGCGGGGTGCATGATCTCTATAAGCCAATGTTGACATTTGAAATCACTTAAACAAACACGCCCCTACCCTAATAGAATTTGGACCTTCTTTTGATAGACTCGCCCCACACATACGCAACCCAGGAAACAATGTCGGATGGTAGCCCCGCCCCTAACTGCTGATTGGCTACAAGTGTGTTTTGGTACTCAGCCTGCCTCTCATGATTTTTTTTTTCAAAAATCATGCACCCCGCCTTTAATAACATATATGACATCATAATATATATATATATTTAAAAATGATTTAATCGTGACATTTGAACGTCTTGTCTCATCTTAAAACCAAAAGTAAACGTGTTTTCCTTGTGGAAGGTCTGCATTCGTTAAAAATTAGCAATTAAAATATTTAAAAATTATATTTTATGTTCCTAACCTTACTTATGAGGTAAATAGCCATGTCATAAGCGGGAAAATGTATAAGGAGCTGGTTGTTTTCACAGAAATAAGCCTCTTAAGTGTGATACAAGACTGCCAGGGCTTATTTCTGCCTTCCTTATATAAAATGAGAAGAAGGACATTACTGAAAGATTACCTTCTTCATCATTGCTTTCCTCCTCTGACTCCTCATCTTCCTCGTCTTCATCCTCTCCGCCCTTTGCCTCCTCTTCCTCATCTCCATCTTCTGATTCAGATTCTTCAAGCCACTCCTGTGTCTCTATAATTAAAGTTCATTGATCGTTTATGTCGATATAAAAACACGCTGTATAGTTTGGTAAGTTAGTTATGTTTGATTGATTTCCTTTCGCTTTGCACGGTAAACAGACAAATTGCTTGTAACCACACACCGATGAAATGAATCCCGGTTAGGATACGACACAAAAATTGTATTGATACATTTAACTTTGTTGTCATATAATATTAACATACTATACTTACTGGGATCCATTTCCACTAAAACCTCCCACCGGTCCATTTTATGCAGGTCCAGGCTGTAGAGATCGCTGAGGGTGAACTGTCGATCTCCCACCTCGAACATTCCTCCATACAAATACAACTTGCTGTGCTTCACCGTTGCCATGGCGTTGGAGCGAGGACAGGGCTCCACCATGGGAGCCATTGCAACCGCCTCCTCTTCTTCCTCCTCCTCGTCTTCCTCCTCGCTTTCCTCCACAGTTTGTGTGTCTGTAATCACTTCTTTAATGGTCATCACCGTTCCATCTTCTGCTACGATCTCTTTAATAATCTCTCTGGGACCCTGCGCTGCCTCTTTCTCTTCTTCTTCCGTCTCATCGGCCTGCGCTTCCTTCTTTCCTCGACGCCTCTTCTTTTTTTCTGACTTGCCGCCCTGCCGGGCAACAAAAGCAAATTAAAGAGCTTGTTAGTTTTGATAACAGATGAAATTTGCTCGCCTAATCGGATATTGTTTGGCACCACATTCACAACAAAGTAATTGGCTAAGTCAAACGAAGAGCAAACACTAAGCAATGGCAATAACAAAAAATAAAATTAAGGGATCAAAACTTTTATTGGAAATAAAGAAGTGCTTATGAAATGAATAGCAAAACCACACGCCAACCTTAAGCTGAGCAGGAAACCAGCGGTTTTTGTTGATGTCATAAAGGTAAAGATCATTAAAGAAATCTCCTTCCAGAGACTCTTCTTCCTCCTCATCGCAGACTCCACCGAAGAGGAGGGCGCGGCCTCCAGGTCCCACCGCCAAAGAGAAACCAGATCGGGGTGGAGGCTTTACTCCTGACGGGTTCAATCGAGTCCAGGTCCACTTCTCTGTAATACACAACCAAACGGTTAAGAATATATAGTGACTTATAGTGCATTCCCAGTGTTCCCTGGGAATCTAACCCATGACCTTCTGCGCTGCTAACGTAATGATCTACAAGAACAATATAAATCTATTATAAATGTATATGTATACTATAATTATCAATAAATGAATAAAAATAAAAAATAAATTGCAAATCCCAGTTTGGGGGAATAAGGCCAGTGTTAGAGTAATGATGAAAGGCGCTGGTTTTAATGATGGCACCTTGCTCTTCTCTGCCCTCCCTCCTCAGCATGAACATGTCAGAATGGATCGTTCCTTTATCCACATCCTTCTTCGCTCTCTGCAAGAGAAAAGCGACCATTACCACCTACGTCTATTTACTCTCGTGGGTTTACTCAAGGATAGACTCCTGGCACAATAGCTCGCTTTCTCCTGAAGACAGATGCATTTACCATTAACATGCTCACACATGATAACACTAAATGAAACACTGCTTATAAAGTTTATTAAAAGACAGGCGAGATGAAGTACATGAATACATACTTAATATTATTGCATATCTTGTTAGGTATTTAATACAAAATCTAAATCTTGTCTATATCTGTAGCTTGATTAAAGATTTAAATTAGTGGAATTATATGACAGTGACATAAATAATCACAGTTAAAAAGGGGCACGTACAGATTTGGAGTATCCACCGTAGATGATGACCCCGTTGCCGTCAGGTGTTGGGGTCATTTGACAGGCTGAACGGGGACAGGGAGCGGTTCCTGACGGCTGGAGGCGACTCCAAGTAAATGTGTCCAGATTGAAAGAGTGGACATCGTTATAATAGATATAATCCCTGCAGAACAGAAAACATAGAAATTTATTTATTAATGTATATAAGTTAAATATGTCTTTTAATAACAAATTTGACATTATATTTTCAAATGATTAAACCAAATAGTGTGTTTGTGATATTTAAACGTCTTATCTTGAAGGAAAACACCACCGTTATTCAATTATTTTACTATGTTCTTACCTCAACTTAGATAAATTAATACATACCTATCTTTTATCAATACGTACGTTAATCTTTGTACAGCACATTGTGAATGTGTTAGCATTTAGCCTAGCCCCATTTATTCATTAGGTTCCAAACAGGGATGAATTTAGAAGCCACCAAACACTTCCATGTTTTCCCTATTTAAAGACTGTTACATGAGTAGTTACATGAGTAAGTATGGTGGCACAAAATAAAACGTGGCGATTTTTTAAGCAGATAAAAATGATAACTATATTTTATGGTGGAGGAGCACTTAAGTTTGCAGCACTTCGACTTCAGCGCGCAGTAACATCATAAGTGTTGGCAACTAAGTGTTTATACTCACTATACATACTAAGTGTATTTACTCGTGTAACTACTCATGTAACAGTCTTTAAATAGGGAAAACATGGAAGTGTTTGGTGGCTTCTAAATTCATCCCTGTTTGGATCCTAAGGAATGAATGGGCTAACATGCTAACACATTCACGACGCACTGTACAAAGATTAAGTGTACACATTAAAAACAGGTATGTATTAATACGTCGTAAGTTGAGGTGAGAAAATAGTAAAACATTGAAAAATGGTGGTGTTTTCCTTTAAAACTGAAAGTAAACGGGTTTTCCTCGCAGAAGGTCTGCTTTCGTTAAAAAATAGCAAATAATATATTTTAAATCAATATTTAATGTTCCTTACCTTACTTATGACGTAAATATGTGTAATAAGCAGGATAATGTATAGACAGATGGTTGTTATCGTGAAATAAGCCCCCTTCAGTGCGATGTGTAAGACCCTCCGCATCACGTCGGTCCTGATCACACTGTCAGGGCTTATTACAGGCGGCTGTCTATATATCATCCTTTACATAACAATATTTTTTCTGTACCTTGTGCTTTCGTGAAAGCCCCCGAAAACAAGCAGTTGTCTTTTGGTCAAAACCATACGATGTCCACTCCTGCCAGATGGAGCACCAGGAGCTCTACAAGAAAACAAAGGGCAAATTTTAAAGCACACTTACAGCAAGTCAAAAGTCAATCCTGTTAACTTCTATATCTATTGCGGGGGGCCAGGACCACCATTGGCAAAAAAAAAGATCTCTTTTGGATGCACCGCACCAATCCATAACCCTAAACTTTGCACTGTTTAACTTTGTTTAACATTGCTAACAATATTTCTTTTAAACTTATTCTATGCTGTGTCCAACTTATAAATATAGGTTGTGTTTTATGCCTTTAGTTTACTCTTGTTGAGGTCAAAATATTGAAGTCGCTTTGATTTAGCATCTGCTAAATGATTATGAATGAGTTAATCATGACATGTAAGAAAAAAATAATAGTATATATGATATTTCTTTGTCTCTTAGCACATTTAAAGATCTCTTTAGATTTGATATTCCCTTTTGTTTGTAATACATCTCTTAGCATTGGTCGGTCCGCAGTGAATTCTGACAAACAAAACAACTTACTTGATTTGCTCCCATGTGCGTGTTCCCAGATGAAGCACCCACAGATCTTTATAGTGATAAAACTGCTCGCCATCAGGAGACGCAAACTCCCCTCCAAACACCCACATCTGCCCCCCACCCTGGGGAACTACTACTGCCTGCAGGGATATGACAGAAAGAGGTTAGACAATGATTGCTCTAATGTTAAGCCAGTCTGCCCCCTGGTGGTGATTTCTAAATTTAAATTTTTACACTCAGGTTAAAATACATTTTTGCATAATTATAAGGCACATCATATTTTATAATTCAATCAAAAAAATACAATAAGTAAAGATTTAGCTTTTTTAAAGAGCTGAAATACCTGGTGAGCACAGCGTCTCGGGGGAGGGTTCGGGATGTCAACCTTAACCCAAGTGTTCTTCTTGATGTTGTAGAAGAAAAGGTCATTATACAGAAATGTCTAGAAGAAAACAGATATTTAATACATTATAATCTCTGTGTTTTTTTCTTTTCTGGGGGAGAGAGAGAGAGAGAGTTACCTTTTTCCCATTAAAGAATTCCCCTCCCAATAAAATCAACTCGTCTTTTTCGGGATGTGCGCACAGCGAAGCGTGCAGCCTGCGCGAGAAAGAGCTGTCAATCAAACGTAACTGTCAGGTGATTGACAGCTGTACACATGACGTACCTGCTGGACGGAGAATCGCATGCTGTTTCCACTACTTGCGTCTTCTTGGCATCCAGGGACTGAAATTCCGCGATTAACGCCTCTAAATCCTCCTGTTTCCATGTAATACAGTAAATCGGTTTTACATTACAATGCATGTGAGTGACTTTAAGCGTTTGTGTTGGTATATTAAAGTGCATTTAGCATATAAACTCCCTCACCTCTTCTCTTTTCGATCGTTTCGAGACCTTCTTTTCCATTTTTGCGGCTGTTTTCTCCGCTCCTTTAACTTTCTTTTCTTTCTTGGCCTTTTTACCCATCTTGATCGATTTCTAACAGCACTGATTTTGACTTGGGCAAGAATTACAACCACATGGTGATTTAAATGAACTACAAGTCTGACCATAAACTTCCGCCAACAGTACCACGCCTCTCGGATGGTGTTTAACACTGTTGCGCTGTAGCGCCGCTTGCTGGTCTGGATAAAATGATAATGTATTGGAATGAGCTTTTAAAGAATAGATTCATAGTATAATTTGGCTTTGTATAGCAAATAAAATGCATGTGGTGAATGTATCTCTTAAAATATCAATTTACTGCAAGATATCTTTGTAACTAAAATTACAAAATTTCTGTCATTTGTCCAATAATAAAACGTGACAGCAGAGGGCAATATGCGCATTTCTGTCACATATACACTACGCATCTGTTAAGTACACAGCAGAATTAGCTGCTTTTTGTGAATAATTCACATTTATACGATTACAATTCTTCATATATATCAAACAAAATATATATTATACATATATAACAGTTGTATTTAATATTTAATTCGTATATTTTATAGTATATAAAATAATATAAGAAGAAAAATAAAATAATTAATTACATTTATTAAAGCAATCATAATAAATACATAAAAAATAATGCACAAAAATGTATAAATAAACAAAATTGCACAATAATAGCTTAACTATAATAATAAATAAAATATAGTATAGTAATAAACTTTTTAGTAATTTACTAAAAAAATGTAGTAAAAATCCTTCTTGTTTTGAGTTCTGTGACCAATGAAAGGTCATATAAATGTCATGTATGCAGCAGTCTCAACATTCCCCTGAACCATGGGGAATGTGTTAACAAAGTGAACTTTACATTTGGTTATCATGGAAACACTCACATGGGCCTTAACACACGTGAACCTTGGACACCATCCTAGTGAATAGTTCTGAATGGTTCAAAGCTTAATATGCTTTATAATGTGCTGACATCATTCTTAGTCTCAGAGTAACCAGATCACAGGTTCAAGTGTGTGACCAAAGGAAATGAAAGCAATCTGATACTGTGAGAAATATCCTCTTACAATATAAAGGCCGTATCTTTATCGGGTGGGCATCTTTTTTGATATGTCAGTACAGACTCATGTGTGACTTGGTGTGCAAGCATCATGCAATATGCACAATTCAGGATAGTTTAGCATTGGTAAACACCAATGTTTTTTATCTTTAAAGAACAAATAAGTATTTGACAAACACATAACTGTTTACAGCATTAGCCCAGTCACCTGACCACCATAGTGAAGGTGGGATTGTGCCCTTCGGTGAGAGATTTTTCTCATTCTGTGTGCATTTGTGTGTGTTTGTGTGTATTTGCGTGTATGTGTGCCGTCCTCCCTGCCTCCAGACTTCTCACGTCTCACCCCTAACATTTTTGACCTCCGCCTCTTCAAATCCCAGATCCTGGTTTTTCTGAGTAGTCAATGGTGTTTTCATGAAGAATGGTGGAGCAGGAGGACACAGGGCACCTTGTGGTTTCAAGCGTGAAGATTTTTCTGATTTGTTTGCTGTGTATGAGTTCCAAGCAAGCAGCATCAATATAGACAGACATGAATACAGTTCATATTTTCCATTTAATATGATTTTCCCACTATTCAGTATAGGATTCAATAAGGTTTCTTAGAAAGGAAAATATGTCTGTTGTGAAGTCAACATCACTGTGATGCCTCCCGGAGAAATCATGTTATTTGCGCTTGTGTGAGTCCACATCGCCGGAGGAATCATGCCCGCCTGATATCAGTTGCAAAAAAGTGTATTAGAGTCGTGACCAAAGGTACATCTGTGACATAAAAGACTGTGATGAGATCAGAAATTGCCTGAGTTGGGAATATTGAACGTAGTGGCAACAAATGATTTTATCATTGAAACAGAGGGAAATTACGGATGATTACCTTGTTGCCAAGATACTAAAACCATTGAGCTTATTCTCCTGAGTAAACAGATAGGCCTACACAAACAATTTCAATATTGGATACATACACCTGCTACCTTTTAATTTAAAGCTATAGATTTACATTTATGACCAAGCAACAGAAACAAATGACGTATAATAAAAAATAAAATGTTCATTGTTTGGATCTGTTCTGATTTAATGAGGCATATGAAAACATATACACATTTTGGAAGATCAAAATCTAATTGCATGCATACATTTGTGTTCAGTTTAACTGATATGTACAACTAGATTTTATTGTATAACATCTTTTGTAAATAAAGTTATATACTTTTTTTGCGATTTATGTGTATTGTTTTATTCAATAGCAGGTCCTTGATGTTATCCTTGTTTCTCAAACATCCTCTTTGACTTTGCCTCAGGCAGGCTGACGTGGCTCTGACCCTGTTGTGTGCACAGTAACTCCAACAAAAAAAAATTCTCAAGCACTTTTTTCATTTTGTTTTTCACTTTAAAAATTATTATTTTTTTTCAACTTAAAAAAGTAAGTGTTTGTGCTGCTTTATAATTTTAAGTTATTTCAAGTTCAAGTGCATTTTAGAAATAAAGCGTTTTAAAGAAGGTAGAAATTCTGTATAGAGTAAAAAAATACAATTAATAACACATTAGTAAAATATAAAATAATACATGAAAGTTTAATTAAAAGCCAAGGAGAAACGTTTTAAACTCTTTTTAAATTCTTAAAATGTGAGGGCCATTCTAATGACAGGAGGTTATTTATGGGTGGGACCTGACACATCAAAGGCTCGATTTCCTCTTGTCTTTAATCGGGTTTGGGGTATCTGACGGAGGAATTTATCCTTAGATGGAAAGCTCATATTTGAAATATAAAGATGGAATTGGTTTTTTTTTTAAAAAGGGGGGCCAGATTAATGAAAGATTTACACTCACCTAAAGAATTATTAGGAACACCATACTAATACTGTGTTTGACCCCCTTGAACTACCTTAATTCTACATGGCATTGATTCAACAAGGCGCTGAAAGCTTTTTTTAGAAAAGTTGGCCCATATTGATAGGATAGCATCTTGCAGTTGATGGGAGATTTGTGGAATGCACATCCAGGAAGCTCCCGTTCCACCACATCCCAAAGATGCTCTATTGGGTTGAGATCTGGTGACTGTGGGGACCATTTTAGTACAGTGAACTCATCGTCATGTTCAAGAAACCAATTTGAAATGATTCGAGCTTTGTGACATGACGCATTATCCTGCTGGAAGTAGCCATCAGAGAATGGGTACATGGTAAGGGATGGTCAAAAACAATGCTCAGGTAGGCCGTGGCATTTAAACGATGCCCAATTAGGCGCCTAAAATGTGCCATAAAAACATCCCCCACACCATTACACCACCACCACCAGCCTGCACAGTGGTAACAAGGCATGATGGATCCATGTTCTCATTCTGTTTACGCCAAATTCTGACTGTACCATCTGAATAAGGCAAAATTTTATAGACATCTAACCAGGGGTAAACCGAAATTTCGGTCGGCCGAAATATTCGGCCGAAAATGGCATTATCGGTTTCGGGCTGAAATAAAAAGTCCAGCCGAAAATGTCAACCGAAAATGAATGTCAACCACGCCCCTCCCATCTGTGCGCTAGCGCTTGGGTTTCACTCACGGTGATCAGTCGTCACCCACCCCTCCCCTCCGTGCTCAAGCAGGTTTCACTCACGGTCGGGCTGTTTGCATGCGTCTTTAAAGATTAAGCATGTCTTGTTGTGTAAACTTTAGAGAGAGTCGCGCTACTGTTAACATACATTTGGCGAATAAAGCATTGAAACACAACATAACGTTTTTATGTTGACTACATGGCGACTGTTGCGCTGTTTGGGATTCACCCTCAGTCTCTGTGTGTGCGCGCGTTTAAGTGCCCTCAATAGTGCACATACGAGAGAGACGCATTTAAAAAAAAACAAGCAAACATAAAATCTCTCTGTTATTGAAAGGGCACATATAAACAAAATTATCTCCACAGTATTCTTTTTCTTAAAAACATTTGTTTATGTCTTAAGTGTATGTATAGATTACAGTCAGAAACCTTAAAGATTAACTTACTTAATGTTAATCAAACAACCCATGACAAAGAGACAAATAGCTCAAAAAATAATCATATATTTAATAAATAAAATTAATAAATGCAATTGTACTAATAATTGGCATAATAATTTCTTTCGGTGTTTCGGTTTTTCGGCCTTGGTTTCCTTTTTTCGGTTTCAGTCAAGAATATTCATTTTGGTGCATCCCTACATCTAACCATAGCCCAAAACTAAAATAAATAAATGAAACCAAACACCTGTAATCACTGTGGTCTTTGCTAACATGATGGAATATCATACATCTCTTAACATCAAGCTGCAGTTTTATTTCAGTCACTTTGGGGCATTTCTCAAAACTTTCTTAAAATGTGCAAAATAATACTGATGTTAATACAAACTGCACAACATCATGGATGTCCTGCAAAGCCTGTAACTTTTTCAAAATCCTTAGTTCATCTATCAAAAGAAAATTTTTACCTCAGTAAACATGTCAGTCCCATCAAAATGGCAAGTCCTTGTGGCATTGTTCATGAAAAAACAGTGAAAATGTTTAGTGTGTTTTCAATTTATCAATTGTCAGTGTTGGGGGTAATGCATTACAAGTAACGTGCATTATGTAATAATATTACTTTTCTGAAGTAACGAGTAAAGTAACGCATTACTTTTTAAATGTACACATTAATATTGGAGTTACTTTTAAAAAAAAAAGTAATGCAAGTTACTTTTCAGTTTAATTACTTTGGTTAAAAAAATAAATGTACTGAATTAAACTGAACGTAGTCACATAGAATTATGCACTCTATGTGTGCGCACCTGTGTGGAAAATTTTGAGTCAGAAACTTTTTGTCTTATTTTGTGATGAAATAAGTGATTAAAAAACACCTGCAAGGCCTGAAAGAGATCAAGCCTCAGCCAAGAAAAAATAACGCAAAAGTAACTAAAAAGTAACGGAAGCATTACTTTCCATAGAAAGTAACTAAGTAACTCAATTAGTTACTTTTTTGGGAGTAACTTAATATTGTAATGCATTACTTTTAAAAGTAACTTCCCCAACACTGCCAAGTGTACACAATTATTAAGTGTCAGTATTTTCTGTAGGACGAATTCCCATTTTCACATTTTTTTCTGTAAACACACATTGTGTTTTTGACAAAAGAAATCATATTTTACAGTACAAATAAAAAATATAAACATAGAAAGGTTTACGGTACACTGTAGGAAATTTTTTGTTTTCTGTAACTCAAAATTTCAAGATTCCCTTAACAGCAATTTATCAATTCAGTTAATATTTACATAATGGAAACAGTGCTTACAGTAACAGATTAGGACACAAAGGTTAACCATTTTGCATGCCATGACTTGTACGATGAACTAATCCCTAAATGTTTTGAGATGCAAGACTACCGGTATTCAACAGAAAACAGTAAAATGTATTTTGATGAAAATTACATAAGCAATTTAAAATGTAGCAAATGGCAGGCACATAATCATCTGCATGATTGTACCAAAGCATTTGCAATTTGTCCAAAACAATAAGAACATTTATTTCTGATCTGAGAAATGGGACTGAAAAAACCTGTAATTTGGCAAAAATTAATCCAACCAAATTTAAGTTTATAGACTAGAAGTGGATTATTCATAGCCGGACTATATCGGGTCTATAATTAATGTAACTAGACTATGAAGTGATTGCGATTGCTTGCTGGGAATGGTTAAGGCAATGTTTTCAGCTTCTTGATTTTATCAACAAAATTTTACATTGACTTGACTTCTGATCTTTAGTTTTTCAAGTTGCACATAAATGCCATTTTGGTTACCTGTAAAGTTACCAAGACACACATGGCACAGTAGTTGTAGAACCATCATGCCAATGGCACACACACCCAGAAGCCGTTTAACCTGTTATTGTTCTTCTAGTTTGACCAACATGACTATCTATCTATCTATCTGTCTGTCTGTCTGTCTTAATTGCTGAATGAAAACTTGGTCATGAATATTTAGTTTTGTCTATCTTGCTGTCAATGAAACAGCTCATTGACTGTATAACCAAATGTGAATGAATGGGTTAAATTCCTGTCACAACAACTTTTAGGAACTCAAGTAAGATTAATCTTTTCTTTGTAGATCACATGACACAAGCACTTTCCTCAGGCCACAGCAGCTGATCCCACGTCAGATCTGTTAAAGTAACCCTTTGGGGAAAAATGTCTTCCGGCACAGTTTTCCATGAGGCAGAAACGCACAGGCCAAGATCACAAGCTCATTTTTTGGGGATCACGAGCAAGAGGAATTCATAACAGAGAATTAACTTCAGCTTATGGGAAATCTCTTCCTGTAGGCATGGAGTCACAGGTCATGTTTAATCACCTCATGCATAACAAACTCCAGCGTTGCCAAACTAAACTCTTTAAAAATTAAGATTCATTCCCAAAGGACTTTTTTTATTTTAAGAACCATTCTCCACTAAAAAAGTTGATAAAATGTTACGTAAAGGTTCTTTATGGAACCATACATCACAAAATGGTTCTTCAAATGCATCATGTTGCACCTTTATTTTTGAGAGTACTGTATAAGACCCGCCATACAGGCTGAAATAATGGTTCAAATATATTTGTGTTAATCCAGCATTTTTTATCTTCCAGTGTTATCTGCAATATGGAAAGGTTGTATTCCCATTTACCCAAGCAATTATTTTTCAATCTGTACAAATAAATATAGAGATAAACAAGTAGACACATTGATACTAATAGTAAGGTTGAATGTAGTCAAGTTTTAATTTTCTAAATATTCAATGCACAAACATTCACTTTAACATAAAGGGGCGGTTTCCCGGACAGGGATTAGACTAGTCCTAGACTTAAACACTTTTAAGAGCTCTCCAAACTGAAAATAACTTGCACTGACATATCTTAAAATACATCAGTGCCCTTTGTTTTACCTCAAAATGCACACAGGTAATGTTTTTAGTAAGGCATGTTTGTTAAAACAAGTTATATTTCCTAATTAAACTAAGGCCTAGTCCTGGATTAAGCTAATCCTGGTCCGGGAAACCGCCCCAAAATGTTTACTGTCTAAAAATAATATCAAAGATTTTTGCTGTAGACATATAGAAGAAACTATAAATTGCATTTCATAGATTTCATTCCTAAATGACAGAAAAGACAGGACAGATTGTTGAACAGTGTATGCACAGCTTACTGCAAATGAAGTTTACTGATCAGAGATCAGTGATTACACAAGAAACGTCTTATCTGTCATACCGAAGTGATTACCGTCTGAGTCTGCCCTCGGGTAATTACAGGGAATGTTGTGGTTAAAAGATTGATTATTAGTGTACGAGTCACAATCCAGTACTAGAATGCGCATGTGGAAAAATGGAATGTTGAAAAAAAAATGAATTCAAAAACATTCTGTGGGAAAAAAAACAAATGCTGTATATGTAGTTATACCACGGGACAGTTGAATGTTTCTGATTGGTTCAGAAAGGTTTGACAGGTATGCGTTATTTTTCGATAACCGCACACCTGACCTGTCAAATGTCTTAAAATAACCACCAGAGCAATGTCTGTGGTAACCGTGGTATAAGATGAATAATTTTCTCTGGTCCTTGAAATATAAAAAAAATAATAAAATAAAAATGCATTATTTTTAAATAATTAAATGGCCCGTCGTCAATTATTCATTACTTAACATATGGGCCTAGGAGTCATTAAACTAAATGAAAGCCACTTTAAGCCAAGCTGTCAGTTACTAACATATTTACAGACATTTTTTTTTAAATCGAAAAACATAAACACCAAAAAACATATAGATACAAAAAAAGAAAAAAATATCAGTAACATGCATTTTATAAATGCTCTAAAGAATTGTTAAATCAATGAATGTAACACTAGAAGTAATAAATAAATACATATAAGTAAATATTTCTACATATCTATTTAAATTAGATAAGATGAACTTGTTGGTTGGAGTGTTAGTCATACTGCTGTAGTTTACTAAATGATAGCATTATCATCTAAACACTCACTAAAATCAATAATGTATAACAACTCAAATCATGAGTCCCTTCACGCTTTTTCTGTAAAAGGATGATCTTATTTCTTCATCCCAAAGTCCCAGTTTTCTTCTTAAAAAAACTCCTCACCATCACCCAGAATACTTCTTACACTAACCATAACTCATAAACTTCCCAACCAATAAACATTTACCAGTGAATCTCATTCTCACGTGTGATTTTGGTCCAGTGTAGTATCTATAGCTAACCAACATTCAAACTGAAATCACTGCATCCTTTACAAGCGCAACCATATTAAAAAAACGAAACGCAATTGTGCACACGCACACATTTTACAGTAACATCCTTCAGATTTATCAGATTTACAAGCTGACCAGGCACTAAAATGTTAAACCTTGTACGGGAATACCTTAAAGTGCAAAAAATGAAATCCATTAACAGATGTAAGCAGCCGGTCATACAGTATGTAGTACAATGAGATTTGTTTTAAATCACGGCAGCACTACTATAATCATACAGTATATACAGTAATGCCCATCCGTTTTAGCTATTACAGTCGACTGATATGTAAAGTTACACATATATTTACTTAAAAAAATGTGTAAACCAGTCGACTGATTGTGTTTGGTGAAGTTTAAATACAGTGAAGTGAAATAAAAAGTATATTATCTCTTGACTTCTTATTGTAGGGTCCAGTGTTAATGTACATTTAATGTACATGTAAAATAATAAGTCATTCAAAATATACAGTTGTAATGTGTAATGTACTGTACGTTAAAGAGGTAAAACAAGGTAGTAACTGTTGAACTGTATTCTGATAAATGTATGAATACTGCATGTATATACCTTTCATAATAATAGTAATCATAAATAATCCGATTGGACGACAATGACAAAAAATAAAGATTTGTCGAAATTCTCAGTAACAGCGTACAAAATGTCATTGCTTTAACCTATCAAAAATAAATCTGTTGAAGTATAAAATCATATCAACAAGAATACAGTTTTACGCAAACTGACTGACAAGGCACAGCAATCCGATCGAATCTGCTGTAGAATAACGGAAAAATGTAGCGAAATTACTGAAAAAAAGAAAAATTTTGGTCAAGAGGGATCTCCGTTCCAGCTGCTAAAACAGAAAGTCGCAGGTGTTTCCAAAGCGGTGAGTTTCATCTCATTCTGAAACTAAAGTTTAAAGCACAATTCAGGAAGCTACCAACCCTTCAATACACAGCTGTGAAAGTGTGGCTCACAAGATGATCAAGTGCGTACAACTTGAGATACGACATAAGAAGACTAAAAATATACAAAATTAACTGAAAATAATACACGATGCATACAGTATGATACACTTGGGGTAGATTAAATCTACATTCAAATTGAAATGCTCCTGTAACTGTTTAGCTCCGGGGGCCTGGTTTGAGGTACTCAACGTAGATTTTGCCCATGTCAGCAGGTTAAGACTTTTTTTGTCTCACACAAGGAGAAATACAGCGAGACGGGTGTGAAGAGACTTGGAGTTTGGGCGGCGTGGGGAAATCTGCGTGGTCTTCAGGACTCCTGAGGTACAACCTCCATTACTTTCTGACACATGGCCGTGGCAGAGACTAAACAGACAGAAACAAAATAGAGAGTTATGTTACATATTTTTGATTCTTAAGGCCTTAAAATATATGTTTAAAATGTAGCTTGTAGTCAATAATTGCAATAACGTCTTTATCTTAATTATTGAAATGCACAAATGCAGACACTTACAGATTAACTGCAACAGCCACTTGGGTTTGGTCTTCCACCAAACGCCGAAGAAATACACTGGAACCCCGGTGGCGATGATGCCGAAACCGATGGCACACTCAGAAGGTGTTTTCCAGATGGACACCACGATGAGGAACATGCAGGCCAACACAAAAGTAATGGGAAGCAGAATATTCACCTAAATGCACAGAGATAGAAGTTAGTCAAATGACTTAATACAAAATTGCCAAAAATTAACAAAGTCAGTGAATAATGTCTGGCTAATACCAACGTCTGTCAAAAGTTGTAACTGTTAACATTAGTTAATGCACCATAAACTAACATGAACAATTGTATTGGCATTAACTAACATTAACACAGATTATTAAATGCTAATAAACTATATTGCTCATTGTAAGGTCATGTTAGCTAATGGATTTACTATGTTAAAGGAACACTCTTTTTTTTAAATATGCTAATTTTCCAGCTCCCCTAGAGTTAAACATTAGATTTTTACAGTTTTGGAATCCATTCAGCTGATCTCCGGGTCTGGCGCTACCACTTTTAGCATAGTTTAGCATAATCCATTGAATCAGATTAGACCATTAGCATTGCGCTCAAAAATAACCAAAGAGTTTTGATATTTTTCCTATTTAAAACTTAACTCTTTGCAACGTTTATTTTTTCGTCAGTCTTAGTACACGATGTAACTACAGAAGAGTCAAGTTTTAAATAGGAAAAATATCGAAACTCTTTGGTTATTTTTTAGCGTGATGCTAATGGTCTAATCAGATTCAATGGATTATGCTAAGCTATGCTAAAAGTGGTAGCGCCAGACCCGGAGATCGGCTGAATGGATTTCAAAACGGTAAAAATCAAATGTTTAACTCTAGGGGAACTGGAAAATTATCATATTTTCAAAAAAAAGTGGAGTGTCCCTTTAACAAATACATCCTTGTCGCAAAGTGCTACCTTTTATCCTTTATAGCAGTCAAGCACCAATGATCCGAGATCATTTAATTTTGATTCATTTACACTACCAATGATTTTCCGGAATCTGTGCGTGCATTTATACACATGCTGTAAAGACATGTGATGTATAAAGTAAGATGTTTGCTAATTATCTGTGATTTCTTTCTTGAGAAACCATGCGCATGCATTTTTGTTTATGAGGAGATCATAAAGAAGCATGTGATGCACTGTTCTATTAGGGAGTGTGTACACTAAAGCGTTTTAACGCAGCTGAAAATGCCAGGTGAACGATGACGACTTGCCAGGGTTTTTTCAGCTAATTGCTTTGGTTGGTTGTTGTGATATTTGTCCCGACCCTCCTCCACTGTGGTTGAACGGCCGTGTGAAAAGTGCTTGAGCTGAGCGTTTTACACAAAGTTGAAATTTTTTTCGCTGAGCGTGGAAAAAAATGTTAGCCGCTAGCGTTTTTGAAAAACAACTGAAACATATGCTGGCCGCCGGTGTAAACACTTCCGTACGCATGCCGCTTGTTGGTAAATGAGCTCAGCTTTATGAATGTTAATCTGCATTTTAAACCCCTGTGTCAAAAAGCTGAATTGTTGCGATTTTTATTTGATGTTTATAGACCGTTTCATCGGACGCACGTGCGGTGACGCGATTACATGTCTGGTCGGACCTTTACGGCCGGTTTCTGTTTGTTTAATGGTCTGACTAGTTGCTAAACTGAACTCTTGAACAAATACCTCGTCGAAAATAACAAATATTTTGGTTTCCTAGCTAATCTGTGTGTTGTTTATTTTGCTTGTTTAGGGCTGGGAAAAGATTAATCGCAATTAATCGCATACAACATAAAAGTTATTCTTTGCATAATTTATGTGTGTGTACTGTGTGTAATTATTGTGTATATTTAACCACACACACATACATATATTCATGTAAGATTTTTTTATTTATATATCAATTTTATTAATTTATATATAATATAGAATATATACAAATATAAATAAATATATATACACATGTAGATGTTTCTTAAATACATACATGAATGTGTGTGTATTTATATGTACATAATAATTACACACAGCACACACTCTATATTATGCCAAAACCACGTTTATTTTGTATGCGATTAATCGCGATTAATCTTTTCCCAGCCTTACTTGTTATATAAATAATTTACTTTAAAAGGTCTTTGTTGTTATTTATTCCTAGTGAAGTTTACTGGAAATTACACGTGTTCAACGAAAGCCGCATGTTTATGTTGTTACTGCTGAAACCGTCTTTAATAAGATTGTATATATATATATACTTACTACGCACGTCCATTACGGCATTGTTTCAGTTTTTTTGTGATTGTTACGTCAATGTTACTAGGTCACCTTTCCGGGAACGATCCCAGAACATTTACGTTATGTGTTTGCGTTCACACAGAAGGCTATCTGCCAATTTTAATTACATTTATCAAACTGCTTGATGAATGGGGTTTTACAATTAAATTACAATTAATATGAGCAAAACAAACAATACAAATATTTCTCAAATCAACAAACGGTCGAGATAAGACGAGCACACAATGTCACAGTCAACACTGTACAGATAACGGACTGTCCCGAATGAAAGAGAGGGAGAGAATGAGAGCGACTGCAAGACTATGAGCATTAAGCAAATGGCCTCTTTCACTTCAATGCCTTCAACCGTCCTTTGACTAACACGTCTGTGTGTCCGGCCGACGAGCTAAGGCCACTGAGTCTACTGATGAAAAGAGAGAGATAGAATGTAAATGAATGAGAGAGGGAGGGTAGGGCGTACAAAAGGGCCTGTGTGTCACTTTCTGTGCCCCCTTTCAGCCTGAAAACTCATATACTCTCTTCCTCCCTCGTGCAATCCATCTGTACCTTGAGTTCCAGATGCTCAGCCAATAGTAAGTTGTTTGTTAATGAACTCCGCCCCTCAGCTCACCTTAATTGGTCGCTCCAGCTCGGGTTTTTTATAGCGGAGCCACATCATGCCGAGAATCGCCATGGCGATGCAGAGCCAATTGAAGAAGCTGAAGAAATTGATGACGGAAAATATGTCATTGGAGAAGGCGTACATGAGAGTCATGATGCACTGTGAAAAAAAAAAAAAAAAGGTCATATTTTGACATCCTGTGAAATCTGTGAATGATAAATGATGTGAAAGGTGGGTTTCAGACACCTACAGTAAATATAAGAGAAGGAAGAGGGGTCAGCAGGTCAGGGTGGATCATCGACAGTAAACTGGGAAGATGACCTTCTCTGGAGCCCACGAAAAACAGCCTGATGGGAAAGACATACAAAGAAATGCTCAGATGAACCTGAATGTTATGAAACAATCCCATCACATATAATCTGATCAACATATGCGCTGGAAAATAAACAGCTTAAACACTAAAAAGTTATCTGATTAATGCCACTTTTTCGACACAGGAGTTTGTGTGTATTACCTGGATGAGGTAAACAGTGACCCGTTTACAGAACCGAAGCATGACAACCCTACAAACACAGGGATTATCCAAGCCATCGGACCCAGGTGGTAGTTGCCAAAGTCCTGAAGAAAACAATTTATTTATTAGACAAAATTATTTACACAGGCAGTATTTAGGATTTTTATAATCCACAATCCTGATACTTACCACTGCGACAGCCTCAGAATCGATCATGTCTTGAGGACTCAAGGTGGTGAAGTAGGCCAAGTTGGTCAACACATAGACGACAGTGACGATAGGAAGGGAGATGATAATGGCCAGAGGCAGATTTCTGTAATTATATGCATTCACACATATCCGATTAATAAATTATAATTCTTTCTTCCAAAATCTGCCAAACTTTTTTACTCTTCTTGTAGGTATTTATTTCACTTACCTGTATGGCTCAATCATCTCCTCTGTGACAAAATTCAAATAATTCCTGGTAAAAGGAGAAACTCGATTAGTGAAACTAAATTAAAGTGTAACGCTTTATTTCGCTTTATGTCCACTTAAAACATACTGCATGTCTAAGTACTCTATAAGTAACTTGTCAACTACCATTCATTAAAGTATTAGTAGACCCTCTGATTTATTCTGATGATCCCGCAATAGACAATCACTGACTTTGATGCTTAGATCTCATTGGTCGACTCATTTATTTGTCCACCAAAATGTTTATTTTGACACAGTTGTGTTATTTGCGGCACAATGTAAAGTTATTCATAGACATTAATTATTTTTGTTCTAGCGCATTATTGCGATAAACATTTGTGACGAATATACACGGTCAATGGGGAATACTCTTAAGTATCATTGCAACTACAACCATTACAACCCTAACCACTTCCTGAACCCTCCCCCTTACAGTCTATTATCGTTGCAAAGTTACTTACAATAGTTAGTATAACAAAGTGCGCTATTGAAATAAAAGTGTAACAAAATAGGGTTTATTTAATGATTTACACAATTGCATCCTGTTTTTAGTTTTTTTTTTAGGGGTGCATCGATATATCGTCCGATGATGCTTGCTATGCTTCTCAATAAATTACGCAACATCAAAAGCCAGAGGGCGCTCTCCTGCAGAAACTCAATATGCGCTGTAGACGACAAACCATACACACACAGGTATAACACGCAGCTCCAGGAAATGGCTTTAGGATATATTTATATTGCTGTTCTTCAAACCTTTTCAGGTATTTTTATAATAAAGAATATGTATAATGATTATATTTGACGAGTGTTGCTTTTTCAAATGCATGTTATAAACGACTCAAACTAAAAGTGATTTCAGATCGATAAGGACTTACTGATCAAAAGCCGTAGTACATAAAACACCTGTGAATAATATCGGCGGCACGATTCAGAATAGTTATCGGCCACGCATTATTATCATATATCGGCATTTATCGGTGCACCCATTTTTTAATGTAAACATTTTATTAAATTATATAAAACTAAATAATTAAAAAAAAGTTTTTAAATTCCATTAAATATCAATTTCATTTGTAACTGCAATTATTTACTTTATTTACTAGTGTGTGTTCTGCCTAAAGGGTCGTTCACATTTCAACGCTAACCATAACGTTAACTATATTATATTAGCGTAACTAAAATAGGCCTCAGCACGCTGCGTTTTGCGTATTTAAATAGTGATTTGTGTAATCTATCATCTTATTTATTGGCATAGTCAATGTAGTAGAATAAAAAATACGTAGGTAAGTTAACTGCAACTGCAACAGTGCAGAATACCTCAGATCATTTTATGTTATAGACGTCAGCAAAAAGCTGTGTCATATGTCATTTCAAATACGCAAGCATTCAAATTTGATTTGATTGACTGTCAATGGTTTATTGTTCATCATGAATAAAAAAATTATCCAAATATGATTCCAATGTATTTGTACCTATAATATAGATTCTATAGAATGATATTTAAAACTATATTTTATAGTTATTGTTAACGTAATAGGTTAACATACTGTTAACGTTTGTAGGGTGAAAGGCACTTAACATCTATTTTAGTATTTTAGTCTCATGAAAGAATAAAAGAAATCGAATAATAAAATGAAGCAATACCATCCTCCATAGGCAAACAATCCACTGTAAAGAGCCAATCCAATATTGCCGAAGTCCGAATTGCTCCCTTTGAACGAATTTGCAGGCAGAAGCTCAAACGTGTCACCTGTGACAAAAACATCAACAGTGAAAACGAGATTATAGACTGCATTTAAAACAAGTCCTCTCTTTAATAGCTGACTGTGAAGAACTTTATCTATTATTTAATGTAAACAACCAGCGCAAGACACATTATCCTGAGACAACTCCGTAATTCCCACAAAATTTTCCTGAAACAGGAATAAACAAGCTTAAAGGAAAAGTTTGAGGGAGTTGAAGGTCTTTCTGCTCTCATAACAATGCTTTTTTATAAAGCGCCCTTCAAGATCAACTTACAGAAACAACTAGAACATAAATACAGAATAAAACAGAATTACAGTCTTGTATGTTGCTGTATAAGTCCAACATCCAAAAAGCAATATAGAGGAATGACGAATGAATTACACTTTCTTGAACACCAGTTATGCAAATCCCACTGAAACAACAGATGAACTTTCTGTTGTTTTAAGCCGGGGGGTTTTCAAAATTCCCTGTGAGAAAGTCGGTCCATATTCAACAGGGTTTCCTAAAACTGGGGTTCAGATTCTTCATGAGTTGATTAAAAACAATAACCATGTGAACAATAATTAATTACATGGATGAATTTTTTTTGTTTTTAAACATTTACAAGCAAATGTGCTATTAAATTATTTAAATATTAACTTGAAATATCAGGGGGCACTTCAAGTAAATAATTTAGGTCACGAGATTTGACTGAAAAAAAGTTTGAAAACCACTGATATACAACATCAATCTTTCCCAAGCATAGCAGAAGAGTTTGCATGGATTCAAATGATCAACGTGAAACTTTTACAGCTTATGCCATTTTTAGGAAGAAATGTGTGCAGGTGCACGAATGCACTTGTTTTATAGAGCAACGTATCGGATTCAGCCATAAAATACTGAAACAAAAAGTGTGAAATGAATACCAGGAGAGTCAATATAAGAGAGTTTCTCCATCTTTTTTGTTAGGATGGTCATTCTTTCTTTTGTGAATGTTGGGTAATCTGTATAGCATTCCAGTGCAGAGCTTTAACACAATGACATCAACTGATTTAATGTGCTAATTTGCATATTTTCAAAGTTTAAAGCCCTAACAACCAGAAAGTTTAGACAGGACAGACCTTAAAAAAATAACTTGTGTAGATATATATCTTTGAGTAGTAATGATTGCAGACCATGTGCAATCATGTGAAAGACCGGTGCGATCGATGGAGGTCAGTGCAGCCTGATCACATGATGTGAAAGCCATGTGAGTGTGTAGGCTGTGACTATACGCCTGAGGCAGACAGACATAACACATAAGTGAAAGCCTATTGAACTTCTTTGTATAAACTTAACTTAAGTATTACAGAGACTGAGCTACAGAGGACCACGCCAGCCTGGCACTGCCCTAATCTCTGCCTGAGAGAAATGCTTAGAAAGCACATCTCAGCTTTCATAGCCTAGATTGAGTCCACAACCTAATACACACATTTGTCTCCAATAGACAAAACAAACAAATGTTCAAGTATGTGAAGCATGAATGCAAGCGGCATTAACTGGTATGGGTGTGTTCAGCTTCATGCGGCACTTTATATTATTATATTATTTACAATGCACAGCCTGGTTTTATGATTTTTTTGGGGGCAACCCTCATAGGATGGTCCTGATCCCCCTGCACCTATGTGATAAGGCGATCGGTATGCACAACTCTGCATGAAGTCGAACACACTTAATATTAAAACACTTCATAATGTGAGTCTTTGAAATATTTAATTTTTATTGGTCAATTACTGAATGTAAAACTTGTGTTAAATAAAAGTAATTTCTATGGGGTAAAAATACAGGGTTATAACTTTAGTATCACTGCTATAGTTATTCCGTATCATATCCCTACTAAATGTATCAACAAAGTTATGTTAATAATAATGTTAATAATTGGGCAGGGTCTGGCTTTGGCCCGAAAGTAGTAGGTTGACTTTCCTCTCTGTGGGCGGGGCTGTCGTCCCAGCAGAGTTAAAGATTGTAGATAAACCAACATGGTCTCATGTTGCAAGCAACATTTACGAAAAGGCTGGGCGGGTCAGGTGTGATACTGTAACGGACTACTGACATTCTCAATGCACACATACACACAGGCACAAATATACACAGTAGGACCTTTTCTGGATTTTTCAGAGAGTCTGGATATTTTATGCTGTCAAACAGAAGAGACGTTGTACGGAGGTAAAGACAAACAAAGAGTAAGCACAACAGCTCATACAGCAAAACTTAATTAGTAAAATCAATAAAGTAATTGTTGGTTAGCCATAGACATTATAATGACCATATTGTATGTCACTCTTTGTATGTTTGTTTGAGAAGGAAGTTTTAATCTCAAACTCGCAGGCATCATTCTAGAGAATATTCATCAGATACGCTGTGGTACTCACAATCTTTGTGCTTGCTTATCTACTTGAGACACAAATACACATGAAAACAGTCAGGAAATGCATAATGAAAATGAAGCCTGTGTCTGAATAAATAATCATTTCCCCCTCACTGGAAATATTTTAAGTAATGTGGAAGTTAAATACAATAATTGGTTTTCATTCGTTACTTTTTAATACATTTAAATTGCATTTAAAAGTGTTTTTTATTTGAATCTGCATAGTTTTATGATGTTTTGAGCGGGGGAGGCAACCCCCAAGGGCATGTCCTGAGCCCCCTGCAATTTCCACCTACTAATTTAAAAAAATAATTTGATATTAGGGAAAAAATTCAACCTGGACATTAATTTTGACATTTTTGTAAATGCCATGGTTTATAAATTATGGGATTTATCGTTTTAAGGTAATCTATTCTTAACACCCATTTAATGGCAAGGCCTAATTTTACCAGTCTTGACAGAATTTGGGTGAGGTGAGCCAGTTAAAAAAACACAATTCTGGCTCCAAGGTTGAGAGTTTTAGTTATCTCTCCCATTAATAAACCAATTACCATCTGTACCTACATGTCCACATCAGAGGACAGTAAGGGTGGATGGAGTGGGTGGTGGGGATATGAAAAAACAAGTAATAATCTATATTATCCTGTCCCACCCGCTGACTCACATACATTAGAGGCAATGGTACTGCCTTCAGTCCTTTGTATCCATATGTTAGATGTATCTGCATGCTTTCCCTTTCCCAATCCTTAGATGTTTTTTTAAAAAGCTAAAGCTAAGGAAAAATATGCAACAAAACATTAAAAAGCACTTATATTATTCAAAGCCCAACCCGTATCTTATGCTTGTTTCCTACAGCTTCAGACCAATACTAGTTAAACAGCCCAACACCAATTAAATTTGATTTAAATTGCTTTACTATCCCATTCAATAGCAGGTCATTTATTTTCCATAAAAGAACCCATGGTAACTTTACTATAAGTCTGTAGCTCATGTAAGGTCTATTGGTCTAAATCATCAGTGCTTTCTTCTTTCGCTCAATCTTTCTCCAGACAGCTAGTGTCTGTGTTTAAATTTCATAATGGCAAACAAACACAGCTACTGTCCTGGCTACACATTCAATTTAGACAACTTAATTACTCTGGACCTGACTGCAGCGCCACTAAACCGATCACGGTTGTGAAACAGCACACATTCCCTTTATTGGGCCTAAATCTGAACCCAGGCAACCGACACCATGACGGACTGGATGAGCTCCAACATTTTAACATCTGAAGAGTCCAGACAACTGACTGCAACACTGGAGTTCAAAACGTTCACATAAATTAACAGAAGAGGCACTGGTTTCTTCATTTAACAATTTTAAGTGAGGACGGGTGTACATTATAAGGCATTTGCCCTTTGACTGAAAAGTCACAAACAATTCAAAGATAGATAAAGAACTGAAAATCACAAATCTCTGCAAAAAAAAAAAAACAGTTTGAGCAAAATCACTATAACCACAACAGGAAGGATAGAATTAACATAACAGAAGTGATGTCACTGGTGCCAAGGCCTACTACCTAACCCCATGCAAATCATTACTTGTATATAAATAAAAACCTTGGCATTGTTAGTGGGTGAGCTATCGGAAAGCTTTGGTGTCTATGTAGGTAATGTGTTTTTCCGTGTTACGCACCTTTGCCAATCTGCACGAAGCCAATAATGATGATGAGGCCCAGGGCAAGAAGCTTAGCAGCGGCAAACGCATCTTGGACCCTTGTGGCGGCCTTCACACTGTAGCAGTTAACAGCCGTCAACAACACTGGAGAGAGAGAAAGAGAGAGAAAAAAAGAGAGAGAGATTGTTTGTTATTTTTAGTCTTTCACTATAGAGGCTCAGGAGGTTAACCTAAATACGTGGTAAACTAATTATGGCAGATTTGTCGGTCATGCTTTTACTTCCGAAGGCCTTAACTCCAAGGTGATGTTTACATTTCAGCTAAACGTGGCTGCTCGTAATACTGTGCTACTTTTTCAAAAAACAATTGTGAGTTCCATAACATGCACTTGTGTCATTTGATGCTCGCCAGAATTGTAATTGTTGGATGTGTGAGCGCTGTTTTCTAACCCACCCACTTGCGTCCACTTGGAAAGGTGTTTTGGGTGTACATATAACTGTTGTTATTAACAAAATCGTCCTACATCACGGAAATTATCCTGTTATTGATTATTTATTGTGTGGAACCCACATTGCCGACACGCAGGACTCATGACCTGCAGTGACCGAGATAAACACATCAAATGACGTTTCAGCAAAAATCGTCATCGTCAATGTATCCCATCTCTGTTGCAATACAATCTTAGCAGACAGCTGTGATTCTTTTTGAGCTCTTAGTTTAACAGTCATGTCGTAAGCAAAAAATTTTATAAAACAGATTGGTGCCTTCTCTAGCAAGTGTAAACAACTGCAGCTAGCGTTCATGGGGGTGCGTGTATTGACGACCCAAGGCTAATGTAAACAAAAATATGCGGGGGAAAGAAATGGTACAGATCTCAGTTCTGGGTCATGCACTCAAACCAAGTGTATTTTGTCTTACTTTGTTGTTGTAAATGTCCAATAGGGACAGAGATTGTGCCTATTTTAAAGACTTTATTAAACGTTCATCGTTCATGTTATTTATTTTGGTTGCATTCGTGAGTTATTGAAAATGTAACTGCTTAACAAGGCTTGTTATATAAAAGTATCGATAAATTAATAGAATCTAATCAAATTGTAATTGCATCTAAGAAATGTTTGTTGTATCGGCTACAAGATAATTGATATTGTATGGTATCACAATGAACTGTCCAATTTACACCCCTAACCGTGGGTTCACTACAGCCGCGTTTGAGGCGTCAAATTCACGTGTACCACATCTAGTTCGCTTGAACATTTTCGCTTGAGTTTACATGCTTCATTCATGCATGAAAGCCGCCTGTAAAATTCGAGACATTCATGGGAGAGGCTTCTGCGACTCCGCTCGCTTCATGTTATCACTACTAGAGCAAGCTCCTGATTGGTTAATGTGACGCGGTTTTCTAGTTCAAACATTTCAACTTGCGTGTTTCCCGCGGCAACGCTCAATTTGCACGAATGAGGCGGAATCACGTCTACCACGTCTCGCTAAATGCCTCATTCGCGCTGCGAGACCTCCTGAAGCGTCTTTACATTGACTTAACATTGAAATCACCCGCGCTTGATGCCTCTACCGGGACTGGTCTGAACGCAGCATAATGCTACGTACACACCAAACGGGGGTTGTCACGTTACTCACTTTAGATTACTCGCTGGATTTAACTTTGTGTAATGCGAAATTTTCGCTCGAGTTGAATGTTTTATATAGAATAGCGGAGAATAGCGCGTGTTTTCGCGGCAAACGCGCCGCCCATATCGCGTCATTCGCATCGCCCCACGCAAGGACGCGTCTGATCGTGTTTTTGCATTGACTTTGTATGTAATCTACTCGTGCAAATCGTTGAACTCATGTCTGGTGTGAACCAACAGTAATAGATAAATTACTTTTTAGCAGGGTAGCTAGCTACTGTATATCAGTCCCTCAAGAAAAACGCAATTATGCGATCGCATGATTCAATGCATAATCAGCCGAAGTCGGCATATTTGTGCGGGGGTCGCATAAATTGCAGATTTCTGTTTGGGGCTTGCGGGGCGTGCATGAATTCATAATACCCGCATTTTCGTAGCCAAAAGTCATATATATTTTAGCAGAAAGTTGAAAAATGTTGCATTTACTTCACGCATGCGCAACCATGTTCCCTGTTGTCATGAGAATGTTAAGAAGTGATGTAATTACGCGAAGTGAACATCAATGAAAAGCTTCCCGCAATTTTGGCAAGTTCCCGCAATTTCATCGCATAAAATTGCACAAATATCCCGCATATTCCATCGCATTTTTTAAGAAAACGTGCCGCAAGATCAAGGATTTTTTCCCACAACAATCACAAAACAAATTCGTTTTTCTGTAAGGACTGTTATATGTAAGTTTATATGTGTGTTGCACTGTGGTCCTGTGAGTCACAACATTTCATTGCTTTTGTCTCCCCATATAGCAGAATGAAAATAAAGCTCACTTAAACTTGGTCTAATCTACCTATAAAAGTTAATTGTGTTAAAAGGGCGGATATTCGGATCATTATTACTTGAATCAACACGTTTAAATGACTCAGTGATCTAATTATTTTTTCCACTTCAATTTTTATATTGTTTTGTTTGCTTAATTTAATATTAAATTTTGCAGGTATTTTACAAGTTGGCTAATTTATATGAATTCATACGAAGTGAATTGTACAAAAACGTGCGATAATCATAAAAAACTATAATGAAACCCCACCCCTGACCCCAAAGTCACAGAGGCAAAAGCAATTGTACAAAATCGTACGAGTGTGGTCGTACGAATTACCCACCTTGTAAAATATGTACGAACTGCCATGCAACTGCATTGTATTAACAAAAATTTCTGTAAGATTGTCTTATAGACAATTTGATAATAGATTTGACTTGGCCTTTACATTGGGTATGTAATAATAAAAATGACACTGCATAATAAATGTAAAAACAAAAAATAAAACAAATGATTACCCACATATACTTCAATAAAATTTTATACAGAAACTTACTGTAGACAATCTTGTTTACATTTACTTTATTAGGAAGTCTGGTTGCCATTGTAGTTCATAGATTAAATAAACAAATTCTTGAGGGAATCATACAAAAAAAACATGTTACGTCTGAGCTCAGCTCCCTATTAAAAGTGATTAACTAATGAATACTTCAAAGACGCATTAGCTGTAAATCTGCATGGGCACCAAACTGACAGGCAAAGCTCAACAGGCTTTGTGTAGCCTTGAATACAAAAGGGGGTCTGTATCGGGTAGGACAGCAGGGACAGGGTACCCTCCCGCAAAACATACGCACACACCGTTGTACTACATTGTCTGGTAGAGCAGTTCACATAATACACTGGGGATCATCAGGCAGATGTTCCTCCCTAAACTTCCCTAAGGCAGATACGCTGTACCCCTCTTGGTGTCTCTTCCATGGATACGCATGCAGAGTACTTTAATGAGACACAATCCTGGAGTGCCTTTATTCAATCATAACATCAAAATGGGTCACGGGAACAATGGCTATAGCTGCTATGCCAACAGACCCAAATCTAGTCTATGAGTGTAACACTAGGAACCTGACTATGAACTGAGTTCACCTGAGCTGAACTGTAGTAGAGCAATGCATTAGCAGAACAAAGGGTTGTGGGTTTGATTCCAAGTAAACACACACAAGTATAAACTCAGTCACGTTGGATAAAAGCGTCTGGCAAACGTGTAAATGTAATGTAAACAAACTCTCTTTGTTTTGATTCAAGTACATAACACCCATAACTTGTTGTTACTCAGCTAAAGCTAACTGTACATAGACTTTACAGTTTTTCTGTTTCGTCATGTGGTTATGTAAGGATTAGACAAGCAACTACAGGGCGAGATTACAGCAGATAGTGGGTGCCACACTTATTTCCTCCCTTACATTTAAAAACAACGCCCATTCCTTTCGATCAAGGGTTCATTTGCTATAAATGAGAAAGGTATGGGCATATAAAATTAAGTGGGAAGAAAAAATAACTATGAGAAATTGAGAAACAGGTGTTGTGTTTTATTTGTTATTCAATTGGTAATGAGGGCTTGAGCTAATTCTACTAATCCTGACTGGTTGAAACGCCGCAGGAGGGCTGCATTGCTCGAATGGCTGCCATGGTACATCAACCTCTTAACATATTGCCATGTGCGTGCATGTCAAAGATTTGTGACTGCAACACTGCAGGGTTGCGACTATTAACATTGGTCTTTATTCTCACAGCATGATACATATGATTTACGGCAAACTATAAATTAAAGGGATAGTTCACCCAAAAATAAAAATTCTGTCATCATTTACTCGCTCTTATGTTGTTACAATCCTGTATCAATTTCTTTGTTCTGATGAACACAAAGGAAGATATTTTGAGGAATATTTGTAACAGATCGTAAGCCCCATTCACTTCCATTGTAGGAAAAAGAATAGGTCTACTATGAAAGTAAATGGGATTTGGTTATCTTTCGAAGTAGTATCCTTCGTGTTCATCAGAACGAAGACATTAATATAGGTTTGTAACACCATGAGGGTGAGTAAAATAGAGAATTTTCATTTTGGGTGAACTATCCCTTTAAGCTACAAAACTATAAACTTAACACTAAAATCATTTGCATTGACTGAATATTTATGTTTTACACAGATTCTGCTATTGCCACAAGCTACATTTTTATATTTATATAGTTTAAAAGTTGTCACAACTCATGAAAGTTTTATTTGTGTATTTTATTTTTATATATCTTACGTTGGTGTTTGCTTTTATTTTTTTATTTACTTCTGCTCATTCATAAAAATTTGCATGATTTTATTATAGTATGAAAGTATTACAGTAAGGTGTGGTAAACATGTGTTGGCATATTCATTACAATTCGTAGCCTTTAACCATGATTTTACTACAAAAAAAAGAGCATTAGACTATATAGCTATACTATAAACACAATGGTATTTTTTGTAATAAAATCGTGGTTAATTTTACTAATGGTTTTTTTATTATTATTTTGAAATGTATAAAACATATTTAATTGTGTACTACAAAATTTTAAATCGCACATTAATTTTTATAGCCCGCCAATATACTACCAGTATTGTCTTCACGTGCCACTTCCTTATCCTCCTTAGTATGGTAGGATGATGAAATGTTCAGTACCTTTTCACCATGCTCTTCCACAAGCGCTCTTTCTGTATCCACGCCTCCGAACATGTTTATATTTGCACATTTTCCCCCTTTCATGTCTACCAAAGTGTTCAAAGGCTCATTTGGCCAAATTACTACAAAAATGTATATAAATACACAGCGATATTGTGAGGAGACTGGACAGCTCTCGCGTCGATGATGAGATGATGAAACTCGCGAGGCACGTGTCAGACTCAGTCAGACAGGTGGCAGAAATTTCAACGTCTTGTTAAAAGAAAAGTCCCATTATTAAGAATATTTTAGACAGTGACCTACTCAACTCCTAGCTTGTTTATAAAATAGTAATGTAAAATTTTAATTTAATGTGACCTTGTTAGTAGTGAAGTATCAGGCAACTTACGGATGCAGAGGCAGGCGACCAGTTTAGCTCCGGTTTCGGGGACCGGACAGACTGGGAAGATGGGTTTGAGCAGGTAGGTAGCGAAAACATAAGCAACGATATACTGCGAGGACGGTCTGATGATGAGAAGTTCGATCCAAAGTTTCAGGAACGCAGGTAGGGAACCGTACACTTCAAGGATGTAGGCGTAGTCACCGCCGGACTTGGTGATGGTGGTCCCCAGTTCGGCGTAACACAGCGCGCCCACAGTGGAGAAGACGCCGCATACGGTCCACACAACCAGCGACAGCCCGACAGAACCGGCTTCTTTCACCACACCGGTGGGAGACACGAAGATGCCGGAGCCGATGATGGTGCCTACAATGATGGCCACGCCGTTCAGGAGCGTTATAGTTCTTTTGAGCTCGACTGTCCCTTCTCCTTCCGCAGTGCTGATGTCTGCGTCCCCGGGTCGGCTCATGTTGCCGTTTCCACCCACGTCGGACAGCATCTTCTCCGTGACCTGCTTGTCGTCTTCATCCCGGTCCGCGGATCCATTTGAACTCCGTTTCTTCAACCCTGACATTTCTTCCTCGTGTAACAAAGCGAGACGCTTCGTTTAGCTGTGTCGATGGTGAAAACGAGGCTTTGTAGAGCACCGTAGCTCACAGAGACAGGGCTCGGTTGTTCTACGGCGGTACCTCGCGGTCCGCTGTGACTCACGGAAACGTGGTTTCTGAAGTGTGTCAGTGTGTAAATGCGTAGAAAGCATCTATAATGTCCTGCCTCTTTCCTCCTCCGACGCTTTCATTCCGCTCCAGTTTTAGGGGTGTGTATTCATCGCCCTCTACAGTCGCCTAGTTTAACAGGTTAAGCAAGTTTCTTACTGTTAGGATTGCAAAAATAGAATTCTACATTATAAAAATGGAGGTTCCTAAAAGGTTGTTTGTCAGATTCGTGCAGAATGGTTCTATAAGGAACCTTCAACATCTACTGAACCTTTCTATAAGGTTCTTTTTAATGAAAAATGGTACAGACTACAAAAAGGTAAGACAATTTTGACCAAAAGATTCTTTGGGGAACCAGAAATTGTTTTTTTATGGTATCGCTGTAAAGAATCTTTTGTAGCACCTTTTTAAAATTCAGGCAAAGTCAATGGCTAGACCAGAAAAGCCATACCTGCTGTTTCAGGTTCCACTTTATCAAAGTTCAAAAAGGTCTTATGCAGAATTTATAGTTTAGTGGGGTTTTTTTGCAAAACCACATGAAAAAAAGAGCAAAAACGAATTTCCTGTTTTCAGGTAAGAGCGCTCTAAAATCAGGCCAGATTCCCCCTGGGCTTTAAAATATTAGTTTTCAAATTAAACAAAACATCTTAAGTTTCATCTACAAGCCTTTGTGTTTCATAGACACGTAACAAGGTCAAAGTCAGACTTTGGTAGTATTATATGAAGGGGAGAATTGTGTTTTACAAATACACTGTCAAAATGATTATGTGCCTTAGTAAATGTAACTAAAAAAAGTAAATTCTATTATAAAAAAAATCAATTCTTGAATTTGAGTAAGCAAAAACATAAATGTGAGTAATTTAAGCAATTCTAAATGAACACATTATTGAGTAAATTCAACTTAATTTTATCATGTAAAATCCACTTAGATTTGTAAGAATGAAATTAACTTAATTATTTAGTTTTGACACTACTTGATTTGTTTTGTAAATATAACTTACTAGGCAGTGGACTTGTAGTCCTGTATGCTTTGCATGGGATTGCATTTGAATGGTAAAATTTTTAATTAAACGCTATTTTATGTGTTTTTAAATAAAAAGAAAGACTTGTTAGTGTTTAATGTTCATTTATCTTCAAGATTTAAAAGAGTTTCTGTTTGGTCTTTGAGTTTTGTGGTTATCATCATTCAGAGGAGTGGTGCTTTTACAAAATAACCGTGCTAATGCCAGTACTGAGACTAGTCTCTTCTTACTTGCTCAACATAATGTGGTATGGAATAATAAATATGTAAAGAAAAGAAGAAATTTTACATGATTAAATCAGGAAGATTATTAAAGAAGAAACCCTTTAAAATTACTTAACAATATAATAACAATATTATGCATAATTGTTATAAGTAAACATCACATATTTTTTTACAGTGTAATTTAACTTTACTTAGTAAACTTAAGTAAATTCTACTTTTTTGTTAATTTCAGCTTTTCTATGTAAATGCTACTTAATTTCACAAGTGTGAAATTTACTTGAAAAACGTGTGTGCAAAAACTTGCTAAAGAAAAAATTAAGTACATTTTATATTTTTATCAGTGTACTTTTGAACTTCATGTTACTCATAAGGAATATTTTGGATGTCTAAGTAAGATGTGTAACTGTTGCTACAAAACTTTTGCAGGGTTTCCGCGGGGTTGTAAAAAGTAGTAAAAGGTAGTAAATTAAATTATGCCAAATTAAGGCCAGTAAAAAGTAGTAAAAAGTAGTAAGCGTCATCTGACGAGGTAGTAAATTTTCGATTGCCTTTTGTAATGTTATGATGCCTGGAAATTAGTTCAAATCACCTACATATCTGGGCAAATAATCAAAGATCTTTCATCTCTGGGATGTGATCAAAGCCTGGAGTGGAGCCAAATCACGTTCCTCTCTCCGCTGTAAGCGTTCTGTAATCACTACGGACCGGATCCACTCCGGGTTTTCTGACTGTATCACGTTAAGCTGAGGTAAAACTTTATTTCAGCTAGCATGGTCAAACTTATAATGCAGGAAGGCTCCGATGTTTTGGAGATCGATAAAGGTGTAAAAGACGATTGACTTGGCTTAGCGAAATGATGAAGATTGGCAAGCCTTTCAGTTCGTGGGCTAAGAAAACAGGTAACTTAATTGCGTGTCTTTGCACATTATGACTAACGTAAGGGGTCCTCTATTTTGGGGGTAAATGATTTCTCACGTTACTGATCATCCGCGGCACGCTTTTTAATGCTATGCTAATATAGCCAGTGGCTGGTACAACGGGTTTGTTTAACTCGTGGGTAAACTTCATGTGGCGCCACAACAACCAAAAGGCAGATGACATCCAAATCCTGTGAGAGCGATTGACGAGGAATCATCAGAGGAGACTGCTTCCGAAATGCTCTCGCGGGACTTTGATGTCATCCACCTGTCGGTTCTTGCAGTTGCATTTGCGTGTGGGCACAAAAACATAACATTTGTACATATATTTAAGCACAGCAGTTTAAAAACAAGTGATTTAAGCCATTCAAAGTCAAACAACAGTGCGTCCGCTGTTTCTGTGTCAGAGGAGCACGCTAGCCGCGCATTCGTTTCTCACTGAGCTTGTGTTGTACGTATTTTTGCCGCTTTATTGGCCTTAAATAACACATATGCCTCAAAAATCCCGTCTTTGCAAATATCCTCATATAAACACGACCATTTAGGTCTTAGGAGAAAGTAAACAGCAGAAACATTGCGCATAAACTAGCACATCAGCGCTGCCTCTATTGTAACATAATAATTTGTTGATAAATGTACAATGTCATTCAATTAACAACTGTCACTATGGTTACAGACATCCTGTGCGATTTCTACACGAGTTTGACTCGAGTTACTCGTTCATACATAACGTATTAGAGCTGTGACTGTAAGCTGTTGTGTGAACAGAACAGACCCTGGATTATTTGTTTATGTGTACTGAATAATATGATATGTAAAAGTTGTATTTGTTCACATTAGTAAATGCATTATATAACATGAACAAACAATGAAAATATAGAGTATATAATCATTAATTAATTCTTGTTTATGTCATTACAGTAATTGACCGTGGTTCATGGTGCATTCACTAATGTTAACAGTTTCAACTTTGATTAAAAAATTATTAGTAAATGCTAAAATAAATACATTTACAATTAATAAATAATTAATAAAAGATTCATTAAAGGTGGTGATATTCATGTTTTCTTTTTATACAGTATAGTGAGTTATTTAGCTGTTTCGCCTTAATCTGAAATGCCCTGCAAACTACAGCTACCTATATGCCACAGGAGACTTTAATATAGAATTAATGTTAAAAAAAAATCTCCCCTTAAAATGCTATTGGTCTCGCCTACATAAAGTGTTAGGTAAAGGAATATGACTTGGCCTGAAAAATATTTCAGTCAGTAGATTTTTTTTCACTTTAATTCTTTTTTGTATGTTATATATGTCAAAATCTGTGTAAATAATAGAAAGGTCGCTGATTAACACTTGCAATTCAGTGTCGTGTTGTTTTAAAAAATATTCTGAAGGTAGTAAAAAAGGTAGTAAAAAGTAGTAAATTTAACTTAAGGATTTCTGTATAAACCCTGTTTTGATACACAATGTAAAAAGTGAAAGTTGGAACTTAAAAATTCCTTAAATTGGTAACACCTAAAAATAAAAAATAATAATAATTTAAGTTGAAAAAGCTTACATTTTAGGTGTTACCAAAATAAATTTTTTTCACCTTAAATCTTTCACTTAAAAGGGGACATATCATGAAAATCTGACTTTTTTCATATTTAAGTGCTATAATTGGGTCCCCATTGCTGTTATCAACTTATAAAATGTGAAAAAGATCAACCCAGTAACTTAGTTTTGGTAAATCATTCTCTGCAAGCATGAGAAAAAATGGGTTATTGAAATCTGGCTCCCCTTGTGAT
Organism: Paramisgurnus dabryanus; assembly: GCF_030506205.2. Classification (NCBI taxonomy): domain Eukaryota; kingdom Metazoa; phylum Chordata; class Actinopteri; order Cypriniformes; family Cobitidae; genus Paramisgurnus; species Paramisgurnus dabryanus. The sequence continues at coordinate 15,941,355 of NC_133359.1, read as the reverse complement.
GTCAAAAGGGGATAATACCGCCCCTTAATCTGCACTATCCAACCACGGCACTGCCATTTAGTGCAGAGATCAACTTATTTTCATTTTAAAGGACACACCCAAAATGGCACATTTTTGCTCACACCTACAAAGTGTCAATTTAAACATGCTATAATAAATTAATGATATTTTGAGCTAAAACCTCACATATGCACACATATAAATTTCACAAGGCTTATAAAAGTCTTGTGAAATGTCCCATTTAAAGTGTTACCAATTAAAGTAATTTATTTAAGTACACTTTTACTTTTTACAGTGTAGCAGGGGCCTTTTGTTTGAAAAGTTATGTGGGTGCAGCTGTGTTGTGCCCGTAGTTCAATTTTCTTTCTCAACAGGAGAGAGGGGCGCGGGCGTTCCCTGGCACCACAAGGGCTGGTTATCATTAAAAGTAAACAACAGTGCCCTAAGCAGAAAGAAATGTTTGAAGAGGCTGGTGAGATGATCTGAGAAGATTTTGGCCACGATTCAATGTAAAAAAGATTTATATAAATATAAGCCCCATATATGTTGGTTATTAATCTTCAAATAATCCTTAACATAATGAAAAGATAGTTGACTCAAACTCTCAAAAACCTTTGTTTGATCTGAAGAGGAAAACAGCTGGATGAAACTTCTGAGAAACATCTTTAAATGGTTGGTTCCTGTTTATAGAAAAGCAATAGGATTGAATGGAGTTGGCTTTTTATCTAAAAATAACCATAGAACAAAACCATACAAGAGGAAGGGATACCGTAGATGCTTTCATCTTTCACAACCGTTCAATTGTGAATACATGATCATCAGTCAGAAGCAAAATGAGACTATTTGGGTAAAGTTGACCCCTGAGATATACCCAACAGCTGCAGAAGATCTTGGGTGCTTCATATCTCCAGGCTCTTACAGAGATTGCTGCTCTTCATACAGTTTATTTATCCTGTAATGCTGAAAGAGCCTGTTCCCAAACTCTCTCACACAATGATAGGAAACCATGGTGTGTTTGGGATACGCAAAGACCCAGTGTCTCGTCCCATTCTTATAACTCACGGAGCCAAGAACAACAAACACGGAACAGAATCTTTTTGAACCAAGTTTGAGACAAAACTCAATCCTGGATCCCCAACCTCTTCAAACACCCACACCCACTGGCCCTTTTCTCTGTTTTGTCTTTAAGGGGCTGTCTAACCCCAACTGGTTTGTACCTGCACTCCAAAGATTCAGATTTATTGCTCTGAAACCTTTCCACCTTTCAGACAAGAACAATGAAAAGCAGCTTATTTATAAAGCGAGTCCTCAAAGCACCTTTGATAATTGTTGAAGAACAGGCAGCTGGCAATGATCCGCATTATTATGTAGTCAAATTTATCAACTTAAAAATATTATGCACATTCAGAAAGAAATTAATAAACTGCACATTTGCACCCACTTTTTAAAGGTGCAGTGTGTAAAGTTTAGCAGCATCTAGTGGTGAGGTTGCGAATTGCAACCAACAGCTCAGTCAAACTGATCTCACAAAGTTCCGTGGGATAGACACAGAATTTTTTGCTAATTTTTCCATGGCATTCTCACGGATCTCCGCATTTTTCCGTGGCCCTGCTACGGACTGTGTTTTTCCGTGGCATTCTCACGGATTGGTTACTCAACTGCTTTTTCCTATTTTCAAACCATTTTCACTTCGGTTTAGGGTTAGATTTGGTGTTTGCGTTAGTATGACACTTTAACTATTGGTTTATACTATTTTTTTCTTTTATATTGTTTAAACTTTAAACAATTGTCGCCTGGTGTTGGGGTTAGAGTTGGGTTTGGATAGGGATGTCATTTCATGTAAATCTAACCCTAAACCGAAGCGAAAATGGTAAGAAAATAGGACAAAACAGTTGAGTAACCAGTCCGTGAGAATGTCACGGAAAAAGACAGTCCGTAGCAGGGCCACGGAAAAATGCAGAGATCCGTGAGAATGCCACGGAAAATGAGCAAAAATTCTGTGAATATCCCACGGAAATTCGTGAGATCAGGCTGGCTCAGTCCACTGTTCACCCCTCACTTTTGAAACGCATAGAGAAGCTACAGTAGCCGCCACTGGAAAAACATGTCATCGACGGAGACAATTTAGTAAAAAAAGTTTGTCCGTTAAGGGCTTCTGTAGAAACATGGCGGCACAAAATGGCGACTTCCACGTAAGGGGACCCTCGGTGTATGTAGATAAAACGGCTCATTCTTGGGTAATAAAAGCATAACGGTTCATTATAAAAAGGTCTTTATACACCCCTGATAATATAGTTTTGTATATTATTTTGCATTTCAGTCAAGAGATTCTTCTAAAAATTACACACTGCACCTTTAAGACACAATTTTACACTTAAATTAATAATGCATTATTAAGGTATTTTAAAGGCAATCCATAATAATCATATTCAAACACAAAAGAAGATATTTTGAGAAATGATGGTAAACACACAGCAGATAGTGACCATTGACTTCCATAGCAGGAATAAAAAATATGATGGAATTTAATTGGTACCGGCGTCAACTGTGTGCTTACCATCATTTATCAAAAAATTTTCTTCATCATTTATCACAATACTTCCAAAATATTTTTTCCTACTATGGAAGTCAATGGTCACTATCTGCTGTGTGTTTACCATTATTTCTCAAAATATCTTCTTTTGTGTTTATCTCAAATTCTTTTACATTTGTTAAATAATAATATTAATAGAACCAGCTTAATGGTATAAACATTAAGAATAAATATATAGTTTTTACTATTATGCTAAACTAGGACGATTCAAATCTAAACTAGTTTAATTTAAAAATGATGAATGTAAACATTACGTTTAAAAAGTTAAAATTAACTGCATGTCCAACATTGAATAAACAGACAAACTGAGCTCAAAAAGTTTTATTTCATGTTAACACATAAAATTTACAAAAATCCTAACACAATTCAGACAGCATGAATGAGAGGTTACGATACACATTGAAATTCCAATCTGGTGCTGTCAGTCCCTCCTGTGCATAGTGCACCAAAACATGCACCTTATAGTGCAGCTGTGCCGGACCTAACAAGCATCTGGTGCGTGCTGTGAATGCTGGTATGAGGCTTCCATAAACCTCCGGCACAACCCTCTCATCCTGCACAAAACCCTGGGGCACAAATTTGTATCCGCCCAAAAGTAAAACAAAACTACAGTGACCCACGTAGGGACCCATGGCCCAAAGTAAAGTGATGGAAAAGATTCAGTTTCCAAATACAAAGCTACAAGATAATATTTTGCACACATTATGCCATCAAAAGGTTTGCATGTATAATGAAGTTATAGTGTTAATTCATCCTTTGTACTGAAATGAGAAACCTTGAGTTAACAAATTTTCCAGAAGAGGGTACAAAAAAAACATTTTCATACGATGAATCATTTCGTTCATTTATCAAAGCCAACAACAAAAGATGTCTCCACAAGCTATTCACCCCAGCTTCAATAAGAAAACATTGTTCCTGCCCCCTGATGCGAAAGAATGTGGCTGCGGACTTATGCAGGTGGAGGGATGAGATCCCAGCCGTCCCATAGCCCGGAGTTTGTACAGTACAAATCCAGCTTTCAAATCTACTTAGTATCACTCTGAATTTCAAACCAATGGGAAGAGAACCCATTCAGAGAAGAGGCCATTTTAGGGAGAGTGTATACAGGGACAATGCTATTCAACCATCACAAAAGACCAGCGTCTGTTCAAAAACGGCATGCAACTTCTGCTCTTTTTGCACCTCGCTTTACAAATTTAACTTTGTAGCTTATTTCTACATATTAACTCGCCACGATGCATTTCCTACAACTTATGAACAAAAGTAATGATTTAAAAAAAAAGGAATGCAATAAAGCACAAAAACAGAAATATAAATTGGTCTTGATGTAGTTCCCAATTGTATATTATTAGTGGTCTTGTGTGCACCTCTCATGGAGAAATAAGGTCCCTCTCATGAAAGTATAAATGAAATAAAAAACAGAACAAATACTAAAAGACATCATTAGAGACAAACACTATCTACATATACACATTTAATGCAGATGAATTAATAACACAAAAGCACAATGATGAACACGAGCCCAACAATGAGGTCTACGAAATGAGATGAACAAATCCTAAAACGAAAAATATTGTACTGTAGGCACCTACATTTTACCAATAGGCAAATGTGGCCAATCACATTGTTTCATTTATCAATAATCTGATAAGTCGCACAAAGAAAGTATAAATCATTCATTATATACAAAAAGGCACTATGGGTGAGGATAATCTGTTTTTATAATTGAAGTAAATATATAAAGTACAGTAATGCTACTGATTTAAACAATTGTGCGTATCTACTCCACCTAATCTCTCTTAATCGACAATAAAGACTACATTTCTAGTCTTAATTAAACTGCAATGTTCAAACTCTACAGATGTTGAGGAGTTCTACTTAAAATACTTTGTTAAAATGATTGTTTAACATTAAAAAAAAGTCATTGCATTGTGCAGCTTTATGCTTAAAAAACTCAGTAAACAAGTTAGATTAGCAGCTAAAATTAAAAGCTACTAAATAAAACAGTGCCTCAAAACAAGGCATGTATTGTAATCTGTCAGTTGTCCACAAGAGGGGGCATTTTGTCCTCAATCATGGACATATCTAGCCAATAAATTGACAGAGGCAATGCGTGTTATGTTTTGAAATTACAATACTTTGCTGTATTTGTACTGAATAGTACTGAATTCAAAGTGACAATGGCATGTATGAGCAACCTTCACATACTACAGTAACTTGAGTATGTTGTATAACAGGTCCTTACCTGTAATTTTGTTAATCCCTTTCAACCAGTTTCACAAGTTGGGTAAAATGATACAGAGCATTGCATAATCTAGTGTAAGACCTTATTGATATCAGTAACCCTTGATGAATGTTATGACCTAGTTTATTTTTCTTTTGGAGGTAAGGTTGTGAATCGTTGCGTGTTACTCCATAGGAGGAGCGTCTTGCATGAAGGGGGTGAAAGAGGAACGGATGGTCCGTTCCTTCAAATCCTGCTGGATGCGGAAGTTGTTGACCATACTCCTCTGCTCCTGCTCCTCTGCAGATGTGAACAGCAAACTGCGAAACACCGCCAGCTGAGAGAAGGAGAGAAGTTTGTGAGAGTATGGATTTTAAGACATTGTCAAATGACAATAAATAAATAAAATGCACAGTCACGGGTGTTTAATGTTATTTGGGATGCAAAAATTGCCTACAGTAATGCCGCCTTACAATTGCACACGACATTCGGACAAGACTCACTGGATTTTGCTCCCTAGTGGCAGTCGTTATATGAATATAAATAAATATTTAAATGAATATTAAATAAATGTAAAAGAATTAATAAATAAATATAAAATAAATATAAAATAAATAATAAATACAAAATAAATAATAAATAATAGATACATATAAAATAAATATAAAATAAATAAGATAAATATAAAATAAATAATAAATAAATATAAAAATAAATAATACATAAATAAATATAAAATAAATAATAAATAAATAATAGATGGATATAAAAATAAATATAAAATAAATAATAAATACAAAATAAATAAATAATAAATAAAAATAAAATAAATATAAAAATAAATAATAAATAAATATAAAAATAATAAATAAATAAATAAATAAATAAATAAATAAATATAAAATAAATAAAAAATAATAGATGAATATAAAATAAATATAAAATAAATAATAAATACAAAATAAATAAATAATAAATAAATATAAAAATAAATAATAAATAAATATAAAATAAATATAAAAATAAATAATAAATAAATATAAAAATAAATAATAAATAAATATAAAATAAATAATAAATAAATAAATAAAAAATAAATAAAAAATAATAGATGAATATAAAAATAAATATAAAATAAATAATAAATACAAAATAAATAATAAATAAATATAAAATAAATAAAAAATAATAGATGAATATAAAAATAAATATAAAATAAATAATAAATACAAAATAAATAATAAATAAATACTGTACTGTACGCGCACTGCCAGATTTTTTTAAACCACGCCTACATTGTACGCGTAGGTCGTGCATGCACCTATATGAGAATGTACAATGTAGCCTAGAAGATGAATAGCATTTTGTCCCAATTCGCATGCGTTGAACGTCTATGTACACGTACAAGTCCAAAAACTATACTATGTAAGGTTCAACCGTGCGTTTATGTTTGTGTACAAGTAATAGGGTTCTTTTTAGGCTATAGTTGGGTAAAATATAGACATTTCGACATTGTGGACAAAATGGACCTTTTCTAGGTGAACTTCACCCAACCATGGGTGCAAGTGAGTGCAAATACTCTCTGGACCTGACCATTACAGTGAATTTACTCTTGGTTAAGACAGGGTTCAGACGTGAATAAACAGACGTCAGCGGTGCACCTGATGATCCTTTCCATTCCATTTCCCAGGTTACCATGGAGCAGTGGAACAAATTACCAAGAGATATCCAGCAGAGTCAACAGCTAATGTCAGAGGGGTCTCAATTTATAACTCCCTAATAAAACCGAAATATATAGCTTTCATCTACTTTCATCCAGGACATTGCGAGGTATCCTTGCAAAGTTAATTTCCTTCTTCTTTAATACTTGCTATTGAAACATCTCCCATTAATTTCCTGTCTCACATTCCCCAAATATGTTAGGCTCATACCTGATCATGGCTGACTTCAATATGTTGTTTCATTAAAATCCATGTCACGGCCTCGGTAAGAGGAGGAGTGGTCAGAGAGCCTGCGTATGTCCAATAGTCATCGATGTTCTTCGGTAGAAGACATGCAGGGTCGAACTTGGTAAACTCGACCAGGCTGTCCTGGTTAGAAAATTACAAAGATAGATTGTAACGTTTAAAAAGCACTTTGCAACTACAAATGTTCCTAAAGATTGTTAAAAGTTAAAGTGCCGCAAAGCCAGATGACTCGTGAAAAAAGATTTATGGAATGTTTTTGCAGACAATATTTTAAAAAGAACTGCGAATTGTTTTTGAACATTGCGTTTTCTACTTGCGGCTGTAAAAACGGTATTTGCATTTCCGTTTGCGCAAAAGTACAATGTATGCAAAAAAAAAAAGTGCCTTTGCTATAAAAATTTCCTATATCTTTCCAGTTACAAGCCTGCCATATTTTATTCTCAATTGCAAATCCCCATTTGCTATTTTTATTTCCTCTGGCGACGCATACAGAGCCTGCCAAAATGCCCTTTGCATTTGCGTTTTTGCACATAAACCTGTCAATCACGACTAAGGGGGGGTGAGATTATACTATAGGTCGTGTTTGCATTTGGAAGCAACGTTACTTACATGGATTCAAGCACTTGCCAGATTTTTTGTGTGGTATCGGTGGTTTTTCCGATACAAGTATCGGACCAACCCTGGTAATAATATAATATATTACACGCTCGTAAATGCTTTATTCTGATTGGCCAGTCACAACATTTCAAGGTTCGTTCTTTTCAGATAACAACCGCTCAAAACTAAAACACACGGTAACCCGGATGCTGGAAATCTTTGACAGGTAGAGTTTAATATTACACAAAAATTTTATATGAATATATCTTTTAATAACATATATGACATTATATTTACAAATGATTAACCAAAGTGTGTTTTGGCATTTAAACGTTGTGTCTTATCTTAAAACTAAAAATTAAACCGGGTTTTATTCTCGCGTAAGGTCTAAAAAGTAGCAAATAAAATATTTCAAATGAATATTTATTGTTCTTTACCTTATGAGTTAAATAGCCGTAATAAATGAGACACAAGCGACCTAAACATTAACCCTATACATTATTGTACCTTCAAGTTTTTTGAGAGTTGTTATTTTAGCTATTTTGTGCCGCACCATGTGGCTGTTTAAGCGCAAGCGGCTGTAAAGTGTGATTGACTGTGAATAAGGCAGCTTCCATGTCAATACAATTTGCAATTCCTTTAATTGTCCCAAAAACATTCCATAAATATCATTCATCCTGTTTCCAAAACATCATTTATGCTGTTGTTCTTAGACGATCTTAGTAACTCACAACAAAGACATGGCTCAATGTGTACAAAACACCTCCTTCATACTGTAATGTTTTACCTTGTGTCTTACGGCGGGCAAGGCATCCACCAGTTTCTGCAAACCCTCATGCCTCTTTCCAACCTGTGAAGAACAAGAAACTTTGCATTTTAATATAAAGATCAGCAAACGATTGCATATGTGAATCTATGAAATTATTGATAGGCAGTCAGTACCTTTAGAAAAACTCCAATAACAGCTAATCCATTTTCCTCCACAACAGCTTCTTCGAACAAACTGTACTTATCAGAATTCCAGTGGACCAGGTGAAGCTGTTTGGAAAGAAAAAAGAAACTCGTTTAGATCAAATTACTACAAAAGTGGTAGCTTTGTGTTTTCGGACTTCCTTTTTCTGAACCACAATGGCTTAAGTTGACACCCACACAACCATACAGAACTACATTCATGGCTTTAACCAAATAGGAAATGAATGCACTTTTCGCAATAGACGACACATTACAGAACTGAAATCTGAGCACACACCCAAACGAAGACAGCTACAGGAGTGTTCAGAGATTTAACAAGGTCAAAGTTTGATTTATCTCAGACTTCAAACTATGACATGACCTTAATCACTTAATATTCAAGATATCAAGGTTATATTTTTAATATTTATTATATATTCCTTACATTATGTAGGATAAGTTTAAGAAAAACAGTAAGGTCACAAAAAATATGATTCAGTTAGGTTTTCACTGGTAGGAGGGTCTCACTTTTCCCATGTTCATCCTTACATTCATGTGCACGAGTTTAATTATTGAATTGTACAGCACTTCTCAAAATGGATAATTTTATGTATGGGGTAACGTTACCTCAGCGGGGTAAAGGCGTCGATCTATAGAGTGCTCTGAGCCCCAGGCATTGGTCTCACCCCAGTGGAAATGAAACTGGCACAGTCTGAACTGATCCTCCAGCGGTCCTCCCTGCAAAGCTAAAGCACATTAATTTGAGTCAACATCACCATGTTACCAGTATCTCACAGAGCAGAACAGATTGTTTTACCTTGTTCATATTTTTTTAAATAAGACAAGATTGTAAACAGATTGTTCTGCAAAAGAAATAAAATCACAATAGACGTATCACTATTCTGTCAATCCATGGGAAAACTAAAAAAGTCGATTCCCAGTAGGGCTGGTCCGAATACCAGTACCTACTAACACCGTAAACAAGCTGTTTTAGAAGAACGAACGAAATGAGTTCAACGACCTGTAAGAACACGGTAGCATATCAAGTTTATTTACTGACCATCAGGCCATCCGATATGTTGGTGACATTTCTTCGTTAGTAGAACAATAAAATATTTTGCAAAAACCCCAGTGCTTGGTCATATAATGCTGTCAAAAGTCAACTGACCCTTCTTGTGGGGTTTGGTGGCAAGAGTTTTCAGCACCACACTGCCACCTATAGAGCCGGAGAATAAAGTGCACTTGGCAGTCTCTGCATTAATGCTAATAATGTTGAAAGAATAAGAACATTCGAATCTCAAAATTGGAAATCGAATGCGAGCTCACCAATCAAATATTTAAATACTCCTGCCCAGCCCTAATTCCCAGAAAACAAATACTAGGGATGCACGATATCGACATATTGTTATCGGCCGATAAATGAAAGCCGATAAATGATGGATTATTTCGGTTTGTTGAACCACTTCACTTGCTCATTGCTGGCCAAGTGGAATTGTGATTGGTGCTTTCTGTGACATAGCACGAAGATGACATGTGTTGCGGGCTCAAGAAGAGTATGCTAGTCTAGCGCAAAGACAAGATGTCCGCGGTCTGGGAGTTTTTCATTGTGAAATTAATATGAATATTTATCGGCCTATATATATATATATATATATATATATATATATATAAAAATTTCCATATCGGTGCGTCCCTCACAAATACTGATAAAATGTATAGCTTAAATGTAAGTCGCTTTGGATAACACCTACCAAGTGCATGTATAGTATGTATATGTAAGAAAATCAAAAATAATAGATGGATGCAGTCATCACGTCATATTCTTAGTTGTGCTAATGTTCATCGTGTTGAAAATTTGCAACAATACTTAAAGGAATATTTCACTTTCATAAGAAAATGTCCTGATAATTTACTCACCCCATGTCATCCAAAATGTTTATGTCTTTCTTTCTTCAGTCGAAAAGAAATACATTTTTTGAGGACATTCTAGGATTTTTCTCCATATAGTGGACCTGAACGATTTGAAGGTCCAGATTGCTCTAAACAATCCCAACCGAGGCATAAGGGTCGCAGACGAGCATTTCAGGTCTAGCGCAAGAAGTACATAATTTTTTTTTTTGGGCGAAAATGATGATTGTTTCGCTAGATAAGACCCTTATGCATCGTTTGGGATCGTTTAGAGCAGTGCTTCCCAATTCTGGCCCTCGAGGACCCCCTCCCAAAAAGATTTAGATGTCTCCCTATTTAACAAACCTGATTTAACTCATCAGTTTGTTAGGGAGACATGGGATGTTTCTCAATGTCAAGGATACTTCCTTGGCAGGACTGGTCTTTCAAGTCACTTCCTTCAGAGGCTAGGCGAGGCTCCTCTTTAGAATTTGGAGAACACGTTAATGGAACAGGCTAGCAAGTGCACGAATGTCATAACGTCAGTAAAAGGTCTGCTTTCCGTGCTGCGCACATAGGATTGTGGGTGATTTGAGAGTGCAAAGGATACACATATGCATCCTTTCCTGTATATGGGATATTTTTCGAACGAAGGACTCCTTGGTTGCAAATCCGAGGATCCTCGACATAGTGCTTCGACGGATGTGGATGACGTAGCATCCTCGAAATTCTGGCTACCGAGGATCCTTCCTTGACATTGAGAAACAGCCATGTTTACCATTTTGGAAGGAGGCTGATTAGTTGAATCAGGATTTTAAATAAGGAAAAATCTAAAACTTTTTTGGGAGGGGGTCCTTGAGGTCTAGGATTGGGAAGCACTGGTTTAAAGCCCTTTGAAGTTGTGTTGAAACTGCAATTAGGACATTCAAACCATTGTGTTCAATTGAAGTCCACTATAAGGAGAAAAATCCTGGAATATTTTCCTCAAAAAAATAATAATTTCTTTTCGACTGAAGAAAGAAAGACATAAACATCTAGGATGACATGGGGGTGAGTAAATTATCAGGACATTTTCTTAAAAAAAGTAAAGTATTCCTTTAATGACATTGTGCATTTCATCATCATATAATTTCTTTTGATTATTTCTGTACTGTTTTTTCTGTATCTACTACTAAAATTTATTTTTGTAACTCTGTTTGCTAAAACAATGCAAAGATATGAAATAAATTATCAAAAATCATAGTCACTAATTAAAGGTGGCACAGAAAAAAACTGTATTAAAGGTATAGTTCACTTTAAAATGAAAATACTCATCCTCATGTTGTTCTAAACCTGTATGAATTTATTTTTTCTGATGACAACAAAAAATATATATTTTGAGAAATTATGGTTAACACACAGCAGTAAGTGACCATAGACTTCCATAGTAGGAAAAAAATATTTTGGAAGTATTGTAATAAATTACAAAAAACAATTTGATAAATGGTGGTAGCACACAGTTGATGGTACCCATTAAATTCCATCATATTTTTTATTCCTACTATGGAAGTCTATGGTCACTTACTGCTGTGTGTTTACCACAAAAAAAAAAGAAATTCATACAGGTTTAGAACAACACGAGGACGAGTAAATGACGACAGAATTTTCATTTTAAAGTAAACTATCCCTTTAAACTAGGCAAAGATGAATAATAAGAGCTCAGTACATGGTAATGACATATCGTGAGCCTCAAACACATTTGTTTCCTCATTCTTATGTGAACCTCGTGCAAGCAAAAGTATGCTGGAAACAGGCCAATCTCACCATAATACTGACTGTGACATCACAGTCGAGATGTACGCCCCCAACATTAAATTACAGTTTAAATGAATTACAAAGTTGTTAAAATGCTAAAAACAAATTTGTGCAGAGTTAACGCCATATGCTAACATTAAAGTCTGAAGTTGACTTTACAGTTACGTTTGCAGGTCCATACTGAAAAAAAAAACACAATCTCCAAACAATTAGTTGTTCCTCAAAATCTGTATTTTCGTCTGATACAGACTCAAACATACAAGGTCTGTTCACTAATGTGAGCTACTGACATGAGCCTCAGAGCAGAGCCAATCAGAGCAGAGCTCAACATTATTATTCATGACCCTTCCAAATAGGGCAAAAATAGACACTTTCATTCAATAGCCTAATCCTAAGGTTGTAAATATACATGTAGAAACATTTCTGAATAATTTTTGCACTTATTAAAGTTAGATACCTTTTATGTAAATAACAATTTAACATTATTTCAATGCATTCTTTAGCACATTTAAATACTATGGAAAGGCTTGAGTCATTCAAACTTACTGGATTTGTCGGTGGTGTCGTCATACTCGACTAGGAAAGAGTAGCCGTTGTTCCAGATCTGCTGGCAGCTTCTGGGGTCATACTGCACTTTCAAGGGTTTCAGTCGCGGGTCAAAGACGCTTTTGCGCACCGCGATGTCAATGGGTGACTGTTTGTCTCCACCGGGAATATCGAGTGGCTCCTGCCACATCGGGTGCACTAAAGCGAGAAATAACGGTGAAGAAAAGAGTCAGTCAAAATCATGGCAGTGTCTCAATACATGAACCGACACACCACTGTAGCATTAGGACAGTTTCTAAACTCTGTCTTTGGGCATTACCCGTCTAGCAATTTGTTAAATAAAGAAAAAAAAACATATATGAAGAAATGAAAAGCACATATGGTGGTCAAAAATGCTGACAACGCAGGCAGCTCGCTAGATTTTGAGACACAGCCTACATCAGTAAAACCAGATACTGTGAATAATGCGATGTATACAACGCTAAATTATTGTATGCGGTGAATTAAACGATGATCTTATTGGTAGGTCGATTTAGATAACATCATCTGCTAAATGAATGAATGTAAATGTATACAAACAGAATAAACAGAGAGACATAATAATACCTACATTTTAGAGCGCAGAACGCAGCGTCGTGATTAACGTTACACATTTCTTCTTATATTAATGAAAAAAATTTAATGTGAGGAAAAGCAAAAGAAAAGCGAGAAAATGCCGCAGGGCGGTCGACGTGCTGTACTTCTTTTCCTTTAGGGAAGAAAAAGTCGAGGGCTGAAAAAACCCGACGCTTCCTCTTCTGATTTGATGAGTCACATAAAAGAATCTGACAGGAATGTCACATCATAAAGACGTCCAGTCGGGTTTAAATCCCCCTTTATAAATGGACATGCCCTTGTTCATGTTACATCCTTGAGCAAACAAGAATGAGAACCTTTAAACTGTATGAATTTGCCGATTGAACTCTTCTTGCACAACTGGTGAAGTTAAGATTAATGGTCACATGCTTTTGGGTCTACAAAAGAAATGTATCCAGAATCTAATTTATAAGCTGTCAGGGAATGTGACCAGCAGGGCTTTCATTGGATTAAAATACTATACGAGGCCCTTCACTATAATTGCTGACAGCAATTTATGTGGTCAAGACAGATTACAATTTTGCTGACCCATTTAGTGGATTGCAAACCCAACATCAGTGTATCTATCTATATACTTATTTTTAAAAATATATATTTATACTTAAATATATACTTTATAAAAAAACGTAGTCTTTGATTAAATATAAAAGTAAATAAAAAGTGCTCCTGAATAGCTTAGTGGCAGAGCAATGCATTAGCAGCGCAAAAGGTGATGGGTTAGAACCCCGGGAACACATACACTGATAAAAATTGTGTGCCTTGTAATGCACTGTTAGTCGCTTTGGATAAAAGCGTCTGCCAAATGCATAATTAAAATGAAATAAACTGTATGATGAAATAGGTTTATGATGTTTACGCTGTTATTTTCCTTGCCACAAACACAGCTAAGAGCAATTTTAGTAGTTTTCCTAGCCTGTGCTAAACTTCACTTGTTAAACTATATCAGTGTATGCTGTGATTTTGCTGTTTGTCGTGAACATTGATCAATAAATGGTGTTGTGTATTGTTGAAATAATCAGGGTTTAGATAAGATAAGGCCAACATAATAGAAATGAAGGCTATATAAACAGCTACTGGATATGCTGGAAAAGTTGCAAACGCATATTAAAGACTAAAATATTAATATTTAAGTAACTATTATTCAGTTTTACTGTTGTTTTATTATTAGTATGCCATTTTGTTCATTTTATTAGATATGCAATCCTCCATATCAGTTATATATGTTTTTCCTTTATGAAAGTTTGCGATTTTTTTGGTGTATTAATTACCATTGGCAAAATCATGGTTTTAATACAGTAACGATGGCTTTTGTAGCAAACCATTTTTATTTTTGTAACCATGGCTTTTTGGTAAATTGTCAATTTTCATATGGGTAGTCTACGTGAATGCTACTAAAGACAGACCAAATACTTTAATTTGTAGCAATGCTGCAATGACAGTAAAAGTATTGTATGCTCTTCTGTTGATATTGTATTCCCACATGAAATATTATTATAGTAAACTGTAGTAAATTCCTAAATACAAGTGTTGTTAAACCTTATCATAGTCAACAATACTATAGTATACTATAGTAAACAACATTTATTGTACTATATTATGTATACTGTAGTTTAATAATTCTATTATCATTTACTACATAATATAAAAGGTATATTTACAATACATAACGGACTGAAGGCGTGTTATTTAGTTTAGAGTTTACATTGAAAGTGCCAATTGTCTAAACAAATGATGAATCAAATTATATTTCACTTTTTATTTTAAATGAGTGACACTGAATGCATTCTTTCCTGTATTTCCAAACACAAATTTTGGCAGGGCAAGTGAAAACCTGAACCACTATATAATCAGTATAAAAATTATTTGCATTGAGCCCTGTAATAGTGTTTTTTCATGTAGGTTGTAAGCATGTTTTTATCGATTTATTCGTCTGCCAGTCAAAATGTACTGCTTAAAATACTCCCACACAGAAATCTTATCAAATTTGACAACACAACATTTCTCATGTGACTGGTTGAGTTCATGGGTTCAGGCACCTGACTTTTGTTGTGCCACGATCTTTAGGACCTTTGCGTAGCCCTGCTCTAGGCAAAACGCAGTCATGCAGATCCTCATAATTAAACAAAATATTTCAGATGCATAAGAACTGGATGTTTTGTTTATTGATAAAATTAACATGAAAGCATGTTGTATATTTTTCAACGTTAAAATTAGCATGCAACAATACTACAGTTGGAAAGGCATATAAATGTATGTCCAGAATATAAACTTGCATGTATTTTATAATCAATGTATGGTTAATTTTATAATAATTTATTTTCCTTACTTCTATACTATCTTTTAAGTCTTTACTTTTTTGTATTTTCTATAAATATGTTTGTCTGTACACAACTTATGCAGTATGGGCCACTTTTAAAGCGATAGTTCAGCAAAAAATGAATCAATGCGATTTTGTAACATTTGTTTTTGTCTAAAAAAGGATAATCATATACAAAGGATTTGTGCTGCGAGACTGTAAAAAAATAGGGTTGAGTCCGCCTGGAAACATGAGCGCTAAACATGACGCGACACGTGATTGGTTGCTTTAGGTGTCAATCATATGGACTCTTGGGCGGTCCTTGGCCATTCAAAGCTGCCATGGTTCTCAGAAGGTTTGTCTATGAAACTAATAAACCCTCAACATATCTCAAATGTAATTGAAAAGACATTTAAAGATTTCAGCAATATAAAGTGCTAATTTTATAGTTTGCTAGAGTATGATTGTATAAACAATGCGACGATTATGTAAACACTTCTCATTGTGCAAGACCCGGAAGTGGAGAAGCGTTGCTGTAAGACGTTTTCTCTACTAAACACGTCAGATGCAACTAGATTATGATAAGCACGGTCATAAATACCATTGAAACAAATCTCTAATAAAACGCTTTGAGTTGTAAAAAGTGCCCACGTGTTGTAAATAGAACCACTTACGTTACGTGGTCAAAACAAAAACAAACCTACTAATTTGCTTACAACCAAACACGTCCCGCTATAAGTTAGATAAAAAATACTAACCTTGAGTCAAAGCAAATTTGCTGGAGCAGGCAGACAGGCTACAACCCCGAGCAGGTATCAAACGCTGGCTCCTTACATGTTTTAGCAGATGTCTGTGGATCTGTCGACCGAGAGGAGCGACGATAGCTGTCAGTGTCACCATGTTGCGTGCTGTTCCCCTTAAACAATCTTAAACGAATTGCATAGGACCTAACACCTGACCAGACCCTTTGATCAAAACGTAAAACTCGGTTAATAGGTGGTGGCACGGTACACCATGTGAAATTTAGTCCTTGATTGGCATGCAATTTGCCTCAACTTGTCCAAACAAACCACAACTTGTTTTTAATTGGCGGATGAAAACAAAAAAGGGCGGTTAACGCACACACCAAACTACGAAGCGGATCAAGATGTTTCCAAAAAAACTGTTTATACTCGAAACAACAACTCGTCTATGGACGGAAAGATTTAAATACCTCAATGAAAGGGGGATAAAATGGAGGACTAAGTCCAGTCCGGTGTGTGTACAGCTCGACCCCCCAGCTGTACAGCTCAATCCAATCAGCTTCATCCACAGTGGGGCGTTAGGAAGAGGGGCGTGGCTGGACAAGAAATAAAAATATATATCTCTAACAACATTATATAAGAAATATTTTTTTAAAGAAAACTATTTTATGGAAAATCTAAATAATTATTGAATACAAACAGAATACGATTGTATAGGCATGGTGTGTAAACTTTTCAGATGCAGTTACAAGCATTTAGCAAAATAAAAATATATGAATAGAATAAAAACAAACCATAAACACTATAAATAAACAATACAACAGGTGTTTTACTGAAATTTAATTACTTTTACGCAACCTTTTAGTTTGTAGTAATTTTTAAGTTTAATCATTACAGGCCAAAATTAAATATCAATAAAAACCAATTCGTAATGTATCCTTTTTGTTGCAGCTGCACACTTACTATACAAGTTAATAATGCATTTTCTCCTTTTGAGGAATACGTAATAAAGTTTCTATATCTAACCTTACTTCATACGGGAGATGCACGCATTATTTATTTTGTAGACTGTTTGTTCCGAATCTAAACGACATAATGTTTGCGTTTTAGACATTGTACTTCAATAATATAAATTATTTGCTACTAAAGACATTTAAAGATGCTAAATTGAAAATTCAAAGTACGTGCCAACTAGAGAAAAGGTAAGAGACTCTCAGGCAGCGCTGTGCCGACTGATTGACGTAAGAGTATCGCGAGAACCATTTAAAAGCCACGCTCTCGCGATAATTCGGCGTCATAAGCTTATCTGTCTATCGCAGAGCCGTTTGATGTCGTATATTGACAACTGAGCACGTGGCCTGCGGACTCTGACATGTACGTGATTACCAGATTAACAACATCATGTTCTTACGTCTTATACAAACATGATAACGTAAACACAACGAGCAATCAGGACATTGTAGCCCTACAAACACACGTTTTCAGACCTTTTATTCAGCTGCCAAGTTAACCAGAAAACGAGTGGTCATTTTAACTGTGTAAAACAGAATAAGAACCATTTGATATAGTTATCAAGGTGTATTTTTCTTTAAAAAATTAAGTCACAATATTTTTGGTTGTGGTGCTCAAGCAATGCAACGGTTGATACAGTAACACAACTATACTGTAAAATAAATTGGTGATTTCAAATAATACAAAGGTTGGTTGAGAAACAATCTGCAATAAATATGGAATATAGATGAAAATGCCATGAGCACTTTTTTTCCAGCTTTTCTAAACATGGCAAAACACCAGGACACACGCATTGTAAAAAAGTTGAAAAGCATTTTATCCATCAGAGAAAAATCTAACAGAGTGCAGTTCAGAAATCAGCTATTTTCTGTTCCCATGAAACAAAGAACAGGAGGAGAAAAAAAGACATCCACTGAACGTGAACCGTTTTGTACAGATATATTTACATGTTGGTAAGAGAATTCATACGAAAATACAAATGAAGGAAAATCCTCTATTGGGGTTGGGAAACATCATGAATGAATGTTAGTCTAGAGCGATGATGTCATCATCGTCTTCAGCTGGCTGTTGGTCTACGCGTTTGCGCTTGGACGCAGCATCGTCCGTTTCAGCATCGTGGTGTTTCCTCTTGCGGTTACTGGTCTCCGGTGCAACTTCCATGGTGCTTGAGGACGGTTCTTCATCGGAGTCTACAATAAGGACATCATCATCCTCTGCAATGGCTAAAAACAGAAGAAAAAAAGTTGAATTACTTACAAATACCCAAAAGAGAATGATTTGGAACGGCATTTAGTTTTGGGTAAACTAAACCCATGCTGGTCTTACCTTTAGATGAGGTAGAAGGCTGGTCAGAGTCATTTTTACCATTGGTAATGCTTTTCCCCTCCTCTGGTGCACTTTGTGCTGGCGCCTTATCTGGCGCGTCACCCACCACTTCAAACTCCACATCTTTTTCTAACTCCTCACTACAACAACATAAAATGCATTTACAAGTTTGAGAAAACTAGTAAAAAGTCACATTTCTAGCTTTTTAGACACACACTGACCTGTGAAGTACGTTGACCTGAAGTGTGTAATCCTGCAAGAAGTCATCAGCTTGAAGACGGCTCCCGTTTCGAATCCCAAAGTCGGACAAAAACTTGTTATTGTTTGCTACGAAAGGAAAGAGAGAGACCAAAATATCAACACAACACTTAGAGTTGAGGTTTAGTTAATAAGACGAATGCCCTCTAGTGGCAGACTTATGAACTGCAGCAATGTGCTGAATTACAACCTTCAGTCTCTCCTTCCTCAGACGAGATTAGGATCGTTCCCTTTCCATCTTCAATTTGTACATCTGGTGCCACCATGCCAAATTTTTCCTTCAATATCTAAAAAAGGAATAATGCAGATGTGTGTGAGAAACAGAAGTGTGCCAACCCAAACACTAAATAAAAAAAATTAAATAAGGTTGTTACCTTGTCCTGGAGAGCAAGCACAAAGGTCTTATGCACATTAAGTTTGACCGTGACCTCGGGTCTGCTGGCGCACACGTAACAGTTTGGATTGGGAGGGTCCAGCGCACATGGAACCAGGAGCTTCTTCCTGGGATTGGGTTGCTTGTTTAAAAAGATCTAAAGCAATGCAAAACAGCAAGAAAAATAAATCATAACTACAGGTTCTTCACACTGCTAATGACAAACTACTTTGAGGGCAGAAAAAGTTTCTGAGATGCCACTTTCCCCACCGCAAAAAAAAAAAAAGGTGTTGAAGAAATGATCCAATTGAGGTCACACTTCTCTAGTTTCTGATTTTTATCTGCAGATGTGCATCAATCCAATCTGCATCACCGCAAACTCACCGTGCGACACTGTTCAAAGTCTGAGTTAAGAATCTTCAGCGACTCCAATACAATAAGACCGGCGATGACGGCGTTAGTGGTGGCTATCGCTGGAATGATGTTCCCAGCCATTGCTATATAAAAAAAGGGAAAAATTGATACAACATTCGTAGTTATTAAACTATCATCTAAATATTTTAGTTGCCTCTTGTTTCTTTGTCATTCTAAAAGGTTTGTAAATGAATGTACTAAAACATCTTTACTAAGACCAAGAAAAGTACAATAAACTATACTGACGTTTATTTTATTAAATGTCAAAAAATCCTTTATATCCATTTTAAGCCTTTTATTGTTTCCTGTTTATAACAAACTTTAAAACCTCCATATACACTTGTCAACATTTAATGTGGATCAAAAAAATTCAAAGTTGACAAGAATAAATAAACATTTTGGTTTTAGGGCAACTTGTTTGATCCACTTTAAATGCTGACTAGTGTATATTTAAATAGTCTAGTTAATATCCTGCTATCATTCCTTTTTAAATGCGTCATATAAACTTAAGTAACCTAAAAAAATAATTCAACCATTCAAAATGTTTATAGTACTATATTCTGCTGTAAAATTTATTGTGCTTTAAAATTTCACCTCAAAAGTCAGAATAAAATTTTTCATATCAAAGAACCTCTCAAACTTACATTTGACATCAAAGCGGCTTTTCATGTTCATGCTGAAGACGTGCATTCGCAGGTTTGCGGCTGCCGTGACAAAATCCATAGCTGGAGGGTCGTCCTGAAATCAGACACAATTCATTTGTTACATTGACCACCTAAACAGCTTTTTTTTTAAGATGCACATTATTAACTTCATTACTATTTCACAAATTTGACAATTAAAATGTCAAAATTAAAGCAACACTGATATAGCTACGATGTAACATGCCTTACAAAGTTTCTAAATTAAATGTACTAGTTTCATTCTTGATACAATGATGGGCGGTTTCCCAGAAAGGGCTTATTCTCGTCCCAGATTAAAAATGCATGTTCAGCCCAAAAACATTTTCTACTGACTATGGCTGTTAATTGATTAAAAGATTTTATCTAGTTAACTCGTGATTAATAGCAACTTAATCACATATTTTTATCCATTCTAGATTTACCTTAATTTAACACATTTAATACTCTACATGGGCATGGACAAATATGGGTGCTTTATGCAAATGTATGTTTATTATGAGGGAAAGAGTAAACAAAAACTATTTTGAAAAAAAAAAATCCAGTTAAAGGCTCAAAAACAAAATCACAGCATTCATACCTTAAAATCACTGGTAATTTGTAGTAAATTAAAAGATTTAGCACACACAAAGTCAAAAACAATATCAATATATGTTAAACTTTTTTTTAAATACTTTTATTGTTTGATTGCCATTGAGACAGACAGCTTTAAGATCTAGGGGTGGTTTCCCTGGAAGCCAGGACCAGACCGTAGTTTAATTAAAAAATATCATTAATTATAACAAACATGTCATACTAAAAACATTACTTGTGTGCATTTTGAGGCAATAAAGGGCACAGGCAAACAAAGGGCACTGACGTATTTTAAGATATGTCAGTGTAATGACAGCTCTTACATTTATTTTAGTCTAGGACTAAACTAATACCTGTCTGGGAAACCGACCCATTGTGTATAATGCTAGGACCTAATAAAAATGTTACATATCAGGGCACGTATTCATGAAGATTCTAAGAGTCCTCTCTGAAAACTCTCAATTTAGCTTAAAAACCTTTACGTAGGAGTCTTAGCTTAAGAGCTATTCTGGACTGAACTGAGATTAACTCTGAGTAAGGAAAAGACAAAAACGTTTATCTTAGTGAGGAGGCGGGGTTGACCCCGTTGCTACGTGTGACGCAATCTTTTGAAGACTGTGATTGGTTGTTTGTCCAAGTGTGATAACTTTGTTTTATAGACGTCTGTAACAGACCTAAATCATTTTTTCTGCATAGTTGCATTTTTAAGACCTTAAGACCTCTGTTAAGGGTTAAGAAAAAAGTAATACAGAAAGCATCTTTACTAGGATTTTTTCTTTAATTCTAAGAGTAAACGCCCACATTTCTAAGAATTTTCTTAGAATTGCGTCACTAGGAGCTACTTTTTGCATTAAGATTCTTTATGAATACGGGCCCAGATATTTTCCCTATATACTTAACCCTCCTATTATGTTTGGGGTCAAATTGGCCCCCCAAAGCGACTTTTACATCTCTGAAAAATATGCTAAGTGTTTTTCAAACCTACTACTATTTGACTTTTCCTTGATACTTTTTGACTTAAAGTTACCTTTAGTCACTTTGAATAAAAGTGTCTGCCAAGTATATAAATGTACAGTACACACAACGTGTGTGTAAAACTGATCTAATGAGTGTTTTTTACCATTGATGTGTGAAAAACTGGTATAATTGTTCTCAAATAAAATAAGTTATATATTTTTTATTTATTATACTACTTTTAATTTTTCATTAAATATACTCTAAATTTTTGTGCTATAAAAAATAAGCCTTTATAGAAGTGAATCTATTAAATAAACAATTTATGTATATATAAAAAAAGTTGTTTTTCCTACAATTTTATTTGAAAGTTATTACGCAAATATTTAAGTCAATTTGACCCCAAGTGTTACTAAAATTTGAACATAACAGGAAGATTAAGACATAACAGATTATATCGGTGTGAATTCTTATCAAAACAGATATTTTTGAAACTGTACATTTTGTCTATGTGTGCATGTATGCGTGCATGCTTTAAATGTGTCAGTCAGCACGAGGAAGATCGTTTTTAAGATTAATTAAGCATTTAGGACGGTACACCCCCAGAAAACGTACGATAATAAAGATAATTTTAGACATTTAATGACTATTTACTGTCTAAGGCTACATCTCAATTTATCTAACAACATGCTAGGCCAAAAGTCAAAGAGAAAATGAGCGTTGGCGTTAATCGCACATTAATAAAATGTGTTAAAATGAACTTACATAAACGCGATACTAACGTGTTACTTTTGACAACCCTAGTAAAGACATATCTCAACATAGATCAATGCCTGTGTTTTGTCTCAAGATGCACACCAGTAAGATATGTTAGTAAAAACTACTTACATGTCCTAGTCCTGTATTAATCTAAACCTTGTACTGGAAACCATCCCTTAATGTTCAAAACTATTTGTGGGAGCTCACCTTGTCCCAAACCAATTCTGCACCATCACCCTTCTCTGCCAGCTGAGATCTGAGAGTCTCCACACTATGGTGGAAAAGCTGAGCGTAACCCTGAACGTCCAACACCTGCTGGTCCTTCAGACCAGCTCCACAGACTTCCTCCTGAGAACCTGCTTATACACACAAAACAGAATCAAGTAACACTGATGCTAAACATTATTAATGTTACAGCTTATTATAACCCACATTTACATTAACTCACTTACTAAAACCTTACCCAGTTGCTGGATCTCAGTCCAGTCGAGAGGTATCGGGGCTTTCCTCTTTTTCCACAACTTATCCATAGTCAACAGATACATGATGTCATCTTTATAAAGCTGAAATGAGCAACGGGAAAAGTTAAATCACCTGTAAAACATACACACAAAACAACTAAAAAAAATTAGTTACTGCACCTTATTGAAGACTTTGACAGGATCATAGCCTGTCGAGCGAGCCCAATCTTTAGTGGACACACGTTTGATGTCTCCATCCTGATCGGAGGCTGTAGCTCGAGCCGCTGCGTCTGCGAGGTTCCCTGCAGCCACACAAAGTCAGAAATAAGACATAACGCAACAATGAAGACTTAGTTACCGGGGTGTGATATTAAAACTATTTCTCGTTGAGGTGAAAAGTTGTCTCACCATATGTGCACACAAGTTAGTGGCAAAACCTTTGACAGTGGTTGCAATCTGTCTTTTACTTTAAAAAATGTGTAAAAAAAATCTAATTTTGTCTTAGTCTTGTAAATAAAGCAAGTTGTTGTTAAGTGCGTGACTACTTACAAGCAGCCTCTGGATCGGCTGTGTCAGGCGAAACTTCCTGATCCGCGTCCTCTTCTCCAAACAGCTGACTGTGGACACATGTTGGGAATACCAATTACATCCAAAGGACAATAATTATTTAAGCTTTTAAGACCAAAGTTGTATCACTTATCCTCCAACAAATACCACGTGCTGTAGTATGTGTGTCAAGAAACTTAATTCTTAATTTTATGGCATGACAGATGTTATTCAAGACTTACTTGAAGAGATATTTGGCCCACACGATGCAGTGAATGGGTTCGGATGGTGTGTTGCGAATGGTGCATCCTGGGAAGGTTTTCTGTGTAGGTTTAGGCTGGCACTCGTAGCACTCCGTCTGACCCTGCGGTTGGCAAAAATTTTATTGCATTGTTCCAGCTCAATGGCACATTATAATACAATGTATACCCTAAATGCATTGCAAGCTAATTTGAATGAACACGACTGCCAACTTTACATCAGATGCAAAACCCTCTAAGTGCATCTAAAATGTGTTCTTGTAAAACTAGCATTTTTATTAGACTCTGCACACAAACCGAGGCTGTAAAAAATATTTGATGAGCGTATAAGATGTGCATTTGGTTTATATCGTCAACTCAGTTATGGCGGAAGTGACGATAAGCATCTTTTATGCATCTTGAGCTCCACATTTACTAACTACAAAAAAGATGGCTTTTTACTTTGCAGGGAACATGCCATAATATCTGTATAGTTTGTCCAAAATCTACCAGCTGTTGTAAGATATGTGCCTTACCTTCTTGATAACCGTAACTTGTCCCAGATACCCCGCCGTGCCACTTTCAATGAGAGGAATGTCTGCTGCCAAACACATTCTGTTGACGTGATTTCTGGCCGCTGCAAAAACAACAAAAACACATTTTTAATGTGCTTTATTGGTGGAGTACAGAGATAACAATGCCAAGGTCATGGGTTCAGATTAAATATTTATGTAAAACATTTAGCTTAAGAGAACATGATGTACCTCTGTTATCCAAAGCATTCATGACGAGCTGGAAATTCCTGAAGAACTCCACATTGTAGTCGGGGCTGTGAAAAGCACAGAAATCATATTAAACACGACATCGGATATTTTAATGGCATACAACTGTTAATATAACACCTAACCCTTGGCTGTAACATAACAGGACTCACTTCATGATGCTGTCATGATAGGCAGTGATACTCGCAGATGGGCAAAATCTCAGTACGCTCTCCTTGGCAACCTGAAACACATTGATAATTGATTGGAGACTGGCACACATAAATGATTAATTTGTAACCTGAGCTCAGTATTGCCATTTACCTGAGCTTTGGACTTGCCAACATGTTTCTTTTGAAACAGGAACTGCCTGTTAAGGTTGCTTACATCAATGGTGTCCAGGTCAATCTGGAAAAAAGACAAATGAGAAACAAAATATTAATACATCAAAAGGTGCCTTAACCTTTCCACGACTTTTAAAAGTGATTTTATAGAACACGTTCCTACAAAGGGCTTTGTTCAATCATATATGTGACCCTGGACCACAAAACCAGCAATAAGTAGCAAAGGTATATTTGTAGCAATAGCCAAAAATACATTGGTGGGTTGTAAACCTGACCAGATTTTCAATTATTCTGGAGGATTTTATATATAACTCCATTTACACAGCACTTTAGTCCCAAAAAAAGGTCTAAAGAGGCTTCTGTGTGAACACAAACACGTCCCATAAATGTTTTGGGATTGCTCCCGTTAAAGGGACTTAAGCCCTTCTCACACAGAGATTACGGGAAGTACACGTAAAATGCATCCAGAATTTTCCCGGGATCGTTTGATTTTTGGTTCATTCACACTGCCAATGATTTTTTGGAATCTGTGCGTGCAATCACACAAATGCCGTAAAGCTCCCATAGGGACACGTGACGTGTTTAAAGTCCTGCACTTGGTAGGTTTTCATACAGCATATGATGTTTGCTTATTACCCGTGATTCTGCTCTCGAAAAACAACACACTTGCATTTTTTTAATGACAAGATCATAAAGTAGCGCATAATGTGTTGTTCTGCCATGCTGGTGAATGATCTCCACTTCAGCGCAGATAGTGACGAGCGCCCTGATCTCTGCGTTTGGCCAATTTGCAGAAATCACTTGCCGTGAATGTTGATCTGCGCTTAAATCCCTGTATCAAAAAGCCACGTCTTTGCTACGGGATACCCCTTACGGTGCATTCACACAGGGCGTAAGCGTTAACGCTTCCCATTCACTCTTAATGGGTGACATCATGCATTGCCAAACTGAATTGTGGATCCGTCGGCGCCGCATCAATGTTGTTGCCCACGACAGAAGTTGAAAATTTTTCAACTTTTCAAGCAGCAACGCATGCGTCAGCCAATCAGATTATGGAAGACTAGGTCCTCTTTACGGGAGCAATCCCAGAACATTTTCGGGATGGGTTTGTGTTCACACAGAAGCCTCTCTGCCAAATTTACGGGAATGTTTTGGGACCAGAGTGCTGTTTGAATGGGGTTACATATAAAATCCTACAGATTAATTGAAAATCAGTTTTACAACCAAATAAAAGTAGAAACATCATGCTTTAACTAATACGGAAAATATTTTGACAGCTAATCTCACATTAAGTTCTCAGGTTTGGAAAATACTGTATATGAAGACACATCAAATACCAAATTTAAACCTCTCCTGTCAACATGACAGCAGCATGCAAAAACATACAAGACAAATGTTTTAGCAGATCATCTTATCTTCGTCTAAAATACTGTAATAACGTAATACTGCTGGTCTGTCTGTGGTGCATAAACAGTGCATTAGCATGACACGTGTACCCAGTGTTTTCCAAACAGTGTTTTGTTTCTTATTCCAGTGGGATTTAATGGTGTCTGTTGGTTCCCATTCATCAGATAACATTTCACCAAGAGAACCCAAAAACATTACCAATATTATATAGACTCACAGACACTATTGTAGTAGCCATTAAAAACAATACAACTACTATAACCATAAAAATACTATGATGGTTTCTATATTTTTTTCATAGCAGGAGACAGAATATGGCGCCAAGGGGGAACGCAGATATTCGCGTCTATGATGAAATAAACAACACTAGACCTTAAAATGCTTAAGGCAACGTGGAAATTAAAGCGCGCCACTCGTTTTGTTCCTCAGTTGATTCTAAACGGGGATCGCGTGATAACGGGGCCTAACGCGTCCAGCACAAAGAGAGTCCGCCTTTCTCCAACTTACCACTTCAATATTCTTAAAGCCAGTGAGGACCAAGTTTTTCAGGAGCTCGCAGCCGATGCCCCCCGCACCGACCACCAGCACCCGGCAGGAGGAGAGGGAGTCGGCGAGCTCTTTGCGCAGAGGTCCCACCAGTTGTGCCATTGTCGGCTCGGCTTTTCGCGGACGAGCGGCGGTTTGATCCTTCAGGGAGGGAAGAGACGCGCCGCTGGTGCGCATGCGCAGATGCTTCAAACCGCTGCGGAAAAAGGCCCGTCATGGTTTTGATTGCGCCCTCTGTTGGTGTGGCTGAGCTGGAGGAGCTTTATTTTTCGAAAACTTATTATAAAAAACACCACAAAGATAAATAAATAAATCATTAAACGGAATATTATTTTCATGAATATGAATCAATCCGCATAAGAAAATACTACTGTATACGTTTATATATGCCATATATAGTTTTTATAACTTTAATTACTACTAAAACAAACTGTAGTATAAATCCTAGATACTATAGTTAATATTAAAGTATTTACCACAGTTTAGTTAAATACAGAACACTATAGTAATTAGCCTATACTATACAGTATAATTACCGCAATATACTACAGTATACTTCAATATAAAACATTTTATATATTATAAAAAAGTTATTTATAGTAAATATAAATTCAGTATATTTATAACTTTGTTTAATATACTGAATTACTTTTGTATTTACATTTATTAATTTACTACATAGGGTAGTTTTATTATTTTATTATATTATTAGTAGTAGTTTATTAGTATGTATATATTAACAATAAATGTTTTGTTAACTTGTATTGTGAGCACTTCTTGTTGCCTCTTCACGATGACTCGCTTCTTGTATCTTCACTGTGTCTGCTAAATGAATAAATGTAAATGAAATATATTGTAATAGGCTACCTTTGTATTTATGACAGTGTTATTCATTTCTTTATAATTGTTTATTTTATTACTTTTGATAACTCTTCGCACATAATTTATATAAAGTCAGATGAAGGAAATGGAAAACATGAAAGTGCGGTTGCTCAGCAAAAATCCACCACAAACCAGTTGTGAATATAGGTGCTGTTTCACATGAGGGGGATTCGCAGAATAAAGATGCTGAGTGTATGTGAAGGCCAGGTTACACCCCGGTCGTGGAGACAGTTTCCATGAGTAAAATCCCCCAACACACATGTTAAGAAATAATTTCTACTAGAATTAACATCCAGAAATGCATGTCAATTCAAGTATGCACTGAAAACGACATGATGCAATATCAATACAAAATCATTGACTTTTAGTCACTCAATAAAAAATGATTTTTAATAAGGGTTAGGTCAGGTGTAAGGATTAAAGTATTTTAAAATATTAGCACAGAACATAACCAGTATGAGTCAAAGAGAAAATAGCTAAAAATCATTCTTTGTTTACTGACTGAAAGTCAATGATTTTGTATTGATATTGCATCATGTCATTTTCAATGCACTTCACTGAAACACTGACTAAAAAGTTTAGGTCTGAAAAACCTAGAAGGCAAATACAGTGAGTCAAATCTCCAAACAAATGCGTATGCCTTCATGACTGGCGTCTGGTTTGCACATTGTAAACTGGGGTATATTTTTACTCAGCATTAAGACAAATGATTCACATTTACCTAAAGCCAAGTCAACATTTCACGTAGGTGTCACTTACCACAGTTAAAGAAACTGTTTGTGGTTTCTTGAGGGGGCGTGTGATGTTCTTTTGAATTAATCTGATTCAGGTTAAAGGACAGAAAACTTTTTCTGCAAGTATGGTTATGTATTGCACCCTGACACATTTTCATATTGCGTTCACGTGCTTGCATACCACGTTTGGCTTTATTTGTCTGATGCATTAAATACAGCACTTCAGATTGATAAGTACTGATATGTTGTAATACCAATACTACAATACCAAGTTCACTTGCATGGGCAAAATACCCTTTCCACAAGTCAGTAAAACAAATGTATCATATAGTTTACCGTTGTGATAACATTTATGTCTGTGGTTTATAACTTGTATATTACCAAAAATGTGATTCTATTGCAATTTTATCTCAAGTTTAACAAAATCATTATAATTTAAGAGGGGGTTAAAACTGGACTGAAACAAACAAAACAACAATTTTTACTGAAAACTTAAAACCTTGTCTCTTATAATATATTCACACACATTTACATAGGTTATAGTATTAAATCAACTGATATAAATCTATTGCTACAGATCAAGTTAAAGTGAGGCGTATATGTTATAAGACAGACCACAGGCCAAAGTCATATAACACCCTAAAGAAAGTTCGCAGCTTGCCATATACAGGCTGCAGAAATGTTAAGCTGATGTGCATCACCTTCTATTTGCAGGGCAACAGTGGTTTGTATTAAAGCTTTATTTACATGCCGGAGACATGAAGAACTTCCCACTTTAATTTCGGTTAATTACCATGAATTTACAAGAATGACTTTACCAGTAAATACAAAAATGTGCTATTCACAAACAATGTGAAGGCTTATTAAACTTAAAAAAAATACTAAAATATGTTGGGTTGTTTCATTTTCCCTAATCAATGGATTGAATCATTTGGGTTATTTCAGTGGGTTGTTTTTTTTATCAGAGTTTCATAGTTTTACCCTGGTTTCATGGGTTAGAGGTTGGGTTGTGAACAATGAAAAGTGCAACCCCCCCAAACCAAGCCAACCCAGATACATCAGATCAATATTAAGTGTTATTGAAAATAGATTTATCAGTTTTGGTTTGACAGTCCGTAATGTTCATTTAGTTCAAAATCAATAGGCTACACCTTATGCATTAAGACTTAATTGTTAATGTTAATGTACGCAATGTAAAATACTCAAATTGCATAAATTAAAATAGTTTATATGCTGTATTTATGTTCTTTGAAATATCGAATGCTTTCTCACGCTGTCTACAAATAGACACTTTAACCACTTCATGTTCAAACCAAACCAACACCCTAATGCGGCCTCTTCAAACCCTCCAGTGTAAGACACATTTTCTTACACATAAGTTGGTTTAACAACATTTTATATTTATACAACCCACAATAGGGTTAATCCACATTTGATCCGAGCATAGATTGCAGATCAATCCACCCCCAAATTTTTCAGATTGTATGCAATGTGTTATATATGTAACTATACAATTGCACATTTCTATATCTATACTTTGCATGAATTATGAATAATCTATAAAATATGTCTAGAAGTATCTTCATACAAGTACAGTATGCCGAAGATTTACTTTGAATATTATGGGGCTGTAAATAATAAGCTCAGCGGTTTATCTGACCAATGACAGACAGGAAACAGATCTTATAGTTTGATAAAGAGAACAAGACGTGTACATATGCAAACCAAAAAATACTTCAAAGCAAATGTTAATGAGTTAAAATAAAGATTTACTTTTTTTTAATACTGGTTAGATGTAATTAAGAATACTATTTTATGTAGCATTTGTGCATTAATGTATCACATCATTTATTGCACTTTCCTATAGTTATAAATACCATAAAACGTAATGCACACATATTCATATATGAATGTAAGCCTAAAAATGTATTCTTTTTTAGTGTGCATCAGATATAAACCATACTGTCAGCAAATGGTCGAAGTGCATTGCATGATTTTCGCACCTACATTTTATCATCTTGCTATCTCTGTTTGCAAAGAACAAGGAAACTTGGTGTTAAAAATGTGCATGGGCTTCAAAAAGGAGGAGGGGGAGGGCCAAAAAATACCAGTGCTTATCAAACCTCAGATCTTAGTTTCCTATCTAGCATCATTATACACAGCATTTAAAAAGAGAAATCAGACTGTAATTGCCTCAGACATTTGCAACTCATAGCAAAGCCTGCAGATCAACTTTACAGCAGAAATCATGAGGACAGCTTACGTGTGTCTGATACTTGGGCTGATGCTGATGGCGACCCTGAAATCTGAAGCTCAGCGTAAGTTTATTTGTAGTTTGATTGTTTCTTAAGAATATAATTAATTAATTATATATATTAAATCATTTTTAGCATTGGATGGTCTCTTGTGCAAATTACAGGACTGCAGTGTAACAGATATAAAACTTATTTTTCTTCTCAATAGCTTTGGCAGGTCCAGTCCCTGCGACCTGCTGTTTCAACTTCATTGGCTTCCCAATTCCAGTGAATAAAATTAAAAGTGCCGAGAGAACAAGCTCATCTTGCTCAATCAAAGGCGTTGTGTGAGTATTTTACAATTAAATGTTTAAAAAATAAATAATATATATATTTTTTTATTTAAAGGGAAACAAAATGTCTAAAAAGCTCATGTCAACGCTATAAACATGATTACGATGAACTCTTCTTCCCGTTTAGGGTTACAACTGAAAAAGGCAACGAGTTTTGTGTGAAACCCGAAGAGACCTGGCTTCAGAACATAGCAATAGCCTAATATAACTGATGCTTCAGCCATTACAAATGCAATTTTGAATCATACTGTTTCATTGCTTTATATCTGTTCTTTCTTATTAAATACATTTTTGCACTTCTTTGCATTATAAGTTGCATTATGAAAAAAACACTTTTGCACTCAAACTGTCCTAAAGATATGACTATTTTGCAATATGTTATGCTGACAAGCCAATAAATAATAAAATCTTATCTCTGAATTTTGTCATCATTTGAATGCATGCATATTAACATTAGAATAAAAATGTATTAAAAAGACAACAGACTTTGGAAATAGCATAACATCTCATAATAATGTACAATTAGGCAGAAAGCCTACAAGTGACAGACGAGAGAACAACTAGAGATTTAAAACCGTAAACATACAAATGAGAATAATAAAAATGTTTAAAGAAAAAAAATCAGGTAAGCTTGGTTGATCTTAACTTTGGTTGAAAGTTTGTGCATTAGTTTATTACGTTGCTGTGTGTATAGCTCATCCAACACGCCAGCCGTCAACTTTAATCTGGAGATCTTTATATGCAAAAATAAAACTAAACTGCTCTCGGATCAGGTTGAGAAAAGAGATTAAGTAACATTTCACTCTTTTTTTACAATACAAATACCAAGAATAAAAAATAACAACATGAGCAGCAGACAGAAACGTTGAAAGGATGTGCACTGCTTATAAAATAACATCATACAATATAATATTTCATAATGCGTATCAAAAATGACTTAATGATTAATGTTGACACCCATGACATTGTGTATAATGTCATCTACTATGGGGCACAATTAAATATATGATGAGGCACAATCAAATCTATGATCAAATGGTTTTAAAAACATTGAAATGTTATTGTCAGAATTTAGCTGTTTGCAATAATGTGTAGGCGTTAAAGGGATAGTTCACCCAAAAAACTTCTGTCATCACCTTTCTCCTTTATATTCTGTCATCATTTTCTGATCCTCATGTTGTTTTAAACCTGTATTCTGATGAACACAAAATAAGATATTTTGATAAATGATGGTAAGCAGTAAGCACACAGCTGATTGTAACCATTGACTTCTATAATATGAAAACAAATATGATAGAAATCAGTGGGTATCATCAACTGTTTATCAAAGTATCTTCTACATCATTTATCACAATACTTCAATAATATTTGTTTTCCTATCATGGAAGTCAATGGTTACAATCAGCTGTGTGCTTACCATAATTTATCAAAATATCTTCTTTAGTGTTCATCAGAAAAAAAAATCATACAGATTTACAACACGAGGGTGAGAAAAAAATGACAAAATTGTCATTTTTGGGTGAACTATATCCCTTTAAAAGAGATTTTAATAGATACACAATACACAAACACACCCAGAACCTTCCAGAATCTCTCTCATATACACAAATATATGAAGACCATTTCTCAATTCATGTCTCAACTTTAAACTCACCTCCATTTTCCATCACACCTACAAACCACAAGACTCTTCAAAACACTTAGGTGTGTTAATGCGGTGAACATAAACGAAAATGTGTGTGTTAGACTACAACATGTGTGAAAACACCAGCGAAAATGAAACAGCAAAAACTGACAATCCTGTCATAAACACTAAACCTCACCTGGAATAAACTCCTATTTGCATCGTATTTGAACACGAGTTGGCTACATGAATACTTTATTACAACAAATGTATTAAAAATGTGTAATATGACACTACTAGAGTATATAGTGTAATACTATAACAACCAGAAGAGGGCGATAGTGTTTTGTATGGTTGTCGGCCCAGAAAGTTCATGAACATAGGCAGAGGAAGTGCAAGGTCATTTATTTTTATTTATTGACTCAATGTATAAATTTAACACTTATGTGTTTGAAGTGTCACAATATGTCAATATAATGTGTGTTCATGTGTTTATAATGGATCATAGCACATGAATGACTCATAAGAGATACAGAAAATGAGTTTCTGGTTATAAGAGGAAGCTCTTTGACCTGTTTAGTAGCCTAATTACTAAGTAGGTATGTTTGACAATTTTAAAGGGGTTTACATAAAAATGTATATTAATTCTAATGAATACTTTCTGCTTACTAACATAATAACATAAATGGGTATCTTGGGCAGAGAATCCCCTCATTGGCCTCTCATGATTTTGTGACATGGGGGAGAGAAATCTCTGTCCTGAAATATCGCTCCTCTGGCCCATAACCCCACCTCCCCATCAGCCTTTCAGAACCGCTTTGGCTCTATGGTCTGTCATGTCTCCAGCCATCATCCATTCTGCTTCACTTTGCGCTTAAAGCTAGAATTAATAATCTGGGTTATTTTATTGGGTTATTTTTTCAGTGTCGCATAGTTTATATATAATTCCAGGTTAATGGGTTGGAGGTCTGAAAAGCACAACCTTCCAAACCAAGCCAAACCAGACAAATCAGGTCAATATTAACTTGAAAACAGATTTGTCAGCAAACAAAAATTGCATTAATTGATATGCTATTTCTTTGTTCTTTTGCTTTCTTACGCTGTCTACAAATAGACACTTTAATCTATTTCAATGTTCAAACCAAATCGATACCCTTATATGACCCTTTAAAAAAAACCTTCATGCACAGAGTAAAACACATTTTCTACATGTTGGGTTGGTTATACAACATTCTAGGTTTAAAGCAAACCCACAATTGGGTATATTTAACCATACCACAGATTCCAAAACAACCCAACTTTTATCAATCTGCAATGTAATAAATCTATAAAAATGTCTATAAATATTCTCATACAAGATACACTATGCCGAAAATAGCTTTAAAATATTTTGGGGCTGTAAATAATAAGCTTATCAGGTTTTCTGACCAATGACAGAAAGGAAACAGATCTTATACTTTGATAAATAGAACAACTGCAAACATAAAACTACTTCAAAGTAAATATATGGAATATTAATTAAAATAAATAATTAATAATAAATAAATAATATTCTAAATACTGGTTAGATGTTATATATATATATATATATATATATATATATATATATATATATATATATATATATATATATATATGTATGTATATATATATATATGTATATATATATATGTATATATATATGTATATATATATATATATATATATATATATATATATATATATATATATATATATATATATATATATATATATATATATATATATATATATATATATATATATATATATATGTATATATATATATATATATATATATATATATATATATATGTATATATATATATATATATATATATATATTTATATGTATATGTATATATATATATATATATATATATATGTATATATATATATATATATATAGAGAGAGTATTCTGGGGATTGGGAGTCGATTCCATGACATATATGAAATGCATGATTTTCTCACCTGCATTTCTTGCTCAGAACCAGGAAACTTGGTGTAAAAAATGTGATGATATGCATGGCCTTCAAAAAGGAAGTGGGGTGGGTCAAAAATGATGCTTAACAAACCTCAGATCTTAGTTTCCGATCCAGCTTCACAGCATTTAAAAAGAGGAATCAGACTGTAATTGACTCAGACATCTGCAACTCATCGAAAGCAAAGCCTGAAGATCAACTTAACAACAGAAATCATGAGGACAGCTTACGTGTGTCTGATACTTGGAGTGATGCTGATGGCGATCCTGAAATCTGAAGCTCAGAGTAAGTTTATTTTGGGTGTAGATTTGATTGTTTTTAATAATTCAAAATCAAGTTACTGCACACAACATTTATATTTGTTATTATACTATGATTTGCACTTAAGTCCATGATAATTTATATCATTAATAGTAATA
Organism: Paramisgurnus dabryanus; assembly: GCF_030506205.2. NCBI lineage: Eukaryota > Metazoa > Chordata > Actinopteri > Cypriniformes > Cobitidae > Paramisgurnus > Paramisgurnus dabryanus. The sequence goes on along the minus strand of NC_133359.1, from coordinate 15,906,222 downwards.
TTTAAGATTTTTTAGCATTGTATCAGATGTGCCTGCAGTGTGACAGATACAAAACTTCTTTATCTTCTCAACAGCTTTTGGAGCTCCAATCCCTGCGTCCTGCTGTTTCAACTTCATTGACTTCCAAATTCCAGTGGATAAAGTTAAAAGTGCTGTGAGAACAAACTCATCTTGCACAAACAAAGCCGTTGTGTGAGTATTTTACAATTAAATATGTTTTCAAGTAAATATTATTTTATTTAAAGGGGAAAATCTATAAACAAAAAATGACTAATATGAACTATTTTCTCCCTTAGGGTTACAACTGTAAAAGGCAACATGTTTTGTGTGAAACCCGAAGAGACCTGGCTGCAGAAAATAGCAATAGACAAATTTAACTGAAGCTTCAGTCATTACAAATGCAAATTTATATCATACGGTTTCTTGCTTTATACCTTATCTGCCCTTCTACTAAGTACATTTCTGCACTACATTGCTTTTAATTATGTTAAACATCTTTGATTTTGCACTCAACCTTTCCTAAAAATATAATTAGCAATATGTTCTGCTAAAAATACCAATAAATAATAAAATCGTATACCCCTGATTTTGTGTCATCATTTGAATGAATGCATATTAACATTAGAATAAAAATGTATTAAAAAGACAACAGATTTTAGATTACAGATTACAATTAGGCAGAAAGCCTACAGTAACAGACAAGAGATCAACTAGAGATTTAAAACCGTAAACATACAAATGAGAATAATACAAATGTTTAAAGAAAAAAAATAAGGTAAGCATGGTTGATCTTAACATTGGTTGAGAGTGCATTAGTTTATTATGATGCTGTCTGTAGCTCATCCAATGGGCTACGCCAGCCGTTAACTTTAATCTAGAGATCTGAATCTAGCCATTATATGAAAAAATACAACTTAGCTGCTAGGATCAGGTTGATAATGGATATTGAGTAACATTTCATCCTTTTTTCGCAATACAAATACCAAGAATAAAAAATAACAACATGGGCAGCAGACAGAAATGTTGAAAGGGTGTGCACAACATCTTACAATATAATTCTTTCATAATGCATTTAAAAGAAAATGATTAATGTTGACACCCATGACATTTTGTATAATTTCATCTATGATGGGGCACAAATCAAATCTACAATCAAACGGGTTTTAATGTTATCGTCATAATTTAGTTGTGTGGAATAATGTGTTAAAACAGATTTTCAGTGAATATTATCCCCAAAAAATACACAAACCAGCGCCACACAACACTCAGAACCTTCCAGAATCTCTCTCATACACAAACAAATGAAAACCATTTCTCCATTCATTTCTCAAACTTTAAACTCGCCTCCATTTATTTTAACTATCTCCATCACAGGGCCCGGGACAAATCTTTTAAAGGGGACATTTCATAAGACCTTTTTAAGATGTAACATAAATATTTGGTGTCCCCAGAGTACGTATGTGAAGTTTAAGCTCAAAATATCAGATTGATAATTTAATATAGCATGATAAAATTGCCACTTTGTTGGTTTTTGGGTGTGTCCTGTTCAATGCAAATGAGCTGATCTTTGCACTAAACGGCTGTGACATGGTTGGAAAGTGCAGGTTAAGGGGCGGTATTATCCCCACTATTACATAATGAACTTTTTTTTCACATGCTTGCAGAAAACAGTTTACCAAAATTAAGTTACTGCAGTTGTTCTTTTTCACATTTACTCGGTTGATAGAAGCACATGGGGGCTTTCTTCCCACAGGACAGTTGTCCATCCTCTTTTGGCAGCCTTGTCGAAAAACACAAAACCTCAATTCAAATAAACTCCAACCTTGAAAAAAGAGTAGCCTGCATGACAGCGCTTACTTAAATAAACAGGGCCTGCGACAAGTTTTTAATGGGTGTAGGGGCTTCCTTGTCACAAGACACAAGACTTGTCTTTCCTCTATTGACAGTCCTGTCACAAAGCCTCACCTGGAATAAACTTCTATTTTCACCGTATTTGAACACGAGTTGGCTTCATGAATGCTATATTACAGCAAATGTATTAAAGATGTGTAATATGACACTACTAGAGTATATAGTGTAATACTATAACAACCAGAAGAGGGCGATAGTGTTTTATTTGGTTGTAGGCCCAAGAATGCAAGTTCATGAACATAGGCAGAGGAAGTGCAAGGTCATATATTTTTATTCATTGACTCAACGTATAAAATTCACACTTATGTGTTTGAAATGTCACAATATGTCAATATAATGTGTGTTCATGTGTTTATTATGGATCATAGTACATGAATGAATCATAAGAGATGCAGAAAATGAGTTTCTGATTATAATAGGAAGCTTTTTAACCTGTTTAGTAATTACTTGGTATGTTTGACAATTTTAAAGTAATGTAACCTGACATGGATATAAATTCTTATTTATAACGAACTTTCTGTTTACTAACTTATCGTTCTGATTCTGCTTCAGACATCTGGACCTTTCACTATTCCTCAAACATCCATCCATTCTGCTTCACTGGGCGTTTAAAGCTTTATTTTTTACCCTAATCACTAGAATTAATAATTTGGGTTATTTTATTGGGTTATTTTTTTCAGTGTTGCATATAATTCCAGGTTAATGGGTTAGAGGTCTGACAAGCACAACCTCCCAAACCAAACCAAACCAAACCAGACAAATCAGGTCAATATTAACTTGAAAACAGATTTGTCAGCTTTGTTCTGGCAGTCAGTAATGTCCACTGGATCATTGAATTCAAAGTTTTTTGTGCCCATTTATAATGACCTTATTGTTAAAGCAACACTATGTAGTTTTTTTTACCTTTAAATAATGTCTCTAAAATTATTTCAGTGATAGAACAACTTTTAACTGGACAAATTGTACTGTTGCTGCAACCTTAGCAGCCTCCTAGCTGCTACAAGCACACTCTGAAAGTGGCGGTGGAGGGTAGGAAACACAGCCCCGCCCCTCCCCCTGCCTGCAGAAGAGTGTCTGATACCAGGCACTGTTGCGCTTTTCAACCACATAGGGGAGCTGTAAGTCATTTTACATGGAAACTACACAGTGTTGCTTTAATGTAGTCAAACAAACATATTAAAGCAACACTATGTAGTTCTTAAGTAAAAATGAATTACAGCTCCCCCGTGTGGTCGAAAAGCGCAACAGTGCCTGGTATCAGACACTCTTCTGCAGGCAGGGGGGGCGGGGCGGAGCTGTGTTTCCTACCCTCCACCGCCACTTTCAGAGTGTGCTTGTAGCAGCTAGGAGGCTGCTCAGCTTGCAGCAACAGTACAATTTGTCCAGTTAAAAGTTGTTCTATCACTGAAATAATTTTAGAGGCAATATTTAGAGGTTAAAAAACTACATAGTGTTGCTTTAATGTTTAAAGATTTATGAACAAAAAATACATTAATTAATATAGTTTATGCTGTTTTAATGTTCTTCCTTGTTCTTTTAATCTAATGCTTTCTTCAATGTTCAAACCAAATCGATACCCTTATATGACCCTTTAAAAAAAAAAAAAACTTCATGCATGGAGTAAAACACATTTTCTACATGTTGGGTTGGTTATACAACATTCTAGGTTTAAAGTAACCCACAATTGGGTATATCTATATTTAACGCAACCACAGATTCCAAAACAACCCAACATTTATCAGTCTGCAATGTATAATATCAAATGCACATACATTTTTATTTCTATACCTTGCATGAATTTTAAAGTATAAAATATGTCTATAAATATCCTCATAAACATACACTATGCAGAAAATAGCTTTACAATATTTTGGGGCTGTAAATAATAAGCTTATCAGGTTTTCTGATCAATGACAGACAGGAAACAGATCTTATATTTTGATAAAGAGAACAAGACGTGTACATCTGCAAACCAAAAAATACTTCAAAGTTAATATGTGAAATAATAATTAAAATAAATAATTAATATTCTTAATACTGGTTAAATGTAATATATATATATATATATATATATATATATATATATATATATATATATATATATATATATATATATATATATATATATAATTGAAAGAATAAGCAGGTAAGCAAATTGAAATAATAATGAACAAGTACGTAGCCCCCCCCCACACACACAAAATAAATAATAATACTTTGCTTTGCTTGATAGATTAATAGAGAACACAAACAAAAAGGACGCCTAGAGATAAACACGGAAACTTGGAGGATAACAGGTAAGTATGAGGTGATCAGGATTGGGATTGTTTGCGGGTGAGTGGGGGGGAAGCCTGACAATTCCATGACATATATGAAATGCTCGGCATGATTTCTCACCTAAATTTCGTGCCTCTGTTTGCAATGAACCAGGAAACTCGCTGTAAAAAAATGTGATGATATGCATGGCCTTCAAAAGGAAGTTGGGTGGGCCAAAAATGATGCTTATCAAACCTCAGATCTTAGTTTCCGATCTAGCATCACAGTATTTAAAAAGAGAAATCAGACTGTAATTGACTCAGACATCTGCAACTCATCGAAAGCAAAGCCTGAAGATCAACTTAAAATCAAATCATGAGGACAGCTTACGTGTGTCTGATACTTGGGGTGATGCTGATGGCGACCCTCAAATCTGAAGCTCAGCGTAAGTTTATTTTGGGTGTAGATTTAATTGTTTCTTAATAATTCAAAATCAAGCTACTGCAAACAACATTTATATTTGTTATTATACTGTGCTTTGCACTTAAGTCCATGATAATTTATATCATTAATAGTCATTTTAAGATTTTTTAGCATTGGATGGTCTACAAGACTGCAGTGTGACAGATACAAAACTTCTTTATCTTCTCAACAGCTTTTGCAGGTCCAGTCCCTGCTATCTGCTGTTTCAACTTCATTGGCTTTCCAATTCCAGTGGATAAAGTTAAAAGTGCTGTGAGAACAAGCTCATACTGCACAAACAAAGCAGTTGTGTGAGTATTTTACAATGTTTTATGTTTTCAAATAAACAGTTATTATTATTTAAAGGAAAACAAAATGTCTAAAAAGCTTATGCCAGCGCTATAAACAAAAACTATTTTCCCCCTTAGGGTTACAACTGTAAAAGGCAACATGTTTTGTGTGAAACCGGACGAGCCCTGGCTGCAGAAAATAACAATAGCCTAATATAACTGATGCTTCAGCCATTACAAATGCAAATTTGTATCATACGGTTTCATTGTTTCATTCGTAATATCGGCACTTCTTTGCATTAATTATGAAAATTTTTTAAACCTATTTTGATTTTGCACTCAAACTTTCCTAAAAATATATGTAATTTGCAATATGTTCTGCTTAAAATGCCAATAAATGATAAAATTGTATTTCTGAATTTGTGTCATCTTTTAAAAATGCATGCATATTAACATTAGAATAAAAATGTACTAAAAAGACAACAGATTTTGGAAGAAACATAACATCTCATAATAATGTACAGAAAGGAAAGCCTACAGTTACAGATGAAAGATCAACTAGAGATTTAAAACCGTAAACATACAAATGAAAACAATAAAAAATGTTTAGAGAGAAAAAATCAGGTAAGCTTGGTTCATCTTAACATTGGTTAAGTTTGCTTAAAAATGAAGAAAACTTATTTCCCCCAAAAATTTAAGTAATGATTACTTAAAAACTTTAAGTGAAGTTTACTTAAACATATAAGTTGTTCTAATTTCAATTTTAAGTTGACTTAATAGACTTTAATTTCTTTGCACTAAATGCCTGTGACGTGGTTGGATAGTGCAGGTTAGAGGGCACTATTATCCCCACTATTATATAATGACCTTTTTTTTCACATGTTTGCAGAAAATGGTTTACAAAAATTAAGTTACTGCAGTTGTTCTTTTTCACATTTACTCGGTTGATAGAAGCACTGCATGGGCACATGGGGGCTTTCTTCTCACAGGACAGTTGTCCATCCTCTTTTGGCAGCCTTGTCAAAAACACAAAACCTCACTTCAAATAAACTCCAACCATGAAAAAAGAGTAGCCTGCATGACAGCACTGACTTAAATAAACATGGCCCGGGACAAGTTTTTAATGGGTGTAGGGGCTTCCTTGTCACAAGACACAAGACTTGTCTTTCCTCTACTGACAGTCCTGTCATAAACACTAAACCTAACCTGGAATAAACTTCTATTTGCATCTTATTTAAACATGAGTTGGCTACATGAATGCTATATTACAACAAATGTATTAAAGATGTGTAATATGACACTACTAGAGTATATAGTGTAATACTATAACAACCAGAAGAGGGCGATAGTGTTTTGTTTGGTTGTAGGCCCAGCAAGTTCATGAACATAGGCAGAGGAAGTTCAAGGTCATATATTTTTATTCATTGACTTAACATATAAAATTCACACTTATGTGTTTGAAGGGTCACAATATGTCAATATAATGTGTGTTCATGTGGTTATTATGGATCATAGCACATGAATGTATCAAAAGAGATGCAGAAAATGAGTTCTTCAGCTTGTAACAATAGCAGCACCCGTTTTGGTAAACCTGCTTTTTTTTGGATGGTTCTATATAGAACCTTGCTTTAAAAAGTCTTAGATAGAACCACAGTGGTGCTCAAAAGAACCTTTAATTTATCAGCAGTCAGGAGGATTATTTTTGTTATTTGTGCCCTTTTTATTTCCAGCACTTTATAAGGTTTAACAGTTTACAAACAGAAAAACAGATGCAAGACATCAGAAAAATACTTTTATTTTCACTTTTTCATTACATGAAATAATACAAAAATACATTTGGGTATTAAATCCACATTGTTAAGTTAAAAATATACACTCACCTAAAGGATTATTAGGAACACCATACTAATACTGTGTTTGACCCACTTTCACCTTCAGAACTGCCTTAATTCTACGTGGCATTGATTCAACAAAGTGCTGAAAGCATTCTTTAGAAATGTTGGCCCATATTGATAGCATCTTGCAGTTGATGAAGATTTGTGGGATGCACGTCCAGGGCACAAAGCTCCTATTACACCACATCCCAAAGATGCTCTATTGGGTTGAGATCTGGTTACTGTGGGGGGCATTTTAGTACAGTGAACTCATTGTCATGTTCAAGAAACCAATTTGAAAAGACTCGAGTTTTGTGACATGGTGCATTATCCTGCTGTCATGAATTCGGTCTTATTGGCCGCTTTGTCTTTGTTTCACCATGTGTTGTGTTGTGTTTATGTTTTGACAGTTCCACACGTGCGCGCCTTCCACCTGGTGACCTCATTATCTCCGACTCTTCTCACCGGCGTCCCACACCTGATCCATATTAATTGCCCATCCGGTTTGATTTAAATTCCCCTCGTTTCCTCTGTTCCTTGCAAGTTCGTCTTTGTATGTTCGTGCCCGCTAGCCTGGCTAGTTCTAGTCCTGTCGTGTCGAGTAACTGTGTGTAGTTTTGTCTGGATTATTTACCGTGCTCTCTGCTGCCTTATCCCTTCAGATTCCTCGCCCCGCTGTCAGTCTCTCCCGAGTGGTGTGTTCCCCGCCTAGCCTCCATTTACACTCTGTCTGCGGATTCTCTGAGCGCCGACTACATCTAGCGCTGTCCAGCTGCAGTGCGCTCTGCGCATAATCCTGCTTAAGACTCGGACGCCTGCTGTGCACTGTCCAGCACTTTTCTCTGCTGAAGACTCAGTCCGCCTCTCTCTCTCTCTCCTGCTGTGCCCCGCCTGGAACTCTCTCTGCCCTGTGTCGGGTTGTTTCGAGTGTGGACGGAGGGTGGATGTCCTACAGCCCTGCTGGGTTTCCCACCGCGAGTGCCTGCCTGTTCCTGACGTCACAGAGTGTTTTGCCTTTCACATTTACATTTTTCATGAAGACATAGAGTGTTATCTCCTATACATACCTGACATTGTGTTTCTCATTAAAAACCTCTGCATTGGGATTCCTGACTTTTGTGGTTCCTGACAGGACGAACTTGCCCAGATGGATCCCGCGGAGGTTGATGCTCTCCGGTCAGCACTCGCCCAGCAGGGTTCATGGTTAGGACAACACTCGGCTCGCCTCACCACCACTTCTCAAGAGGTTGAGGGTTTATCAACCCGTCTGAATGACCTTTCCTCTCGGCTTGACCAGGTCAGTCATGATGCCACCCAGCCCAGTCAGTCGTTGCAGACGGAACCTCACGTCACAGCTCCACCTCCATATAATGGCGATCCCGCCTCCTGCCGGGCTTTCCTCTCACAATGCTCTCTGGTTTTTGCCCTCCAGCCCCGCCGCTATGCCTCTGAACGCACCCGGGTTGCGTATGTAATCACCCTTCTGGTTGGCAAGGCGCGCGAGTGGGCTACGGCCGTGTGGGATGCCAGCGACCCTTGCTGTCGGTCTTTTGATGAGTTTAGGGAAGAGATGGTGAAACTCTTCGACCGATCGGTGCGCGGGGACGCCGCTGCAGCTCGCTTGGCACATCTTGTTCAGGGCAGACTCACAGTTACTGATTATGCTATTGAATTTAAGACTTTAGCGGCTGCCTGCCACTGGAATGAAGCGGCTCTCCGAGCCCAGTTTGTAGAGGGGTTGTCCGACGATCTTCAGGACGAGATCGCTCTTCATGACCTTCCTCCGTCACTTGATGCCATCATTGATCTCGCTCTCCGGATCGAGGCTCGGAGACTGCTTCGTAATCAGCGACGCTCCATTCGTCAGCGAGTGTTTACAGAGGAGACCACCACTTCCCCTTCTTCACCTTTACCATCAGCCGAGCCTGAACCCATGCAGCTGGGGCGTTTGCGCCTGTCACAGAGAGAGAGAGAGAGGCGCATACAGAAGGCCCTGTGCTTGTATTGCGGGAAGCCCGGGCATTTTGCAAGGGTCTGCCCGTTAAAAGCCGCTGCCCATCAGTGAGTACGGGAGTCCTGGTGGGCACTTCTTCAAAACTCTCCCCTGTTTCCAGTACCCAACTCCCCGTCATTTTGTCCTTTGCTGGGCGTGATCATCCGTCCACTGCCCTTCTCGATTCTGGTGCGGAGGGCAACTTCATTGATGAAGCGCTGGCGCGCGCCTGGGGTGTTCCGGTTGTTCCTCTCCAGTCCCCCTTGGATGTCTGGTCCCTCAAGGGGCAGCAGATGGCGCGGATTACACATTGCACTTCTCCTGTGAGTCTCTCTGTGTCTGGTAATCATCGTGAGGAGATTGTGTTGCACGTCCTTCATGCGTCTCTATCCCCTATTATTTTAGGGCATGGATGGTTAGCGCAACACAATCCTCACGTTGATTGGCAGCATAGTATTATCTTGTCTTGGTCCCAGTCTTGTCATGTGTCATGTCTTGGTTCTGCTGTTTCTGGTTCTGTTCTTTCTCTTCCTCAGGTTCCGGCGGTCGATTTGACCGGGGTCCCGGCGGAGTATGCGGATATCGCTCAGGTGTTTAGTAAAGCCCGGGCCACCTCCCTGCCTCCTCACCGGCCATATGATTGCGCTATTGATCTCCTCCCCGGCACTTCTCCGCCTAAGGGTAGACTTTATTCGTTATCGGGTCCTGAGAGAGAGGCTATGGACCAGTATATTAATGATGCCCTGCGTGCCGGTCTCATTCGTCCCTCCACCTCGCCCGCAGGGGCGGGGTTTTTCTTTGTTGGCAAGAAGGACGGCTCCCTGCGCCCTTGTATTGATTATAGGGGCTTAAATGACATTACGGTTAAGAATAGGTACCCCCTTCCCTTAATGTCTACTGCGTTTGAGCTCCTGCAGGGGGCGCGTTTCTTTACTAAGCTAGATTTACGCAACGCCTATCATCTGGTGCGAATAAGAGAGGGAGATGAATGGAAGACTGCCTTTAACACCCCTACCGGACACTTTGAGTACTGCGTTCTGCCGTTCGGCCTTTGTAACGCCCCCTCTGTCTTCCAGACTCTGGTCAATGATGTGCTGAGAGACATGGTTAACAAGTTTGTCTTTGTGTACATAGATGATATTCTCATCTTTTCTCCCTCTATGCAGGAACACACTCAGCATGTTCGCCGAGTCTTACGCCGGCTGTTAGAAAATAAGTTGTATGTCAAGGCGGAGAAGTGCGAATTCCATCGTAAGTCAGTTTCGTTCCTGGGTTTTGTTGTTGCCCCCGGTGAGATCCGTCCCGACCCTGCCAAGATCAAAGCGGTGGCCGAATGGCCAGTCCCCGACTCCCGTAAGGATTTATTAAGATTTCTGGGTTTCGCCAATTTTTACCGGCGATTTATCAGAAATTATGGTCAGATTGCTCAACCTCTTACTGCTCTCACTTCCACTAAGGAGAGGTTTGTCTGGAATTCCAGTGCTCAGGAGGCCTTTGATATTTTAAGGTCCCGGTTTATCTCTGCTCCTGTTCTCTCTATTCCAGATCCGGCTGCTCAATTTATTGTGGAGGTGGATGCTTCGGATGTCGGGGTAGGCGCCGTTTTGTCTCAGCGGTCTGCTAAGGATGGCAAGGTGCATCCCTGTGCCTTTTTCTCCCATCGGTTAAACACAGCAGAGCGAAATTATGACATAGGCAATCGGGAGCTGCTGGCGGTCAAACTGGCTTTGGGTGAGTGGCGTCACTGGTTAGAGGGGACCTCGGAGCCCTTCCTGGTCTGGACGGATCATAAGAACCTCGAATACATCCGTTCAGCCAGGAGGTTATCTTCTCGTCAGGCTCGTTGGGCGCTCTTCTTTGACAGATTTAACTTCACCCTCTCGTACCGGCCCGGTTCCAAGAATACTAAGCCCGATGCTCTCTCTCGTTTGTTCGAAAGCCCCGGTTCCGCTGGGGACGAAACCATCCTCCCGGAGGGGCGGGTGGTGGGTGCCTTGCGCTGGGGAATAGAACAACGAGTGAGACGGGCCGGCCGGGAGGGGGAAGTGCCAGAAGGGTGCCCAGCGGGTCGATTGTGGGTTCCGAATGCGCTTCGCTCCGAGGTCATCCGGTGGGGTCACGAGTCCAAGTTTGTTTGCCATCCGGGGGTTCGGAGAACGTTGGCTACCGTTCGTCAGCGTTTTTGGTGGCCCTCTATGGGCCCCGATGTCAGACAGTTTGTGTTAGCCTGTCAGGTTTGTGCCCGTAATAAGGCCTCTCATCAAGCCCCTATTGGTCTGCTTAAACCACTACCCATTCCCTCTCGTCCTTGGTCACATATCGCCATCGATTTTGTAACCAATTTGCCTAGTTCTAAGGGAAACACTGTAGTTTTGACCATTGTCGACCGCTTCTCCAAGGCGGCTCACTTTGTCCCTTTGCCCAAATTGCCCACTGCCAAGGAAACCGCCCAGGTTATGATCGAACACGTCTTTCGCTTACATGGTCTGCCCACAGACGTTGTTTCAGATAGGGGTCCTCAGTTTATTTCTCGTTTCTGGCAAGAATTTTGTAGACAAATAGGCTCCACAGCTAGCTTGTCTTCAGGGTATCATCCTCAGACCAACGGGCAATGTGAACGGGCTAACCAAGATTTAGGTAGAGCTCTCCGCTGTCTGACATCGCAATATCCGAGCTCCTGGTGCCAACAGTTACCCTGGGTTGAATACGCCCATAATTCTCTCCCTGTTTCTTCCCTTAACATGTCCCCTTTTGAGGCGTCCATGGGGTTTCAGCCCCCTTTATTCCCATCACAGGAACCCGATGCGGTGGTTCCGTCTGCGCTGGCTTTTGTCCGTCGTTGCAAACGCACCTGGAGGAAAGCTAGATTTACATTACGTCAGATTTCCAGACGAACCAAAGCCGCGGCCGACCGTCATCGTAGAACTGCGCCCCGTTTTATCTGTGGGCAGAAGGTATGGCTTTCGTCCAAGGATTTACCTCTCCGTGAGCCTTCTCGCAAGTTGGCTCCACGATTCCTTGGGCCATACAGCATTGTTAAGGTCATTAATCCCGTGACGGTCAGGCTCAGATTGCCCCCAGCTCTCGGTCGGGTTCATCCAGTTTTTCATGTGTCTAAACTGAAGCCTGTGTATTTTTCCCACATTAACCCTGTTCCCTCTGCCCCCACCCCTCCCACCCCTCAGCTTATAGATGGTGCCCCTGTGTATTCGGTTAAGTCGTTACTGGATATGCGTCGCCGGGGTAGGGGATTTCAATATCTCGTTGACTGGGAAGGATATGGTCCGGAGGAGAGGTGTTGGGTACCGGCCCGGGACATCCTGGACCCTGGGCTGATAGAGGATCTCCGCCGGCGACGGGGTGAGCCTCCTCATGGACCGCCCAGTGGCGGTCGTGGGGGGGGAGTCCTGTCATGAATTCGGTCTTATTGGCCGCTTTGTCTTTGTTTCACCATGTGTTGTGTTGTGTTTATGTTTTGACAGCTCCACACGTGCGCGCCTTCCACCTGGTGACCTCATTATCTCCGACTCTTCTCACCGGCGTCCCACACCTGATCCATATTAATTGCCCATCCGGTTTGATTTAAATTCCCCTCGTTTCCTCTGTTCCTTGCAAGTTCGTCTTTGTATGTTCGTGCCCGCTAGCCTGGCTAGTTCTAGTCCTGTCGTGTCGAGTAACTGTGTGTAGTTTTGTCTGGATTATTTACCGTGCTCTCTGCTGCCTTATCCCTTCAGATTCCTCGCCCCGCTGTCAGTCTCTCCCGAGTGGTGTGTTCCCCGCCTAGCCTCCATTTACACTCTGTCTGCGGATTCTCTGAGCGCCGACTACATCTAGCGCTGTCCAGCTGCAGTGCGCTCTGCGCATAATCCTGCTTAAGACTCGGACGCCTGCTGTGCGCTGTCCAGCACTTTTCTCTGCTGAAGACTCAGTCCGCCTCTCTCTCTCTCTCCTGCTGTGCCCCGCCTGGAACTCTCTCTGCCCTGTGTCGGGTTGTTTCGAGTGTGGACGGAGGGTGGATGTCCTACAGCCCTGCTGGGTTTCCCACCGCGAGTGCCTGCCTGTTCCTGACGTCACAGAGTGTTTTGCCTTTCACATTTGCATTTTTCATGAAGACATAGAGTGTTATCTCCTATACATACCTGACATTGTGTTTCTCATTAAAAACCTCTGCATTGGGATTCCTGACTTTTGTGGTTCCTGACACCTGCTGGCAGTAGCCATTAGAGGATGAGTACATGGTGGTCATAAAGGGATGGACATGGTTTGAAACAATGCTCAGGTAGGCTGTGTGGCATTTACACGATGCCCAATTGGCACTAAGGGGCCTAAAGTGTGCCAAGAAAACATCCCCCACACCATTACACCACAACCAGCAGCCTGCACAGTGGTAACAAGGCATGATGGATCCATGTCCTCATTCTGTTTACACCAAATTCTGACTCAACCATCTGAATGTCTCAACAGAAATCAAAACTCATCAGACCAGGCAACATTTTTCCAGTCTTCAACTGTCCAATTTTGGTAAACTTGTGCAAACTGTAGCCTCTTTTTCCTATTTGTAGTGGAGATGAGTGGTACCCTGTGGGGTCTTCTGCGTTTTTGTAGCCCATCCGCCTCAAGGTTGTGCGTGTTGTGGCTTCACAAATGCTTTGCTGCATACCTCGGTTGTAACGAGTGGTTATTTCAGTCAAAGATGCTCTTCTTGAATCAGTCGGCCCATTCTCCTCTGACCTCTAGCATCAACAAAGCATTTTCACCCACAGGACTGCCATATACTGGATGTTTTTCCCTTTTAACACTATTCTTTGTAAACCCTAGAAATGGTTGTGCGTGAAAATCCCAGTAACTGAGCAGATTGTGAAATACTCAGACCGGCCCGTCTGGCACCAACAACCATGCCACGCTTAAAATTGCTTAAATCAGCTTTCTTTTCATATATGAATGAATGAATAAGCAGTTGGAAATATTTGGGATGATGAACAGGTACATAGCCACACATACACACACTTTTAACAGTCACTGAAATATATCATAATACTTTCCTTTGCTTGGAAGATTAATTAAGCAGAATAGAGAACACAAACAAGGAGGACTAGTAGAACAGGAGATAAACACAGAAACTTGGAGGATAACAGGTAAGTATGAGGTGATCGGTATTTTGGGGATTGGGATTGTTTGCGGGTGAGTGAATGGTAAATGGACTGCATTTATTTAGCGCTTTTAACAGACCTATGGCCATCCAAAGTGCTTTACAAGTTGCCTCACATTCACCCATTCACTCACTCATTTATACACCGACGGAGGTGTCAGCCATGCAAGGCGCCATCCAGCTCGTCAGGAGCAGCTGGGGTTAGGTGTCTTGCTCAAGGACACCTCAACACTTGGTCAGGTGGAGCTGGGTCTTGAACCACCAACCTTCCAGTTTGTAGACAACCTACATGAACCACTATGCCTCTGCCGCCAGAGTGAAGGCGCTAAGCCTATCGATTCAATGACATCCATTAAATGCTCTGCATGATTTTTTCACCTGCTTTTCTTGCTACCACTGTTTGCAAAGAGCAAGAAAACTCGGTGTAAAAATTTAATGATATGCATGGCCTTCAAAAAGGAAGTGGGGTGGGTCAAAAATTATGCTCAACAAACCTCAGATCTTAGTTTCCGATTTAGCATCACAGCATTTAAAAAGAGGAATCATACTGTAATTGACTCAGACATCTGCAACTCATCGAAAGCAAAGCCTGAAGATCAACTAAACATCAGAAATCATGAGGACAGCTTACGTTTGTCTGATACTTGGGGTGATGCTGATGGCGACCCTGAAATCTGAAGCTCAGCGTAAGTTTATTTGGGGTGTAGATTTGATTGTTTCTTAATAATTCAAAATCAAGCTACTGCAAACAACATTTATATGTATTATTATACTATGATTTGCACTTAAGTAATATTTAAGATTTTTCAGCATTGGATGGTCTCTTGTGTGAATTACAAGACTGCAGTGACAGATACAAAACTTCTTTATCTTCTCAACAGCTTTTGCAGCTCCAGTCCCTGCGTTCTGCTGTTTCAAATTCATTGGCTTCAAAATTCCAATGAATAAAATAAAAAATGCTGTGAGAACAAGCTCATCTTGCTCAAACAAAGCCGTTGTGTGAGTATTTTACAATTAAATATGTTTTCAAGTAATTATTATTTTATTTAAAGGGGAAAAATCTAAAAAGCTCATGTCAGCGCTATAAACAAAAATTGACTAATATGAACTCTTTTCCCCCTTAGGGTTACAACTGTAAAAGGCAACATGTTTTGTGTGAAACCCGAAGAGACCTGGCTGCAGGAAATAACAAGAGACAAATTTAACTGAAGCATCAGCCATTACAAATGCTAATTTAAATCATACGGTTTCATTGCTTCATGCCTTATATCTGCCCTTTCTTATTAAATACATTTTTGCACTTCTTTGCATTAATTATGAAAAACCACAATGTTAAACCTCATTTGATTTTGCACTCAAACTTTCCTAAAAATATACATAATTTGCAATATGTTCTGCTAAAAATGCCAATAAATAATAAAATCGTATCTCTGAATTTGGGTCATCATTTGAATGAATGCATATTAACATTTGAATAAAAATGTATTAAAAAGACAACAGATTTTGGAAGAAGCAACATCTCACAATAATGTACAATTAGGCAGAAAGCCTACAAGTGACAGACGAGAGATCAACTAGAGATTTAAAACCGTAAACATACAAATGACAATAATAAAAAAAATTTAGAGAGAAAAAAATCAGGTAATCTTGGTTAATCTTGAAAGTTTGTGCATTCGCTTATTGTGTTGCTGTCTGTACACTAAAACATTTCTGCCAGTAACTTACTGTAGATTTTACATTTATATTATTTACTGGCAACAGTTTGTGAACATGAAACATTTTCAGTCTTTATCTTCTATAGTACCAGCTATAGTACCGGCAACCAGCTGTATAATTACAGCAAATTTTATACAGTGTAGCTTATCCATCACATCAGGTGCTAACATTAATCTATAGATCTGAAGCTAGCCATTATATAAAAAGTAACACTTAACTGCTCTCAGATCAGGTTGATAATGGATATTGAGTAACATTTCACCCTTTTTTCACAATACAAATACCAAGAATAAAAAATAACAACATGGGCAGCAGACAGAAATGTTGAAAGGGTGTGCACAACATCTTACAATATAATTATTTCATAATGCATATAAAAGAAAATGACTTTTGTGATTAATGTTGACACCCATGACATTTTGTATAATTTCATCTATGATGGGCCACAAATCAAATCTATGATCAAACGGGTTTAAAATGTATGTAATTTCGTCATAATTTAGCTGTTTGCAATAATGTCTTAAAACAGATTTTCAGTTAATTCCCCAAAAATACACAAACCAGCATCACACAACACTCAAAACTTTCCAGAATCTCTCTCATACACAAACATAGTTTAATAAGCTGCTGTAAATTGTCTTGTCCTGTCAGCTTAAAGGCAGGGTATCTGATTTTGAAAAATGCTACAATAGCTTACTAGCACTGAAATCACGATCCCACAAATCCCATTTAAATCGGCATCCAAACCCACACCTCCTCAAAGAACATGAACACGCACAGACCTGGGCCCGGTTCCCCGATAACGCTCACTCTTAGTGCGCTAAGAAGACTCAAAAAGATATATCTTACCAAAGTTGTTTATGTTCCTAAGTGTGTTCCCCGAAGTGTCCCTCTTAGAAAACTTCTTAACACGCTGATTATAAATTCGACATAACAATGGCGCTGTCCCAAGTGAAGGTGCTGAATTATATGGGATCGATCGTTCAGGGATCGATACAAGAATTGTCAGTATTATGGGTAGACGAACCAGGTATAGCTAATCATCCACCCTCCTTATCCCGTTGTGCCACTTGTTGGCATGGGTTTAACGACTGTTAATGTAATACACTTTTATACTAATGGTTAGGTACTTTACAATCAGAATTGATTGTCAATCAGCTGCAGTTACTTCTGTTTAATGCGGTATTGCTTGCCATTGGTTAATGTTGTCAATAAAAAGCAACCTATCTACAATGAACAGAGAGAGAGAGTGAGAGTTAGATACAGAATATGGTCTGAGAAGGTCCAGCAGCTCCATAATGAGTTGTCTGGGTGACAGATCTGGACTGCAGGCTGGCCATTTCAGTACCCGATCCTTCTTCTACGCAGTCTTGATGTTGTTATTGATGCAGTATGTGGTCTGGCATTGTCAGGTTGGAAAATGCAAGGTCTTCCCTGAAAGAGACGACGTCTGAATGGGAGCATATGTTGCTCTAAAACTTGGATAAACCTTTCAGCATTGATTGTGCATTTCCAGATGTGTAAGCTGCCCATGCCACATGCACTCATGCAACCCCAAACCATCAGAGATGCAGGTTTCTGAAATGAGCGCTAATAAAAACTTGGGATGTCCTTGCCCTTTTTAGTCCTGATGAAATGGCGTCCCAGTTTTCCAAAAAGAACTTCAAATTTTGATTCGTCTGACCACAGAACAGTTTTCCACTTTGCCAAAGTCCATTTTAAATGAGCCTTTGCCCAGAGAAAACGCCTGCGTCATGTTTAGATATGGCTTCTTGTTTGACCTATAGAGTTTTAGCTGGCAACGGCGAATGACACGGTGGATTGTGTTCACCGACAATGTTCAACTCAAACCGTTTAAGGAAACTGGTTGCATTTAACCATTTAAGTTTTAAAACACATACATTTGAGTACTGTGAACTTAAACAAATTTTTGCATACATTGCATGCATATAATGTAGAATCACAATTTGCTTATTATATTCAAAATAGTTGAAAAAGAATATAAAAAACAACAACATGGGACTATTTTACAAAAATGTAAAAATCAATAAAAGAAAAAGTTTCAAAAACTGTATACATTCGTTTAGCTTTTTTATGAGATTTTAAGAGTCCAAACATAATACCTTAGTTCTGCTCTAAATGATATGCTGTTAGGTTTATTATTTGCTCATTGACCTAACAAATATTGTGAAAAAAGCAAACACACCGTCACTACGCCTACGCAGCAACTTAACGGACGGACAGCTCCGTTTTCAACAACTCTCGATCAGTCTGCGCACAAGTTGAGCACACTTTTGATATCTGATAGATAGCATTAGATCAACTTCACATCAGAAATCATGAGGGCAACTTCTGTGTGTCTGATACTTGGGCTGATGCTGATGGCGACCCTGAATTCTGAAGCTCAAAAGGGTAAGTTTCGTTGGGGTGTGGCTTTTTTGTTATTTTGGCTAAATCAAATCCCCAAACAGTTTAATTTAAATTATTTTCGACTCGATAAGAATTAAGTGATGCAAAGTGGTTTAAAGTGCAGTTTTTTTTCTAACAAACTAAAGATAATTCAAATTCGTTGACTGAATTACACTAACATAGCCTGAACATTAGATAAAAATAAAACATAATAATGGATATTTTTTGGAACCGTAACACACAGTCAAAAGTAAAGAATGGACCATTTTTATTAGCCTATTAATAATATTAATCATAAAGCCTAACCAGTAAAATAAACACACTGTAGTGAAAATAAATACTCATTGTAACTATTTTTACATAAACTTTTAAATATTAAAGCGTCCTAAATCATAGTCAATTACAGTTTGGCGGTAAATATAAACAACAATTAGCCTATAATAAAGTTAAGAGGTGCCACACTGCAAGAAAAACAATCCAGAAGTTTATTTCTAAAACAAAACGCAAATCAATGTCTAATTCAGTATACAAGTAGAAACGAAACAAATTCATCTGCAGTGAACAGTACATTAGGTCATTAGTTTATAAAATGGTTTAAAAGGGTTAAATCACGGATTCCTCCAAAGATTTTTAGGTGGCTGAACTTGCCAGGAGTTGCAACGAGCACTTGGGGGCTCTTTGGAAGTTCAAATTTCCTTTGGTTGCTATAAGCCTCCAAAACATCTGTGGAAGTATTGACCTGATAAATACTGTAATGAGAGCCAGGATGGCTCCCTCTGCTGGCCTGCAGAGGCTTCTCTCTCACATATCATCCTTTGGACTCTATTACCCATCATCCCTTGCACTAGCCAGTTCATCATCACACCTGTTTCCTGTTTGATCATTATCTGGACTATTTAAATCACACTCATTGCGAAGTCTTGCTAGCATTGTCTGCATTTCTGAGCGTATCTTTATTATCACTCTGTTCTGTATCCTGCCTTGTTTTGACCTGTGCCTGTTGTGTTTATGATTGTTTGCTGCCTGCCCTGACCTACGCCTTTATTATTGACTAAGTTTTTGGATTATCCTTGTTTGCCTGGATGTGGATATTCTTTAATAAAACCAGCAATTGGATCTAACCGGTTTCACACGCATGACAAATACAAATAATATAACCAGATTAACAATTGTTTTACAAGTCTCTTATGGTAAAGAAACATTTTAAAATGTATAAGAACCTAAATTAATATGTATATTTTGTATATTTATTGTTCAGACAAAAGAGGGCCTTTTACACCTCTAGTCCCTGCGACATGCTGTTTCAACTTCATTGGCTTCCCAATTCCAGTGGATAAAATTAAAAGTGCTGAGAGAACAAGCTCATCTTGCACAAACAAAGGCGTTGTGTGAGTATTTTACAATGATATGTTTTCAAATAAATAATTATTTTTATTTAAAGGAAAAAAAATGTCTAAAAAGCTCATGTCAGTGCTATAAACAAAAATTGACTAATATGGACTCTTTCCCCCCTTAGGGTTACAACTGTTAAAGGCAACATGTTTTGTGTGAAACCCGAAGAGACCTGGCTGCAGAACATAGCAATAGACTAATGTAACTGAAGCTTCAGCCATTACAAACGCAAATTTAAATCATTGTTTCATTGCTTCATACCTTATATCTGTTCTTTCTTACTAAATACATTTAGCATTTCTTTGCTTTAATAGTAGATTATGAAAAAACACTTAAAATGTTGAACCTCCTTTGGTTTTGCACTTAAATTGTCCTAAAAATATGCATATTTCATATGCATACGATCTGCTGAAAATTCCAATAAATATTGCAATTGCATCTCTGAATTTGTGTCATCTTATTCGAATGCATTCATAAAACATGTTTGGCTTTACAATCCACAACAGCAAGAACTGAGTGTTTAAACTTGCATAATATATAAGTGTGTGTATGAAGCATACAGGTAAGCTTGGTTGATCTTAACATTGCTTGAGTTTGTGCATTGGCTTATGTTGCTGTCTGTAGCTCATCCAACACGCCAGCCACCCAAATCTCAATCTAGATCTGATACCTAGGTATGCCCAACAGGCATAAGTCCAAGTCCCAACTGTAATACCAAATAAAACTAAACTGCTGTCGAATCAGGTTGGGAATGGAGGTTGAGTAATATTTCACCTTTTCTTTTACAATAGAAAACACCAAGAATAAAAAAACATGAGCAGACAGAAATGTTGCAACAGTCTGTGTATCATAACAATATCAAAAATGACTTTTGTTATTAATGTTGACACCCATGCCATTTTGTATATCATCATCTATGATAGGGGCACAATTCTTGATGTACAGAGGTTTTAAAAAGGTTTAAAAACATTGAAACATTTTATTGTCATAATTTAGCTGTGTGCAATAATGCCAAAAAACACACAAACCAGCGGCACACAAACACAGAGATTTGTGTGGTTGTAGGCCCATGGATGTTCATAAAAATAGAAAAAGAAAATGTGTACATAATGTAATGTCTGTAAATGTTTCACAGTAATGTCAAAATAATGTGTCTGTAGTGTGGTGTGTAAAGCTATTTTGTGACTATTTACCAAATTAATATGTTTTCAACTAGTTGTGTTATTTAGAGAGAAACAAACTAATCTGAACTAATTTTCCCCTTAGGGTTACAACTGCACACGGCAACTAATTTTGTGTGATGCCCGAACTGAAGAGATAGAGAAAATAAAATAACCTAATGTAACTTAAGCTTCAGCCATTATAAATGGTACAAAAAGGTACAAAAGTTGTCACAGGGGCGGTACCTTTTCAAACAATACACTTTTGTACCTAAAAGATGTGGTATCTGTACCAAAATGGTACATATTAGGACCCTGTTAAAAAGGTACAGTCCCATAAAAAACACAGTCCAGCAAAGATGTACTGAAAGAAAACATGGTAATAATTTGATGAGAAGCTGAAGTTTAGGGTGGGTAGTTTGGGTAGTTTCTGTTGTCATTATGATATAAAAAGAGTAAACGCAGTTGAATGATAATAAATGGCTTCAGCCAAACACTAACCATGAGTGAAAGAAAAGTCGTTGTGTTATCATTAATATTCTCTGTAAAATGGCCAAGAAATCATAAATTCAGCTAGGGTACAGTATGTAAACTTTGAGGCCTGTTTCTTTTGTAAGAGAATGTTCTCAGTGTTTTGGACCACACCAGTTTATATTTATTCTTAAGGCCTAACATATTTATACTAAAAGGAAAAAAGTTTAATTTTAATTTCATGGGGGCTTTATATTACACATTTTAGACGGTAACAGTAGCTCAGTGTAGTTTTTGATTGGCCTTAGCTATGATTTGAACTAATCTTCTTGTGTTGTCTATTTTGCTTGTTATTCAGAAATAAAAGGACTCTGTTCTTGTTGATTCTTTGCCAAGTTTACTGGAAGTTACGTTTGTTCCACGAATGCAGATTGTTTATGTTTTTACTGTCCAATAGAAATTTAATGCAGACACAAAAATCAGGGACATGCAGTAAAGACAGCACATAACATTCAATATCAAGTGTTTCTGGTTGCTATATTGCATTTAAAAAGTTTGTTATTATTGACCATACAAATATATTTTTTATTATAGAACAAGAACACTGCATGAAGCTAATTAATTTGCTTATTATTACATTCACAATAGCTACAAATGAATCTAAGGAAGAATAAAACAGAATATAATATGCTGTTAGGTTTGTTTTTTGCTCATTGACCTTACAAATATTGCGAAAAAAGCAAATAGCGTGAACTCCTACGCAGCAACTTAACGGACGGTCAGCTCCGTTTTCAACAATTCGCCTTGTCGAATGGTCTGCGCAACGTCGCACGAAGTCGAGCAAACTTTGACATCTCATAGATAGCAAATCATCAACTTCACATCAGAAATCATGAGGACAACTTCTGTGTGTCTGATACTTGGGCTGATGCTGATGGCGACTCTGAATTCTGAAGCTTACCGTAAGTTTATTTGATGTGTGGCTTTGCTTCTTCTTTAAATTAAATCACCAAACAATTTAATTTAAATTATTCTCGTTTCGATAAGAATTAAGTGATGTAATCAACATATGTAGACTTTTATTATGGTTTACGAGACATGATGAAATTGCTGTATTTAGCATTCGTGAAAATAAAATTCAGTAGGCCTAACTTTATTTAACCCTCATGTGTTGTTGGGGATGTTTTCATCCACTGCAAGGTTTTTTACTCTTAATTTGGCCATAACTTTCTCTCTGTTTTTTCAAATTGAATGATTTTTGGTGACAAATCTTATATTTACATATATTTTAAGAAAATATAATTTTAAAAATATAATAAAATAATTTTTCAAAAACTCAAGGATATACCGTGGGCAAATTTACTACCCTTTCGTGTTGTTAGTGGATAAAAACATCCACAAAATTCAACGGCTATAAAAATGTATCAGATTAATATTTTTCCCAAAAAAATTGCATAAATCTGTTAATCAACCTCAGTACTGATCAAAACTACCAAATCTTCACAAAAATTCCATGATTTGACCTCTTAGCAAAAGGACAAAACACCAAAATTAAAAAAAGCATGATAAAAAGGTGCCTCTGCAATCAAAAAATGTGGTTATAATGGACTCGAAGGGTCAAAAAGAGCCACTAACAATCAATGAGGGAGAAAAAAAAATAAAAACTGATGCTACACAAAAACTAAAAATGCTTCAAAGCCTATGTTTTTATCAATCTTTGACATGCCCAAGACTGTGAAAAAGGTAAAAAAAATTCAGGTTACAATCACTTTTTATATTGAAAATCGGTCAATGTGTGTGTGTTTTCCCAAAATCAGTGACACCACTTATAAACTTGGCAATTAAAGAGTTAAAATCATGGAATTTTTAGTTTTGATCAGTACTGAGGTTGATTCACAGATTTATGTAAAAAAAATTGAAAAAATATTCATCTGATACATTTTTATAGCTGTTGAATTTAGTGGATCTTTTCATCCACTAACAACACGAAAGATAGTAAATTTGAACAATGCACAAGGGTTAAGACATGTGTAGCTTGACATTTGAGCTTGGGGGTACTGGTCTATCATAGTATCTATACCAGAACAGTGCTGGGGTTTCTTTTACCGCAAACTAAGTATAATAAAAATTATTTTTAAAAGTAATGAAATTATTTTTTCCAGAAAATGTGTTTAATTAATTCCTATTAAAATTTGTTTAAACAATTCCAGTTGGTCATTGTATTTGTCCCGCCTCTCCTCCACCATAATTTGATGGATCAAAAGTGACCTTACAAAACTCCATGTTTGGATAAATACAAATATTATGACCAGATTAACAATTGTTTTACAAAGTAGGCTATCTTATGGTAAAGAAACGTTTAAGAATGAAAATTTTTAAATGTATAAGAATCAAAACTAATATGTATATTTTGTAAATTGATGGCAGCTTATCCTCCAGTCCCTGCGACATGCTGTTTCGACTTCATTGGCTTCCCAATTCCAGTGGATAAAATTAGAAGTGCTGTGAGAACAAGCTCATCTTGCACAAAGAAAGCCATTTTGTGAGTATTTTACGATGATATAAGTTTTCAAATAAATAGTTATTTTTTATTTAAAGGAAAACAAAATGTCTAAAAAGCTCATGTCAGCGCTATAAACATAAACTGAATAATATATGAACTCTTTTCCCCATTAGGGTGACAACTGTAAAATACAACGAGTTTTGTGTGAAACCCGAAGAGACCTGGCTGCAGAAAATAACAATAGACAAATGCTACTGCTAAGTTTCAGCCAGTACAAATGCAAATTTGAATCATAGTTTCATTGCTTCATACCTTATATGTTCTTTCTTACTAAATGCATTTAGCATTTCTTTGCTTTAATAGTAGATTATGACAAAAACACTTAAAATGTTGAACCGCCTTTGATTTTGCACATAAACTGTCCTAAAAAAATATGCATATTTCATATGCATATGATCTGCTGAAAATGTCAATAAATAATAAAATAGCATCTCTGAATTTGTGTCATCTTATTTGAATGCATTCAAGATAACATTGGAATAAATTGATAAACAACAGACTTTGGTATTAGCATAACATCTCATGTTTAATAATGTACAGTTAGGCAGAAAGAATAACAGACGATAAATCAACTGGAGATTTAAAACCGTATACATATACAAATAACATTAAGAAAAATAATCTAGAGAAAAAGAAATCATTTTCAGGATGTTCAGATCTGCGTTTGGTGTACAGTGGTTTAAGTAAAACAAAGTAGGCCTTGTTTTCTTACTGTTTAACTAAAAATCAAATTAAAAGTTTTGAGCATCTGTGTGGATGACAACAATCCACAACAGTAAAGACTGAGTGTTTAATCTTGCATAATATAAGTGTGTGTCTATGAAGCATACAGGTAAGCTTGGTTGATCTTAAAATTGCTTGAGTTTGTGCATTGGCTTATGTTGCTGTCTGTAGCTCCTCCAACACACCAGCCACCCAAATCTCAATCTAGATCTGATATCTAAATGTGATTCCTGCTTTATGCATCAGATCTCAAAGTTAACTGCTCTATTTGGCATTTGATAGACTCAGATCAAACTATATAGAAACAAATAGCACTTCATTTTCATTTACATACATGACCTATGTAAGTTTATTATAACAGGAACAGACTACAGACTGTCTGGTATTCTGAGTAGGTAAGTGTGGCTAAAATAATTACTGAACTTTTACTTAGAGGTTACAATGTGTTACTAAGCCCTGATCTAGGACCAGCCCAACAGGCATAAGTCCAAGTCCCAACCGTTATACGAAATAAAACTAAACTGCTCTCGGATCAGGTTGGGAATGGAGGTTGAGTAACATTTCACCTTTACTTTTACAAAAGAAAACACCAAGAATAAAAAAACATGAGCAGACAGAAATGTTGCAACAGTCTGTGTGCACACAGCTTAAGAACAATGTAATTATATTATAACAATGCATATCAAAAATGACTTTTGTTATTAATGTTGACACCCATGCCATTTTGTATATCATCATCTATGATAGGGGCACAATTCTTGATGTACACAGCCAGCAAACAGATTTAAAAACATTGGAAAATGTTATTGTCATAATTTAGCTGTGTTAAAACAGATTTTCAGTGACTATGATCCCCAAAAAACACACAATCCAGCGCCACACAACACTTAAACACACTCAGAACCTTCCAGAATCTCTCTCATATACACAAATATACAAACAATTTCTCCATTCATGCCTAAACCTTTAAAATCCCCTCCATTTTCAACATTCTCCATCACACCCATATCAACGTACCATGAGACCACATTTAAAACACTGAGGTGTGCATAATTTAAACCTGCGTGTTACAGCACTTAGTATGCTATACTTTAGTAGGTACACTTGTCTGTCCTCTATTGAAAAAAGTAAAAACTCACTTGGATTAAACTCCTCTCATTTGTGAAATGTAATTGCATCGTAATAAAACAAAGTACATAAAATCTATATTACAAAAAGCATTATAGAGGAGCTGTAATATGATGAACAACCAGTAGAGGGCAATACAGACTAGTGTGGTTGTTGGCCCATGGATGCAAGTTCATAAAAATAGAAAAAGGAAATGTTAAGGTAATGTTTTGTCTGTTAATTTTTGACATTAAGGTCAATGTCTGTAGTGTGGTGTGTGTTGACGTGTTTTTTGGGGATCATAGTACATGATTGCATCAAAAGAGATGCAAAAAATGAGTTTCTGGTTTTATTAAAATGAATGCCTAGGAGCGTCTTGGCTTATTTAAAAGATTTTTCCTTTCTTCTTGTTCTTTTCCATTGTCCTGAAAAATAAAGGAAAATACTCTTAAGTGATTACCCAACAGGAATTCACAATTGTAAATTACATTTAAAGCTGCAATCCATTGCTTTTGCCTCTCTATCACCATCTCTGCTTGAAAAATAAATCTACGGGAAAAGCAAAATTCAAAATAGTTCTAATATTTTGTAATTTTATAATCTTTTAAGATAATACTTATTTTTAATTTTATAAATTAGATTACAAATCCAAGATTTATAAGTCAAACTTTCAGACATCTCGACCTATAAGATGTAAAACCATCCAAAGTGCTTCTGTGCATTAGCACGACAAACTATTCAGCACAAAAAGTAATATCTGAGCGAGTGACAATGACTAACAATGTGTCTAAGACAGAGAGAGAGAGAGAGCAGCAGAAGAGCAAATCTTACTTTGATGCATCCAGCTTCTGTTGCTCCAAGATGCGCTGCTGGGTCTCCCAGTTGGCTTTTTCGTCTTCAAACTGGCGTCTCTTCTCTTCTAGTTCTTTATACTGAGCTTCAAGATTCTTCTTCATTTGTTCATGACGCCGCTCCAGCTGAATGAAGAAAGCACTGAATCAGTCCGATAGCAAATATAAAGAAATAAGCAATGCTGCAATTTTATTCCTCATCTAATGATACATTCAACACAAACATAAGCCAATAATTCTGAAACATATGTAAAAGAATTTGTGTTTTAAATGGCAAAGTTTCCATACTTTGTTTTTTTAAAGGGGACATATCATGAAAATTTGTCTTTTTCCATGTTTAAGTGCTATAATTGGGTCCCCAGTGCTTCTATCAACCTAAAAAATGTATAAAAGATCAACCCAGTAACTCATTTATGGTAAACCATTCTCTGCAAGCATGTGAAAAAATAGCTCATTGAAATTTGGCTCCCCTTATGATGTCAGAAGGGGATAATACCACCCCTTAATCTGTACTATCCTACCACGGCACTGACATTTAGTGCAGAGATCAGCTCATTTGCATTTTAAACACCCAAAAACAGAAAATAAATGATCTATATGGTATTTTGAGCTAAAACTTCACATAAATACTCTGGAGACACCAAAGATTTATTTTACATCTTAAAAGTCTTGCGAAATGTCCCCTTTAAAAATCGGATAAATAGTATATACATTGTTTTGCATGGATCCATCAAAGAAATACATCACAGGCCTGCCTGCTCGGCCAGAATCAGTTCAAGGTCGGTCATTTTCGGATGCGGAGCCACATGCGCAGATATAAAAAGTGCCATGCACACCACCACACGAAATGTGGTCTCACGCACATACTCGGAGTTGACAGAATTTTTGCCGCGTGCATCAACACTCTCATGCGGATGCATCGAGTATACAATTTGTGGTATGTTAATACATCTGATGCATTTCATGATTGGCTGTGGTGTCAATTAACATTAAAGGAACAGTATGTAAGAAATTTATATCAATGAATCATAAAATGGCCCGGATATGTCACTAGACATTAAGAATTCATTTTCATTTCAAATACTTATATCACTGACTACAGTGGTCCGGCCAGGATTTTGTCCTTTTAAAAGTGAAGTTGCAGCCCTCAACTGATGTTTATGTTGTTATGTTGTGTATTGGCCACCAGTTGTGTGATTGCAGTACCAGTTTTAGCCACAAGTTTTGTGATTGCAATACCAGTTTTGGCCACAATCCTACATACTGTTCCTTTAAATAAGAACCGAAATACAGCAAACATACAAACCTCTGCCTCAGAGTCCTTCAGTTTCTGCTTCTTCTCTTTGACCTTCATCTCAAAGACCTGCTCCATCTCTGTCTCCATCTTCTTCATCTTCATCACATGTTCTCTTCTTTCTTCCTCCATCTGGGCCAGGGGACTCCTATAAGCATTATCATAATGCAAGAACCGTCAGAGGACACACATATACAACACTGCTTTTGCAGGGTTCAACCTGCATGCTTTTGGTCAGCAGCTCAGCTCGAATCAACACATTTAAGCTCCGAGGTGCTCACATAAAGATTCAAGTTTTGTTCCCAGAAAATGTCTGATCTGGTTGTTTTTTAAGATCATAGTGCTATATTTTGTCCTTATTTCACCTTACTTAAAAACTGTGCATGGTAATAAAACAAATGCAAATAACTTGTTTTCATACTTGGTCAGCTGGCCTTTGTTCTTGGTGGCGTCGACTCCGTTGCAGGTGACGGCTGCAAGTTTCTTGCTGCGGTAGTTTTCGTAGTGAACGTTATTTGTCACATCCTTCAGGTCCTGCATGTGAGTTCTGGAAAGATTGTCACAGGTAAAAAAAATTCACTTAATGCTAACAAACCACTTTCATGGTTTCAGCATTCTGAGACTGGTATGCGTTGCTATTTTTAGGAAAGTTTACAAAATCATACAACACATAGATGCAGTAAACATCAAACTTGGTCGGACTGAATGTGATCTTGTAGTTATAAAGACAAGATTTTGTTTTCAGTGAGGACAGAAATAGTATCCGCTTGCTTTAACACTTTTGTTTCACAGCTTTTTTACATAGCACATCACAAGCGGTTTCTCACCTGATAAGCATATTTCTCAGGACTGTAAAGTCACAGTGCTCACCATTCTCCACTGCAACAAGAAGAGACAGACAACTTTTAGAGCAATAACAACAATATTAAAGTGAACCTAAACTATACTAACATTTAAAAAGAGATAGTTCACCTAAAAATGAAAATAGTGCCATGATTTATTATTAAAGGGTTTTCTGTTTACTATGGGAGTGGATAGTGACTGAGATGGTCACCATCCACTACCATAGTAACCAGAAACCCCAAACCACTTATTTCCAAAATCTGCATTTGGGTTCACTGGGGGTTCAAACGACAAGGGCGAGTAAATCTGATTCATTTTGGGGTGAACTATCACTTTAACTTAGCAAGTAGCTGAACTACATTTTATATTTCTTTGACATTGAAGCTAATGTGTATGCACAGTCTGAATATGCACAGGACTGGGACTATTTTGTTAATCGTAACAATAAATAAAGAGCTCATATGCAAAACCCTCTAAGTGCATCTGAAATGTTAGGTTCAGTGCCTCATTTTTCTACAAATGTCACTTCAGTCATTTCCTTCGTATTCAACAAATTCGACTGTCTTTAACTCAAAAAGTCTCCTGTTACTTTTTGTATAAAGGTAGAGGGCTCAAAAATGCAGTAAATATCCTAATATATTCAGTAAACCTCCTTTAACCAGTAAAAAGCTCTTCCACCTTGAAGTACGTGCACAAAAATGTAAATATCATAATCTAAGTTTTGACAGAGGTGGCGTTTAGCGGCTTTTGCATCTGAGCTCTTCAAACGCTTTGACATGAAAATGCAACGTGTACGGTTATTTCCAAGATGCAGTCAAATACAATTTTAAAATGTATTATGAAAAAGGCAGTGACAAACTACACAATTGCAAGCAAACAGAATGAGACATTGAGGTTGTAGACATAACACACAATTAAACAATTACAATACAATTGACAAATTAAAATCAACAGACATGTCAGGTGGTTGGATGTAAAACACAATGTAGCAATATTGTACTGCAAATGCCGAAAGGTTAATCAATATAAAATAAAATTGTTTGTGCATGTTAGCAGCTCAGATTGCCGTTATGTGATCTTTCACATGATCACACGATCATTATTATGATCAAACACTTGTTGGGAATCTGGGAAAGGACTAGAGTTTTTTGACAAACGGTTAAGGGATGAAACGTTTTTTTTTAATTCTCCGTTAAGTCCAAACTGCAACATTACAGCAGCCATATGATGAGTTCCTTACCTATGAGGAGAACTCATGCTGATTGGCCACCTCATGTGTCAATCTGCTACAACCACCTACCTGTGAGAGAGCAGTTGGAGGGGCGGGACTTAAGGAGCCAAAAGTCTCTCCTGTAGGAACCTGTGATTCATGAGCTACTATGACTAAAATGGGGTTTGAGGGGAGGGTTACGTGACAGTGATGACAAGCAGAACAAAACCAGCCAAATGGAACTGGGGGGTGGAGTCACAGGGCCAAGGGAATCATGGGATATGTAGTTTTTTTAAAGAATGCTTGGTTTTTGATGGGAGCATAATGGTAAACCCATAAAACATACCCTTGACAGGTATGCATGGTGCCTTAAGCCTGGAGTATAGTCTGAATCCCGCGGTTCATAACAAAAATCCCGCATGTGTGAGTACAGTGCGCGCATACTATTCTGTACGTGGAAACGGGACTATACTTCTAACTTTAGGGGTTATTTTTAGTTTAATGTTAGGATATTACTTATTAGATGTTAGGTTGGAAAAATTATCCTTCAGTTGACCCAACATACAGCAGGAGTTCTGAGGCGAAGACACTTATTGACAATGTCAAACTATGAAATCGAAATGTATGTTAAAAATGTTTTAACCCTTGACCCAAGGCACATTTTTAGCCCTCATGTATTTACATTTAAAGTGGGGGTATAACGTGAGTATGGAAGACATGCATTTCTGGATTCGAGGTTGTGTTTAAACATAACGGCAGGGCTGGGCGATACATCGAATATTAACAATAATTTAAAATGGGTTTGTTGTTGCACCTCTATGAATGTTTCCATTATATTTTAACTTGATTGTAAGGTCTTGTTTCCTATAGGGGTGCAAGTTTCGTGACCCTCCTTGACTTGCACAAAATCGGTTGTTTATTATGGTGTATTATAATAATAATAATAATAATAATAATAATAATAATAAGACATTTAAATAAACATTATGTCTCAAAGTCTTGTAAAATATTGGGATATAATCACCCAGCCCTACATAAGGGGTAAATACGAACCTATAAACATGTTAAAAATCA
The DNA here is from genome assembly GCF_030506205.2 of Paramisgurnus dabryanus. Classification (NCBI taxonomy): domain Eukaryota; kingdom Metazoa; phylum Chordata; class Actinopteri; order Cypriniformes; family Cobitidae; genus Paramisgurnus; species Paramisgurnus dabryanus. The sequence continues at coordinate 15,875,474 of NC_133359.1, read as the reverse complement.
GTTGCTCTATTTTCTATGGGGGCTGCAGCTTATAAGTCTCTCTTAGAGGCTGTCTATACCTGGTATTAAGATATGCGTTTTGGTCGAACGGATCACAAGTGGATGACCTCAAAGATGGGGTGTAAAACGTTTTGAGCTCATCCACTTTCGACCACATTCAGAGGTAGTCAAAAACGCAGTTGACCGGATTGTCCGAACAGCCACAAAACATTGCCTACTCTCCGCTAAAAGATTAATCGTGATTAATCGCATACAAATTAAAAGTTTGTATGTATTTAAGAAACACTTACATGATTTTTAAATATTTTTATTATAAGTATTAATAAAAAAAATACATACTTTTTTCTTAAATGTACATGTATGTGTGTATTTATATATACATATATATTAGTGCTGGGCAAAGATTAATCATGATTAATCGCATACAAAATGAAAGTGATTTTTTGCAAAATATATGTGTGTGTACTGTGTCTAATTATTAGGCATATTTAACCACACACGCATACATATATTCATTTTTCAGATTTTTTAATTTATTTATAAATTTTTTTAAATATATATTTATATATATAAACAATTAAACATTTAGATACAGCACACATCCATATATTATGCCAAAAATCACTTTTATTTTGTATGCAATTAATTGCTATTAATTTTTGCCCAGCACTAACACACATAATAATTACACACACACACAATCCATACACAAACTTTTAATGCGATTAATTGTGATTGTAAGTTCCGTGAGCTTATTTAATCGATTAGGGCTAAAATATCAGAGAAAGTTCGTACATATACATGTTTACTAACAGCACAAGCTGCGGACTCGGACATAATATTAGTGTGCGTCAATTGAAACACATAGTTTCTCCCGCTTGCGATTAAACAAAAGGAGATGGACTCGCACAAACCATCCCCTCGAAGTAATCAGGACAGAAGTGGTCGAAAGTGGACAAAAGAGATGTATTAAAATACCAGATCTGATCGATCAAAAGGCATCTTAATACCAGGTATAAACAGAGTCTCATGTATGTGACTACTTGTATAGCACGGGTTTAACAATCAGCAAAGATTCGGAGCAGCAAAAAGGTGGCAGAGGAAGGGCAAGGGGCCTTAAACAAACAAAAAAGCTTATAAATGAAAAAAATGGCTTTGTTTACCAATAATGCCCTCTGTCAGTCATGAAAAAGAGCAGACAGAAAGAAAAAAAGAGAAAAGAAAATGACACGTAAACAACCAAGGAAAAAAGACACTCGCTCACTCACCCACAACAATTCAAAATGAAAAGGTTTCACAGGGAGGAGTTTCGTAAAGACAGAAAGAAATGTGGGAATAGTATCACCACCAAAACAAGTCATTTGTGGCCTGTGATGAAAGGGGGGTGACAATTTAGTTTCAGATCCAGGAGGGAAACTGTACATTTTCTGCTTCACGCTTTTGCATTCCCTTTAAAATGACACATTCCACGCTTAAACGGGCCATGCTGACGCCGCACGTACCTTCTGCTACGCCCCAGGGGTATTGACGCCCTCTGACCTTCCTGCCATTCACTTCGATCACCACGTTGCTACCGACCACGGCCAGAGGCATCTTTTCCTGTCGGTACGAAACGCAGTTAATTACAAACAGCTCGTATTGACCACACACAGAGGGAATGAGAACAAATGGTCGCATTGAACGGCGGATCATACAACTACATTTGTTCAGTGGCAAATAACATAAAATCAATATAAAAACCTCCAGCTGACCTAGAACTCTGTCGGCAAAGTTAAAGACCTTCATGTTATTAAAAGGTCATGGGTTTGAATCTCAGAGTACACATACTGATAAAGCAGGCTTTGGATAAAATAGCCTGCCAAATCCATTAATGTAAATCTTAAAATGCTTTTATTTTGGAAAATGTTTTTTTTTTAAATCCTGACAATAATTTGAGTACACCAGCACACAGACGGCCTTAAAGGCAGGATACATGATCTCTGAAAGCCAATGTTGACATTTTAATCACCTAAACAAACATGCCCCACCCCAATAGAATCTGGACCTTCTTTTGATAGACTCGCCCCACACAGATGCAACGCAGCCCAGGCAACGATGTCGGTAGTAGACACGTCCCTTACTGCTGATTGACTACAAGTGTGTTTTGAGAGTCGGCCCGACTCCCTTTTCCAAAGTGTTTTTCAAAAATCATGCACCACGCATTTAAAGGTAACAAACATGTAACACATAAAACTGGAATATCGCATTTATGAGCTGTCTTACAATGACAAAAATTATAATGTATTTTTTAGTATGGATTTAAATGTCCAGTGTGTAGATTTTTAGTGGCATCTAGTGGTTAGATTGTGAATTGCATCCAACGGCTCAGTCCACAGCTAATCCCTCCCTTTCAAATGCATAGAGAAGCTACGGTAGCCGCCACAGGACAAACATGTCATCGCCAGAGACAATCTAGTGACAAAACATGCTCTATAGGACAGTTTGTCCGTTTAGGGCTGCTGTAGAAACATGGCGGCACAAAATGGCGACTTCTATGTAAAACAGCTCATTGTAAGGTAATAAAAACAATACAGTTCATTATTTAAGGTCTTTATACTCTACAGATAATACAGTTATGTAAATTTTATTGCATTTCTGTCAAGAGATCCTTGCAAAAATTACATGATGCACCTTTAAAATTAACTCTTTCCCTGCCATTGTTGAGTTATTTCGTCAATTAAGAGAAAGCATTTGAATGAAAAAAAAACATGTCTCTGATAAGTTTTTATGTTAATATGTAATATTGCGATTATCCACTTACTTGATTTATAAAAAAATGAAACAAAAAATGATTTATACATTTAAAGCTCTGTGTATGTTTTGATAACCGTTGACTGAATCTGATCTCTAACAACATTTCTTCACAAAAATGCAATTATTTCAGCTTTTAGCCAAAAAAATATTTTTGAAGAAAAATACCCATATTTAAAAGTTTATAAGCAGAGAAAAAAAATATAGATGGGATGTTTGTGGTTTCCGTTTTGTTTGTTTGTCTATTGTTTGTTTGAAAGCAGAGGGTCTGTTCTTTAGTTTGATATATTTGTATGTTTATATATTTTTTGAAGAAAATTTTCCTGGAAGGCATTTTGTGAAACTTTTGTGAAAACCACAAAATACTGGCGGGGAAGGAGTTAAAAGTGTTAAAAATAAAACTGAGTTAAAACAGTGTAAACAAGTATGGTTTCCTTTACTGCTCTGTATGAAGCTGTTTGATTATGTTTGTACCTTTATCTTTCTTATGAGTTTGCTGTCCTCATCGTCTTCCGTGTCGGGAAATTCATAGATCTTGATTTTGTGCTCCTGAATCTCCTTCATAATCTAATGATGACAGGATGGCAGAGTTTAGAGCAGTGCTTCTCAACCATAGTCCCAGGGTCTACAAAGGGGCCTAAACAAAATCTTAAAATAACTTTAGACTAGACAAAACAAGCATAAAAATAAGTAAAAACAAATACAAATCTGGATTTTTTTGTGAAATTTGGTTATTTTGATCACAAATGTAACCCTGGACCACAAAACCAGTCTCAAGGAGCAAGGCAATAGCCAACAATACATTGTATGGGTCAAAATTATACATTTTCTATACCAAAAATCATTAGGATATTAATTAAAGATAATGTTTCACAAAGATATTTATATATTTAATCTAGACATAAATATATCAAAATTATTTATCATTAGTAATATGTTTTGCTAAGGACAACTTTAAAAAGTGATTTTCTCAATATTTTGATTTTTGCACCCTCAGAATCCAGATTTTCAAATAGTTGCATCTCAGCCTAATATTGCCCTATCCCCACAAACCATACATCAATGGAAATATTATTTATTCAGATGTATAAATCTCAATTTCGACTGGTTTTGTGGGTCACAAATACATAATTTAAGTTTTTCCAAGCTCTAGAATATTTTTTGGGTATAAACTGTGAGTAGCATATATGCGTTTATTCAAAACTTGTTGTGAACAATGGGGGACTTTGAAGTCAAAAAGGTTAAAATCCACTGCTTTAGAAGAACAACTAACCACCATTGCTGAAATATCACAAACACACCTGTTTCTTAAACAGCTGGCACTCTTCCGGTGTGAGTGTGTCGGCTTTGGCAATGAGGGGAATGACGTTGACTTTGTCATGCAGGCGCTTCATGAATTCAATATCAAGAGGCTTCAGTCTGCAAAGAGCATCTCTGTGTTAAATCCACTTATTCATGCATCAAAGTTAATGGGTAATTTCCAGAAAAATTTTATTAGTGTTAATATAAAAGTAATATAAATGAACTACTATATATTTCACCTCTTAAAATCCTTTCTTGACTATATAGTGCAGTGCAATACAGTAATATTTACATACGATCAGACATTTCATTTTTGTCTATGAAATGTACATTTTTGTCAGATGCACAAATAGTACAACCTAAAAAAAAAGTTGAATAAAACATAACTGCAAAGCTTATGTACAAACCCCAGCTGCATCCCATTAAGTGATGCAACTAAAGCCAAACAACTCAAACAGCCGAAGCAGCGATGAATAAACAGAGCTGACCGTCAGCACAGAGCCACTACACATCACAGAACGGTTTCTCATCGTTTCCCCCAAAGCTGTAAAATTATGTCACTTTCATTTGAAAATCTAGACAAAGCCACTGTTCTTTACACTGAACTGGGTTTGTGCGTGTATGCGTGTGTGGCCGAGGCCAGCTGAAGAACTGTTTATACATTTCAGGAATGTCAAGACTCGAGATGCAACACAAAGGTCACCGAGATATGGATGTTGCTCCATAGTGGCTTTTTAAAAAGAGGACACAAAAAATTGTGCTGGCCTACGGGGTCGACCTCTTCTAAAAGTAAATGATAAAACTTTGGGCATTTCTTTGCTAAAAATATGCCAATGGTTTGGATGAGAAGCTTTGTAAATACGTATGCAGAGCTTTTGAGGGTTTTCATTGGTTTCTGATTGCATTTCAAGTCAGTCAACGCCTATTATACGTCAATTTAGTGGGCATTATGTAATGTTTCTGAATCTGGGTGTGGGTAGTATGCATCTCCATCTGTGCTTCTACACTCTCCCCCTCTCTCTCACACACACTAATGAATTTAAATCAATGCAAAGGCATGCATTCTGTAAACATTTTTCCATGTTCGTAGTATTGTACTAAATTCCATCATCTTCCCACGGCTGACACTGCAGTGCAAAATTTGCAAATCAGGACGCGTGTGTGTGGCTTCTATTTTAAGCCGGTTAATTCATGCCAGGCTTTGTGTGTAGGGTGCGCAGTACACACCCGTGGCCAGAGGGGGCGATGAAGTACAAGCAGCAGTGCACCCGGTTGTCAGGCATCTGCCTCCTGTTTACCCGCGACTCTGCGTTTAGGAAGTCTTCAAACTTACTGTCAATGTAGTTGATGACGGGCTGCCAACTAAAAGAAAGGGATAAGAAGAGATGGTTAGATGGAAGAAAAATGTATTTAATAACAAACAGCATGTGAAAAGATTTGAACTGGCTAATATAATGCTGACTTTTAATTTCCCCCAAATTCCTATATTCTTACCAGTTGCTGTTGTCCACTGCATCCCCAAAACCTGGTGTATCAACAATAGTGAGTGTGAGCTGTACGCCCCCTTCCTTTACCAGGACTTTGGACTGTTCCACCTGAAAGCAGGACCAACAATTTGTCACGTTTTACTGTAAGACAGCAACCTGGCCTGTGCTTATCATCAAGTACAATTTTACTTTTATGTTAACTATCACTTGAAGGGACACTCCACTTTTTTGGAAAATATGCTCATTTTCCAGCTCCCCTAGAGTTAAACATTTGATTTTTACCGTTTTGGAATCCATTCAGCTGATCTCTGCGTCTGGTGCTATCACATTTAGCATAGCTTAGCATAATCCATTGAATCTGATTAGACCATTAGCATTGTGCTCAATATTTTTTCTATTTAAAACTTGACTCTTCGGTAGTTACATCGTGTACTAAGACCGACAGAAAATTAAAAGTTGAAATTTTTCTAGGCAGATATGGCCAGGAACTATACTCTCATTCTGGCGTAATAGTCAAGGACTTTAATGCTGTAACATGGCTGCAGCAGGCGCAATGATATCACGCAGTGCGCGAATATAGTCCCCAGCTATTGAATGTTACCAAGGGGACTATTTTCGGGCTTTTAAGTTTAAAATAGAAAAACTATCAAAACTTTGTCATTTTTGAGCGTGATGCTAATGCTCTAATCAGATTCAATGGATTATGCTAAGCTATGCTAAAATTGGCACCGCCAGACCCGGAGATCAGCTGAATGGATTGCAAAACGGTAAAAATCAAATGTTTAACTCTAGGGGAGCTGGAAAATGAGCCTATTTTCCAAAAAAGTGGAGTGTTCCTTAACCACACACACGTTCACCAGACCTAATTCATTAACTCTTTACCTGCCAAAGAGTTTTTAGACCAATCCATATTTATGCTATTATCCACCATGTGGCACTCATACCCACCTTATAAAACACTAAAGCATCAATGGATCCAAAACCAGTAAAACTGTATATTTTTTGATCATCATTCTGAATCTGATCTTTAACAAATGCAATTAACTGCTTTTTGATCAAAAAAATGTACCAATATCCGAGAGGTGATAAAAGAGAAGAAATAAATTAGGATGAAACAGAGGTTTTTGTTCTTTCATTCGATATATTGTATGTAGGGCTGGGCGATAATTCGATAACGATAATTTTACCGATATAAACTTTTTCGATAAAACGATAAGGACAGTTCGATAAGTGATCGATAATGTTTAAGCACTGTGCGTAATGTTGCGCGAGCACTTCCGGATGCGGCACGCGCTCTTGGTTTACAATCACAGTGACAGTCAGACTTGAAGGAGTGGAAGATGAGGCAAGTTATTTATTTATTAGTAGAGACCTATGATTTTCGCGATGCGGATAACGCGGACGGAATCACGGAATCCAAATGCGCGGAAACATTTTCTTGTGTGTAATGTTGGACGCGCAAACAGGGTTCGTCAAACACAGCAGACACAGGTGCGTGCAGTATACTTTACTTTCATTCAGCGTCCGCCTTGCGCACGCACACGTCCGCCCAGCTTTAAAAGTATATTTACAGGACATTCACAAATTCAGGAAACTGAGGAAAAGCAGCAGATCCACCACTGCAGTGAATATAGTGTTTGGGTATGTGCGCTCCCACAGCAAAGTGACACCCTTGACATCCATTTATCAGCGTGTATAGCTCGTACATGTATAACACACGCGTGATCACTGAACTAAGTTTTCTTTCTTGTTTAAGTGAACATAAACAGCTGTTACTCAGTATATTGAAACTTAAAGCAGTCTGTCTTGGGTCTTAAAGGGACAGTAGTCTGCTGCTTTTGTGTCAGAAATGTGTTGATTTCATAACAAATAGATTTACATTTAATACAGATGCATTAAAACAAGATTTTAGTTTTTGTATTTGTCATGTTCTGAATAAAAAGTAGTTTAAAACCATTATTAACTGTCTGGTTTTTACAATTTTCATTCAGGAGCAAAAATCTGCCTTTAAATTTGACAGGAGTAAAGATTTGTTATTTATCATGATAATTATCGATATCGACTGATATGGAAAACATTTTCTCGATAATTTTTTGAGTCATATCGCCCAGCCCTAATTGTATGTTTATATATTTAACCTCTTACACTCTGAGGCTATTTTGGGGATTTCCGCCTAGATTTGGCCTACCCAGTTTCAAAAGCTTCTCATACCCACAAGCAGAGGTGCACAAAAGTTTGGTATCATTTTACAGGAAACCCTTTAAAATTACATAAAACACTGTTAAAAGTGCTCTACATGGTTGTATGTGTTGTCAGTCCTCTAATAAACACAAAAATAAATAGGCGCTTTTTGATGTTTTTTTTCTAAAGTCTGTATTTAAAAGTGTATAACTCTGGCCATGAGTGGTAACGAAACCTGCAGACAGTTTTGTTTGATTCCAGCAATTGCCAGCTTACAGAGGAAAAAGAATTTTTTTCTCTATCATAATAAATGCAAAAGTTATTTTACTCCAACTGATGGGAGGAATAATACCCTTTTTGTATACAATTTCTGCCTAAAAACATTTGAAGTGCTCCCATAACCACATACAGTGGAATAAATGCAATTTCTTTATATCATTTTGCAGAAAACCCTTTGAAGTTACATAAAAAGCTGCTGTTTGTGACAAATATTGTTATTTATGTTGTTTTTCATATGATGAAACACCAAATTTTCTTTGTAATTTATGTTGTAAACACTGTCTTTGATAGTGTATAACTCTGGTTCTGTGTGCTCTAGCAGACTGCAGACAGTTCTGGTTGTTAGCAGCAGCAGACAGTAAACACCCAAAAAAAGAATGAACTCCTTAGCATGTCGCATTCAAAAGTTATTCTTATTTTACTGAAGGGTGTGAAAATAAATTTTTCATATAAATGTTAATTTTTTGTTTTGCACATATAATAAATAGCAAGAGATTAATTATGCACACAACCAAAGAAAATGCTGTGAATGGACTCACTTTTTAGAGTAGGACCTAAGATAAAAGATGGTGTATCATTTGTGGCTATATGTGCTATCTGAGGCAGTCCACACTCAAGTTTCCCATATGTTTACAAAAGACCATTTTTTACCTTATTATTCATTCAACGATTGTTGGATATGTGATAATAATAGAACAAAAATAACGCTGTAGCCTTATTCCTGAGAGTGAGAGCTTTCATTCGATATAAGACTTGCCCATGTTTGTCATATTTGAAAAATATGAAATATGTGAATATTAAATCATATAATAAATTGTCGGGGGGGTGATAGTGTAAATTAAGTGTAAATAACTTTCTTACAGTAAAACATATGTCAAAGTGATGCATATCTGCAGAAAGTAGAGACTCTAAGCTTTCAAACAGCATCTCATATGTGTTACTGGGTCCATGACAGACCATTAAAAATTAAAGGAATATTTTATATTAAGTCAAAATAAGATACAAGGTCCACAGAGTCAAAGAAATTAACCCCTTCAGACCCTGTGTCCACTTGAATGGAAATCAAATGTTTTGCGATTCAAACCAATGAAAATGCTGATCAAGCAATAAGGGAGTGATTGCACACTGATTAAAGACCTGAAAAATCTGGTCTGAAGGGGTTAAAGAAGAAAAATTTCTGTAATGCATAAAACATGAAAATCATAAATGTTGGCAACTTTTTTTTTTAAACGCTGGTGGGGAAAGAGTTAAAGAAAGATCACAGATGACTCAAGAACATTAAAAGAGCCAACAATGTGTAATTGAATGATATAGCTTAAGACAATTCATTGGTCATTACACTGGGTTATTTTTTACCCAGCATTGGGTCAAAAAGAGGTGAACCCAACCTATTGGTTTGTACGTAAACCAGTGCTGGGTTGTTTCAATCCAAAATGCAACACATTGTTGGGTCAAAAGTAAACCATTTCTGGGTTAATTTAACCCACGTGCTGGGATTCATCAGATTAAGCCGAGACAAAACAAGCGGCAGTCATCTCTTATTTCATATAATTCAGCTTCATCATCTCCAGTTATTTCAGCTGCTTTTAGTAAAAAGGCTTATTCTCACAGGCCTGGTTATTTTTGGCTGACCTTGTTTTTCTTAAACTACTCTCTCTTTGACACATGCCAACGCTAACACACGCACACTTTTACGCTAACGAAAACAACCACAAGTCTAACAACCTTTTTAGTTCTTTCCTGTACATTTTAAATAGAAGAATCAGAAAGACATGTAGGAAGAATATCTTTTTCTTAAAGGGATAGTGCACAAAACAAAGTTTTTTTGTTGAACAAAAAAATGTATTTCGTACACAGTTGACATTCTCCTACAATGAGTACTATCAACTTTGTGGTTACGATCATTGATCAGAATCAGATCTTCAAAATAAAGAAACTCATATGAGATTAGAACAACACGAGGGTGAGTAAATAATGACAGAATTTTTATTTCTGGGTGAACTATCCCTTTAAAACTCTTTTTCTTGCTCAGGCTTCGATGTTTATGAGGCATATCAGGGCACTTGAGTTTGCACCAACATTAAAAAAAGAAATCATTTAAAACCTACAAACATAAAGCCACAAAAATGTCAAACCGTTCATTCGACCCAACCAGTACGGCCCAGTGTGGCTGCTATGACAAACACAGTAGATTGTTTTGAAATATAAATACGCTGCCCGCTGTCTCCTTGTCCTGCCTGAAATGACCACAAAAGACTAGACAGCCACATATGAACATGGCTTTTGGCAAGGCTGACATGTTCATACCATGAACATCCATGTTAAAATAAAACAAATGCATTATGCAACTCGATCCTTCTACTAGGCAAACATGCCAGAGAAGGTTAAATGGGGAAAACACAGAGATTTTGAAGAGAAAATCTTATGTGAACGTCCGTATAGATATTAAGTTGAAACTTCAACTTCAGGACTTGCACTGTATTTCATTCAGCTTGGTTTTGATAATTTCACAAAACCAGAACAAATTTGTTTAGATGTTGGGTGACAGATTCCACAGTCACTGGATTCAACCTGTGAAGGTTTTGTTTAGCAGGTTTCTCCACAGTGTTGAGAAAAGCAAATAGCCTTAAATGAAACCAAACAAACCATTAAAGAAGTTAAACAAAAACCTGATCCAAAGAATCTAGAATATGATCCATGTCATCACAAAGAGTTAACTGAAAAATAAACAGCTAAAATCACAATGCTGGCTTCAGAGAAAAGGTTTCGAAAGAGTCAATGGGAATGCACTATTTTTATGTGCATTTTGGGATATCGCATAAAAAGCTGGATGGAAACGCCAAGATGCACAAATAGTTTCAACTGAGTTTCTTATCCGATAACAAAACAGACTTCAGGTGACGGTGTTCCCAAACAGCAGGCTTGAATTTAGTCTTTAAATTATAGTCATAAACGTGTTTATTGCGTTTCGTCTATGTACTCTTATGTGCCTAATTTATTATAAACGAAAAAAGCCCAAAATGGCTTCTCCTACAGCAGCAAATGCCATTTTTCTTTTTGAAATCTGGCACGAGTTTATCAGCAAGTAACGCATTTGTGCTTTTCGACTCACTGGATTGAAACGTTTTTATGCAATATTCCAGTTTAATTCACAACTTTGGATGGAAACACAGCTAATGTCATTTCCTCCTTTCTTTTGGAACCGTAAATACTACAGAACGCATATGTGCATTACGTAGACGAACTTGAATCGAGCTACAGTAAAATGTGTTAACATTGTATTCAATTTTGTTGTTAGCATAGGCTAACATAAGCTTGACAGACAGTTGTTGAGATTTGTGTCTTTCCCTATACAAGTAGATTGGAGCTATAATTGGATGACAAGAAACAGCTGTCCAGGGCGTTACCAAGATGGCTGCCGAGTGGACTGACTTTTAAAAAAACTTCCAGGATTGATCGAGGTCCAAAACCACTTGGATCAGAACTTCAAAACCACAAACTTGGTTTTGAGTGCAGAAAAGGCACAGTGTTTGTTTGTCAAGTTTGTTCATCATGGTGATGGAGGACTAGCATGCCAGAAAGGACTGGCTTGTCTCGGAACACATCCCTGCTCTAGGGTGGTGGGAAAGTCAATGCCGGGTGTTGGGTTTCGTGGGAAAATTCTTGACCTCCTACTGAACCCTTCAAGCCTCTGGAGGAATCCAGACCGCTTCATATAGACCCCTCCCGTTGTCTTCAAAAAACACTTAGTTTGAGTCACTCCATCATACTGCAGGCTCTTCGAGGTGTCCCTCCCATTTCTGATCTTCCAGCCTCAGCATCTGTTCTTGTTCTGTTTATCAAATCCATATAAGGGCAAAACTTGACTCTGTCTCTTATGTTTTGTGAGTCTGGGAGCGTTTGCTTTTGCTTGGGAACCTCAGTCAACAGTGATCTGTTTGTGATTGCTTGAGCCTGATTGGTACTCTGCATTCCAGCTGTAGCCCTAAATGCATTCAGGGGTTTATTAGTTTTGGCTAGAAGGGATACAACAAACACCAAAAATCTTGCAAGATGTTCGGTTTAGGGTCAGTTTTGGAAGTTCGATTAGGATGAAAACAGCGGTTCTGGGTAGGTGGGATACAGCTATGGCCAAAATCCCTTGAAATATTGGGTTTACGGTTGGGTAGGATTAAGATAAAAACAGTGCATATCCGGTGAGATTTCATGTGCTCCCTTCTAGCCACAACAAGGTTTATTTAGTTGGCCTTTAGTTAGTTCATCAGTACTGCTTGAGACCACAGCCGTGCTGCAATGAAGTTGGCTTTTTCATCTTGACCTTTGGCCTGGTTTCTGACCCCTGTCTGAGGTAAGGATACCAAATGACCTTAACCCATGACACAAGCCACAACAACCAATCATAAACCACACATGCAACTATTCTATTTTACATTTGGCTGCAAGACAATTGACAATACAATAATGTTTGTAGAAAAGGGGTCAAAGTTTGGGGATAAAAGGAAAAGCAAGACAGCTGTAAAGAAAAAACTGCTAGATCAGTATCTGGAGTCAAAGGTCAGGTAAAGACAACATACCTGAACAGTCTTCTTGATCCTTTGAGATGGACCAGGATAGTCTTTGGAGTACAGGTCGGTAAGAAAGAGTGAGTTGATCAGTGTGGATTTGCCCAGTCCAGACTCACCTAAAACAAGAAAGCGCCATATTAGTGACCAATGCCAAGATGAAATGCCACATAGAAGAGACAGACAGGAGGTGATAAACATTGAAATAAGATTCTGCACAGTTTCTCACAAGCTTTCTCGCATCCACCCACACAGAAACAAACACACAATTAGTTTGTTGTTCTTGAGCCAACCAATGGCACATGTGGGACCCTGGCCAGATCTTATTTTGTGTCTTCTGTAGGAAAGCAATCATGGGCACACTGGTAAAATGTTGCAGACTGATATTCAAGATAAGAGAGTAAGAGTGAGCAATGAAGAACATGAGAAAGCTTTTGTTCTGAAAGAATAAAACATTTTTCTTTCTGCATTCCCTTCAGCTAGCTCAACTCCCGATAAGCTGTGTCTTGTCATTTTGAACATCTTCGAGTCAGGGGGATGGGAACACTTGGGATCATCTGGCAGTGCAGACCACCAATGTATCTCTCAAGTACACAACACCCTCACCCACTCAAATACACACTCACTCCACATTTTTGACACAAGCTTGATCCTAGGCTTTAAGTGGGGGTGTTGAAAGCTTCTTCTTCCAGTAAACAATCTCCCCACAGACAATCTCCATCCAAACTTGCCTTCCTCATTTACTACAGCAGGTTTTACATGAGAGTAAGTTGAAGTGAAAAGCAAACAGGCCTAAATCTGCCAGACACATGGCTGAGTAACACATCCCCAAAGAAAGATGGAAGACTCATTTAAAGACAACAAGAAAAGATAAAGGAAATAATGTTACAGCCTCTGCAACACAGTAATGTGACATAGTTTTGAAGCCTAAGAATATTCAGTGAAATATCTCAAACTTTTTTTACTCAACTTGACCTGGATCGGTTGTGAATTTGTTGGTTTCTGGTTAATGTGGATTTGAAGAAACCAAATCTGATGAACTGCTGTCTAATCAACATCCGACTATCAGTACCTAACCATAACCCTAACCTAACCCAGACCACAAGCTTTTGACCCTCTTAAAAACAGTTTCCAGTGTGTCCTATTGAGCCAGTCCTCTATTAGCAATCACATAATACAAATATACATTTCAAGGGGTCACTGTTCTATGCCAGAGATAATACACAGACATCAAACACACCTTCAGTCTGCTAAGTAAATTTACGCTTTATGCCCCAGGCCACTTAGATTTACCTAAACAAGACAGAGTGACTGGAATTTAAGAGCTCCTGTGTGTGTAAACTGTTAAGAAGGATATTTGGGGAAATATTTGACAACCGGGGAGGGAAAGGAGAGAGAATTAAAGAGGGTGAGAAAGTTTGATACGTCTACAATTACACAAGTATTTACATGGTAGCCATTTACACAAGAGCAACAATGCATCACTGACCAAATGCATCTTCTCACGTTGACTCACACAGTTAATATATTAAAAACACACAATGTTTATTGTGTCGAAATGTTCTCAACTTGTCTAATACTTGTAGGGTTGGTTTCCCAGACAGGGATTAGCTTAAGCCAGGACTAGGCCTTAGTTTAATTAGGAAATATAACTAGTTTGAACAAACATGCCTTACTAAACATTACTTCTGTGTATTTTCATGCAAAACAAAGAGCAAGATATGCAAGTTGTTTTAAAAATGATGTTTTTTAGTTTGCACAGTTAAAAACAAACACATTAGTGTTGATTCTGGGACAACAAACTAAATGCATTGTCCCAGAATGCACCCATCTCTGTGTTATTATTGAACACATTTTGTGTTACTTTTAACACAGCTGGTGTTATATTTTAACACAAAATCAACAGAAAATGACACATAATGTGTTAAAAGCTTAACGCACAAAAATGTGTAAAAAATAAACACATCCTTTCTAAGTGTATGGGGCAGTTTAGTCCCTGTCCGGGAAACCGTCCCATAGTGCCAGGAAATTACATTTGGTTGTATACTTGGTTGTATTTGAACTAAAAAACCCACCAGTCCAAATGCTGACAAAGCTGTAAATTAGTGCTGCGACAACTAATTGTTAAAAATCGCTAATAATTGATTATGAAGATAGTTGTCAACGAATGTCATTATTGATTAGTTGGTCTGTGACATCACATGCTCCCGCACCACCGTCTACTTCATACAGATGCACGTTTGTAAAATCAGGTGAATCTTCTTCTTCATTAAATTGGACAAATTTTTTATTTTTTAAGGATTAAAAAATAAAGATTATACATTAGTAAAACTCAATTTTAATGGTGCGGTTTCTCGGACAGGGATTAGAACAGTCCTAGACTAAAATAAATGTAAGAGCTGTCCAAACTAAAAAACAACTTGCACTGACATATCTTAAAATACATCAGTGCCCTTGTTTTGCCTCAAAATGCACACAAGTAATGTTTTTAGTAAGGCCAGTTGTTATATTTCCTAATTAAACTAAGGCCTAGTCCTGGTTTAAGCTAATCTCTGTCCGGGAAACCACCCCGTGGGGCTTTTGCACTTTTTAAACTACACTTATTCCATGAATACTCTATTAATTTATGGGATTATTTAGCTATAATAAGGGGAAAATCCAATTGAATAGATGTTTAGGTTTTTATCCGATTAATAAAAATAAAATATTGTCCGATTATTTGATTATAAATATAATCGTTAGTTGCAGCCCTACTGTAAATCTAGTGAAACCTAGTAAGGCTTGTGAAAAACTTGCCAGCTTGTTTGGAAACTTGAAGGTCATGCGAAGCCTGAAGCCTCTTTCGACATCTCAAGAGCGAGTTACGAGCACAACACATAAACAATACATCACCGCAACTTTTGATTAACTCTTTGCCCGCCAGCATTTTTTTTTAAGTTGCCATCCAGCGCCAACATATTTTATGTATTTACAAAAGTTTAATGCCTTCCAAAAATTTTCTTCTTTAAATATATAAACACACAATATATCAAATGAAAGAACAGACTTGCTGCTTTCAAACAACAAAAAACTTACATCACTTCACTTTTCATCACCTCTCAAAAATGAGTAGGTTTCTTTAAAAATACAAAATTTTGAGCAAAAATCTGAAGTTTGAACTGTTTTCCTTAAGGGGATACTTTCGGGTTTTATTAGTTGGGTAAGAGGTGAATAAAACACAGATTGCCGTAAAAACTTGTCATTGGCAGGGAAGCTAGGGGTGGGCGATAAACCGGTAGACAAAATTAACCGGTAGAAATTTGTCAACCGGTAGAGATTTTGGACTATCGTTTCTATCGAGGTTACGTGCCCACGTCACGCTCCTGTGCGTGTGGTCGCGAAAACGTAACGTTTGTACACGTATTTAAGCACTGCAGTTTTAAAACAAGTTATTTTAAGCCATTGAAACACAGACAACAGATCTGTATGCGTGCGTTCTTTCTGTGTGTCAGGAGCGGACAAGTCGCGCAA
Source organism: Paramisgurnus dabryanus (assembly GCF_030506205.2). Taxonomy (NCBI): domain Eukaryota; kingdom Metazoa; phylum Chordata; class Actinopteri; order Cypriniformes; family Cobitidae; genus Paramisgurnus; species Paramisgurnus dabryanus. The sequence continues at coordinate 15,859,363 of NC_133359.1, read as the reverse complement.
CCGCTGCTCTTTCTGTCTGTGAGGAGCGCGCCTCTGCTTATTAAGCTCGTGAGCATTTTTCCCGCTTTATTGGCCTTAAATACACATATGCGTCAAAATTCCCGTCTTTGCAAGCATCATCATAAACACGACCAGTAAGGTCTTAAGAGAAAGTAAACAGCTAAAAGAGAAAGCGCATGTGTTACAGTGTATTGGATCCGGACTTTGGTCTTAAAGGGGAAGTTACCTAATTTTGCTCCTGTCTGTCACTCGTGTTAATCAAACAGCATTGAGAAAAAAATCTCTCACTGCTCCTGATTAAATCACTTTTCTACCTTAAATAAAAATATATATAGGCCTATACATACATGCATAATTATTTATTATCATTCTTATTGACTGTGTATCTTCAGAGAGCTTGAGTTTTGTTTGTTTTTATCTTCTGTCTATGCTTGTATATGTTTTTTGTGAGAATTATGAACATTTCTATGGTATTAAAGATTTAAACCTTATTAAAACATAAAAAACTCTACCGTGATACATATCGTTATCATGATATAAAATTAATCCTATCGTGATAGAAGATTTTGGTCATATCGCCCACCCCTAAGGGAAGCGTTTCCTCTTAACTGACGAGTTAACTTGTCAATGGCGAGAAAAGAGTTAACTATAATTTCGTGTTGTTTACATCATATGCTCTTAACTCTTTCACCGCCAGCGTTTTTAAAAAAAGTTGCAAGCCAGCGCCAGCGTTTTTCATGATTTTCACCAAAGTTTAATGCCTTCCAGAAAATGTTCTTCTTTAAATATATAAACATTAGAGCTGCAAATTTCGACTATTTTTTCAACCGATTAGTCTATCGATTATTTTTTCGATTAATCGAATAGTCTAAATAAAGATTTTTTTTACAAATAATAAATGTAACATCTGCTATTAATGCCAACATTTTATTGAAGCATTTTCTCAATTAAACAAATACACAAACAGTGCCAGTGCCAAGGAAAATATAACAAATCACATAAAAACAAGTCCAACATTAATTCAGCCTAACATAAACAGTGCAAAAGGGGCATTATTCACCTTAAACAAATAAAATATATTAATATTAAAGAAGTAAAATAAAAATAAATCAAACTGAATAATAACTCCTTATTAATATAAAAACATGTCCTGCTCTTTATTGTTCCAGCCCTAGTGCTAATCATAAACTAATGAAGAGTCATCATTAACTACAAAATGACTCACATGAAATCATTGTTTATTAATACATTAACTAAAAAACATGTCATGTTGTACTTAATGATGACTCTTCACTTCGTTTATGATTAGTACATGCATTTACTCAGCATTAGTTCAGACTGAAGTAAAAATAAGTTAATTGTGATTCATGAACCCTTATTATAAAATGTAACCATTATATTATTACTGTTAATATTATTACTATCATTAGTAACGTTACTGCATTCTCATTTAGCATCAACTTTAACATTTAACTTTTCTTAAGTCTCGGGTAAATACAAATTTAGTTAGCATGATCTTCTAATATTTTATAAACGGCGTTTACGCTGCTGTTACTTTAAATAAACGCATGTCAGGAATACCTAACGAGACGAGCTTTTATAATATCTGCGCACATAGCAAAAAAATAAGCTATGGGAACTCCGCGCTGCCAGCTGGCTTTCAGTGCACGCGGGCACATGCCTATCTCAGTGTAACACAGTAACTTATTATTTCATAACTTCTTAATATAAAAAGTTAAACTTGTCCCGCTCTTTATTTACTGTTTCAACATACTGCCCAGACGCGATGCAATGTCGTGTCTGTCAGGCGTCTCGCAGCTCGTATTAAACTAAGATGTAAACACAGCTGTATTAAGCACCATATATGCCTGCATTGATTCTATTGTTGTATAAAAACTTACTGTAAAAATTCAAATACTTACGCTGCCGTCGCGTCATTCTGAGGTCGGAGAGCTCCAGGTTGTTTTCTTTTAAGATGATCATGCACAGATGTTGCGCTTCTGTGGTATGCCATTTCAGTTTTACACAGTATGTGTTTTATTTGGTCTCTGCTTAAAGTATTCCCACACTTTTGATCACGTTCTGGCTGTTTGGTATAACACTTTTATTATCCGGTCGGAGCTGAAGCCGCCTTCATTTGAAAACGTAAACAATGCGACGCATCGACGCATTTCCGGCAAATCGACGTAATTACGTAATCGACGTAATCGACTACGTCGACGCGTCGTTCCAGCCCTAATAAACATACAATATACCAAATGAAAGAACAGACCCTCTGCTTTCAAACAAAAAAAACATTTCATCCTACCTTCAGTGGTTCTTTTGTAATCAGCTTTTGAATATGGGTAGGTTTTTGCAAAAACACCATATTTTGAGCAAAAAGCAGAAATAATTTCATTTTTGTGACGGACTTTTCATAAAGATCCCATTCAGAGCGATCTTTAAAACAGACACGGACATGCAGCCGCTTGCCATGGGGCAATACTTCCGGGTTTAAAAAGTTGCGGTATTGCGGAAAGACGGAAAATCTCGTCATTGGCGGAGAAGCGTTTTTTCTTAATTGACGAGATATCTCGTCAATGGCGGGGAAAGAGTTAAGTGCCGATCACCAACAAAACAGACATTTGATGCAGTTTTTAACGTTACTGATTTAACAGGCGAGAATGATTAAATTAGCAATAGCCAGCAGCAAGCCAACCTCTATCACTCCATTTCTCACCCCCTGAGGGCAAAGGCATACCTAATTAGCCTCATCACCCCTTTTAATTAAATATCGGGCCACATGATCTCTATAAATGTGATGCTTCAGTAACACAGCATGGATCCAGATCTAGCTCACAGCTGGCTGACCTTCATCAGCCTCACGGATGAACACAGTGTACTGGCACCTTTGGATTTGGTCTCCTTTTTTGTGCTATTTATTTGTCTTTCTTTCACAGTTCATACCAAAGGCCAGTCACATGCGTCTCTCTTGCCGAGCCAAACAGAGATACTGAGAAACCATAAGCTTGACAAAACCACAACGATGCTAATAAACCGGTACAACCACATAAAATGGAAAAATAAGCTGTAATTTCCACTTCACGCTCAACTAGACCCAGACAGGTCACCGGATGACTAGACATTTCAGAATGAAAGGTGCATGCTAGCGTCACTTCCTGACCCAGTTGATACGGTAAGAGTTTCAGCTTAAAAAATTTGAGGAAGTGGCATTCAAAGGCTAACCGTGCTCATTGGAAAGGTCAATGATGTTGATGGAGGAAAACAACTTTTTCAAGTGAAAAAAAAAAACTGGGTTTGCTGGTCTTTTGGTCTAAATGCCAAGTCACAAGACTAATGCAGACATTACTAAAGTGATTGACAAATTATCCAGGAGATTCCAAATATTCTTAACTTTAATCTTTTTGTTCCTCTTCCTCACATCATTCAATGGGCCAAAAGTGGCCCAGGGGCAAACTGAGCTTAGATATCCTGACAATCGTCCACCTACACCCCCTTTCCACTGCCCTGCCCCCAAACCAGACTAATACCACCTATCCTCTTTTCCTCCTTCCTGCTCCCCATGTTTTCACTCATAAAAATGTGCTTAGTACCTCCGCCATGCAACTTGTTTAACCCTTTAACAATCAGGAGAGTTAGAGAGGCATACTAAATCGACTAACCTGTAACTTTCCAAAACCACGTATTGCTTAAGGTTATTTATTTTAATGAATAAAAGAAGTTAACTGTGCATCCGAGTCAGTGGTTTGCACAAAGATAAGATTCATTGTTTGGCGATGGGAGTTAATCTGTGAACAACCGGAGATAACAAATAGCAATTTGGTGACACACACATTAAGCCACTTTGAATAAGCAAAACAATCCATCCAACATACAAAATTGAAGACACTATAAGACCAAATGAACAACAAGGACAGGATATTAAATGATAAATCTAGACACAGCCTGACAATATCACCCACATGCACAAAGAACACAATAATAGCACCAACTTGCATGCAAACACTTGCATTGCCGACAGTACTGCAAGAGCCTCATAGAGAAACATACAGATGCTTGCATTTCATCTTCTGCCCATTGCTATTCATATTCAACTGGACTTTTTTGCCTCTTTCACTTGCAACAGCCAAATAACTTTGACATCTTATACCACTGTGTGCAACCCACAGATAAAAAAAATGGTGACTTTGTCTTGACCCCTGGTTTGTTTTTAATGCTCTGTATGTCAGGAAACGAAATGACTCTTTTACATGACCTCCAGCATGATTCTTCTCATTACAGATCTGAAGCCTGTGGTTAAAATGACATAGCTCACTCAAAACACTTTTATATATAGTTTTGCATATAAAAAGTCTTGACATGTTTTCTTGTAAATGAGCATTATTTATCCTGTTCTTATGTTTAAGTTTATAGTAACCCTGATTAGGTAAAAAAAAGAGAATGAACAAAGAAGCGGTCCAAATCGAAACAAAAAGTTTAAGATACTGTTGTGCCCTTCATAGGTTGCATGTAATGAAAATTAAAACTATTTTTTGACAAAAAATGTTTCCTAACTATTTTTTTGCAATATTTGAGGTAATCGACACTGGGTTTATGTGCTTAACTTAAAGGGGTCATATCATGAAAATCAGACTTTTTCCATGTTTAAGTTCTATAATTTGGTCCCCAGTGTTTGTATAAACCTAGAAAATGTGAAAAAGATCAACTCAGCAATTTAGTTTTGGAAAACTATTTTCTGCAAGCATGTGAAAAAATAGGAAATTTACATTTGGCTCCCCCTGTGATGTCAGAAGGGGATCATTTTATAATAATACCGCCCCATAATCTGCACTATCCGACCATGGCACTGCCATTTAGTACAGAGATCAGCACATTTGCATGTTAAAGGACACACATTTTTGCTCACACCTATAAAGTGTCAATTTTAACATGCTATAATAAATTATCTATATGGTATTTTGAGCTAAAACTTCACATACGTACTCTGGGGACACCAAAGATTTATTAAAGGTGACATAGAATGATTGAACGGGGTATTTATCCTTGTTCTGTGATGTGACATGTAGACAAAAAATTTTTTGTTTGGGTCTGTAATGCCTTAGAAGCTTCCTAAAAACCTCTCTCAGATAGCTCTATTAGGGTTGGGGATTTTAAACAAGTGGTTTTGCACCTATTTGGCTCCCTCTACTGGCTTAACTTGCAATCTCATTACTGATTGGCTGACTTTGCTGCCACTCAAAAAATGTGCCAATTATTTTAAAGTTGAGGGGCAGTGCGATGCCTGTGATGTCATAAGCATCAGTTTTTCAGATTGGGACGTTTTCTGGCTGACATTTCTAAAAGAGGAATTTCTATGAGACTGAGATGTTTAGCATGATTGGCACTTTTTGTATGTTTGTGAATGCGGGTAGACTACCATTATTCAACAAGGACAAGGTAAAAATGGTTTTTCATTCTCTGTCCCCTTTAAACATCTTAAAAAAGTCTTCGGAAATGTCCCCTTTAACTCTTTCCCCGCCATTGACGAGATATATCGTCAATCAAGAGAAAACGCTTCCCTGCCAATGACGAGTTTTTCCGTCTTTCCACAATACCGCTATTATCCACTAGGTGGCGCCCTTCCGCAACTTTTAAAACCCGGAAGTATTGCCCTATGGCAAGCTGCTGCATTTCCGTGTCTGTTTTAAAGATCGGAATGGAATTATCTCTGCTTTTTGCTCAAAATGTGGTGTTTTTGCAGAAACCTACGCATATTCAAAAGCTGATTACAAAAAAACTACTGAAGGTAGGATGAAACGTTGTTTTTTTGTTTGTGGTCTGTTCTTTCATTTGGTATATTGTATGTTTATATATTTGAAGAAGAACATTTTCTGGAAGACATTAAACTTTTGTGAAAATCATGAAAAACGCTGGCGCTGGCTGGCAACTTTTTTTAAAAACGCTGGCGGTGAAAGAGTTAAACATGTGCAAAATTTAATCAATAATAAGCACTTCCCTCAGTTGTATCTGTAAACTTTTTGCTGCACTAAAACTTTTTCACAAAAAAGCTTTGAAAGTAAACATGTCTAGTGTTTGTCTGTGTATTAGCATGCTAAGAGCATCTAACGGGATTAGCTCCATGACCGAGTAGTTTGACGACCTGCTGGCAGCCGAAAGAGGGGAAGCTTTGGCTTCATAATCCAGGAGATTAAATCTCTGTGAGGCACTTTTTAACCTACACCATCATGCTTATGTAGTAGAAAAACGACAATCACTATCAGCATATGCTAGCTCAACCAATGCAAATTGCTGTTATTTTCATCTTTCTTCAAGCCTGGTAAGGGAAATATTTGCGGTGTGAAGAAAGCATCTCTCAATGACAGCGTCACATTGGAGCTATTAAGTGGAAAAACCATCAGGAAGTTTTGTCTAAACACAGCTGTTAGAGTTGTTATTGCGAAGGAATGTAAACACTGCAGTCAATGACAATAAGCCTTTTTACAGTTTTTGCTATCTTTTGGTGTACAGGTGTTCATTTAGCTTCATCAACGATGCCCATAGGAGGCGCTTAAAGAGTACCTATTATCCGATTCACGATTTTACATTTCCTTTGGTGTGTAAGTGTGTATTTGTCCATGTTAACGATATGCAAAAGGTACAATATCAAAATAAACAATGATGCGAGTTATTGTCTCCAACGTAAATCTTTTTTCTTGGACTACACGGAGTGTAGGCAACGGTTTACTTCCTGGGCCTGTTGACATGGACAAGACGGTCATTAACACAATACCACCCGCTTCTGAAATACAGCCTGTAAGTAGTTTTTATTTTCATATTTAAAGAATTTACTACTCTGACTTAACTCGAGTTTTGTGCAGTGCAAAGTAGCGCATGTTGTTTGTTGATTTTATGATTACAAATGCAGACATGGTTTTAATGTTTTAGTATCCTTACCTTACCAATCTGTTATGTTCTGCTCAAGCCGTGCTGGCAAAGTTGATCGATCAGCATTTTCTGGATGAGATTCGGCTCGTATTGATAAGGTAGTAAAGACGATATTAACTCCTGTCAGCAATTCATTGTGAGCTAATCTTCAAAACATGGTAAGGAGCATCACATTTCCGGCTGACGTCGGCCAATCACAACGTACAGGTTAGTCAATCGGGGACACAGTGCTTTAAAGATTGATGAGCTTTGTAAAAAATCAAAGCGTTTGAGGAAGGCAGAAATATCTGGAGCAACAAAATGCACGGTATCTGGAAAATAATGTGTTTTTTGGAGCATAAACCACGTGAATGCTTTAAATTATACCAAATACACAAAAAATATTGTTTTTTAGCAACAAAATAGGTGCTCTTTAAGCATGTGCAGAAGATGTTAATTCTTCTATTTAAACCTATTAAAATAAATTAAGTGATTAATATTTATATTTATAATTAATTCATATTATTAATAGATTTATTTTCCCATCTTTGACATCAAATGTCCCAGCAAAAAAGACAAAAAACGAATACACTGTCAGAAAAATAAGCAGTACCAGGTTAAACAGTACACCTTTGCACCTAAAGAGTTCATATTAGTACCTCAGAGGTACATACTGGTACCAAAGAATGCATATCAGTAACTCAAAAGAACAAAAATGTAAAAACGTTACAAAATTTGTACATATCTGTACCTTAATGCCTTTCAAATGGTACTTCCCCAATGACACCTTGGGACAATTTTTCTGATATATGGTCAAATTTATATTTATATATATATATATATATATATATATATATATATATATATATATATATATATATATATATATATATATATATATATATATATATATATATATATATATATATATATATATATATATATATATATATATATATATACTTATATATATATATATATATATATATACTTATATATATATATATATATATATATATACTTATATATATATATATATATATATATATACTTATATATATATATATATATATATATATATATATATATACTTTGTGACTTGTCTTCCCCGACAGGATTGACTGTTCATTTAAAAGCGACTGTAAAAACCAATTTAACTTTGAATTTATGTTAATTCTCAATATAATTTAAGTTCAAAGGAACACGTATCTGGTTTAATAGGGTGGCTGCAGGGGTCCTTAAGACTTGAAAGGTTGGCCAACGTCATTCTACACAGCTTGAAGAAAACGTCAATAAAACCTACTGATAAAGACTACAGACAAAACTACCCATCGGTATGCTGCTCAAACTCAAAGCACAAGTGGCTTATTTTGAAAACTCTGAATCACGAAGCTCTAAAACCCAAAACGATTTTCGCCAAAAGAAACATTTTAGCTGCTTTGAGAGGCAAAGCTCGAGAAAGGAAATGCTTGTGGAAAAAGCGAGTGAGTGAGGCCGGCCGAGCGAAAGAGAAAAGACAGGAAACAGATTTTTTCCTCCCTAAAATTTTGGAGGGAAAAATGGAGTCCACAGCCAAAGCTCTGCGGTGTCCGTCAGGCTGAGTGGCACAAGAAAAAGACAACAATTCTCAGTTTAGTCTTTAAAACTGCCTTTTTAGTATACACATCTCAATCTTGAGGATATCTATAAACAAGTCTGTTCAAAACATTGACAAAGTTCAAATTTAGAAGATATAAGCATTCAAAACACACAGTCACGTTATTTTTTATAACATTATTCTGCACTTCAGCTTCTCATCAGATTCCATTGTGATGCAAACTCCATTAGCTATTTTAAAAGGGGGAGGAGTTATTTAATATGCCCCACCCTAACATACTTTCAGTGGTACATTACATCAACACATCGAAAAAAGCTGTGCTTTTCATAGCACATCAGTGGGTTTTGACTTTGGTTCTGCATAAATGACAAGCTTGCATTGACCCTGGCAACATCGCTTTAAATAACGTGACTATAATTTGAACAGATACAGTGTTACACCAATCACTACTCCATATGCAAATATATACAAATAAGGTCAACGACTATTCAGTATGCAAAATTAGAATGAAACAGATAGTATACCAAAGGTCAAATTAAAATGACTCAAAAAACTCCCATAGCAGGTCACATGTGAGATCAAATAGACAATACAACAGGAGCTAGTGCTGCCCAGCTCCTGGCACCAGCAGAGCTATCACAATAGGCCGGTTTACCAGAGGAAACGCCAAACTAAACAACTAGAACGAAGAAATGAAAAGACAAATAAAATGAGTAACAGTTTGTATAAGGAACAGAGGAAGGGAGAAATAAATAGATCAGCAGATTATTTTCACACCAGAGCCGGAAGGCGACACCACTAGATGAGCGCTGACAGACACACACCCAGTTACTATAGTGAAGCTCTCAACAGTGATTATGTCATTGATATTTTCAATAGTCAAAGCATCCCAACCACACTGTATATGTGTGGTGATGATGACGACAATGGGATTGATTAACATTACATTAGATAAAAAAAAGTGTATGGTAGAACACATGCATAGTTTATTTGAATGCAATGCATCTCCTAGGTTACATACTACAGTGTCTTGTATGCGGCGATAAGTCGATTGTGTCGATAAACGATAGTCAGACATATTGCCGATCGCAGGCTTTCACGACGATAGCTGGCGATAGTTATTATTATATCATCATGGTTTCATGTTAACATGCACATTGCATGCTTTTTGCGCATGAAAGGTTTGTGGGCTTGACTTTGCGATAAATAAATGAATAAATAAATGAGTAAACTATTTTCCCGCATCCCGATGCTATTGCGTTTCAGCAATCTCACAGGTTGACGTTTGGACAGTCTCACAATGGGGCACATCGCCTTAGGCTCTGTCCCAAATGGCGCACTTCATGTGTCCTTCGGTCTCGTGGCCTTAAATTGCACGCTTAGTCTACGAGTCCGTAGGGTGTCCCATCTGTCATTTTTACTTTTCGAAGTGTGCTCATCAGCGCCCACACCCGTCGCTATGGGCGGGCCATAGGGGGCCGGGCCCGCCCTCAAAGACGCTTGTGCCCCCCCAGTATTTAAAAAATACTGTAATTTTAAATTATCACAGTTGCTATTTTGTGTTGCATTAATGTTGTATTCTTTATAATTAAAACATTAAAAATATAAAAAACAATGGTGTGATTTTGTTTGATTGATGGGAATCTAGCTACACTGCAACAGCCTATAACGAGGCTACGTACGTGACGTAGCCTACGTCAGTGTAGCCGCTCAACAGTTACCACACTTTTTTAAACTGGATGAGTTTTCGCTTGAGATGGATATTATCCGCAAATGGTTAAAAAGCCCACCAACAGTCTCCTCTGCCAAAATTGAAAAACAGTCTCCTCTGCCAAAATTGAAACGACATTGACGCCTGATGTTGGAGAAGACGACACTGGACGACAGCCTGAGCCCAATACCAGCTCCGTGGAGCCCGACCCCGGGCATAACAGACTACTACATTCAGAAGATATGGACTTGTTCACTGCGGTGATTCAGCTTGCTTTTGAAAAGGACCTCACTCACAAGTTTAATTCCGAGTGGACACTTTATTAATGAGGAGGTTCTGCTCGGAGAAACGCCGCTTGCCGCTATACTGACAGGAGGGAAGGGAGAGACTGTAGGCTAATAAGTGTGCCCTCCCATGCATTTCATATGCCCCCCTTAAGACTGAGGTCTGGCGACGGGTCTGTCAGCCCCCCCGTTTGCACCCTTGATGCAGTCTTTGGCAAAGTGCAAACTTTACCAACCCAGAAGTTATTCAGGGTTCCCACACCTTGGTTAACTTCAAATTCAAGGACCTTTCAAGGACTTTACACATCCAATACCCTCAAATTCAAGGACTAAATTTGGGGACACATTTAAAGTGAGAGCAAGGTTACATCGTGTTACCTTTAAAGATACATTGTTACAGTTTCCTTTCGAGGGAACTCGCGCTGCGTCACTGCGGTGACACTTTGGGGATGCTTCCAGGTAGTGATAGACTGTTGGTTGTTTTAGTCACATGACCTGCAATCGCTTGCGGCTTCCAGCACTCTGTCTGTAAAACCCCATTCACACAGACCTCTGGTCCCAGAAAATACCCGTAAAATTGCCAGACAAGCGTCTGTCTGTGTGAACAAAAACTCGTTCCGTTAATCTTCTGGGATCGTTGCCGGAAAGAGGACC